>NC_057352.1:48645153-48954528 GCF_016509475.1 Prionailurus bengalensis | reverse complement strand
CTGGGGGAGAAAAGCAGAGGATGAAGGACGAGGGCCTCTGGAGAGCTGCCGCCAGGGGGTGGCGAAGGGTCTGCAGAGGGTGACAGGCTGGTGAGAGCCACCAAGATTACGGCTATTAACAGTGTTCAGAAAGTTCTACAAAAGATATGGATTGAAGAGAACACAGATGGGCAGAAGGTGAGGGCAAGTGGAAGAAAGAAGCTAGACTCTGAGTAAGCTTTCTCATGACCACTCCTCTCTGGTCCCCTGAGCAGGGACCTCAGAGGTCCCCAGGAGATGTGGAACTCAGGGTGCAGTCTGTGCGGGGACACTGGCAATGCCTCAAAGTCAACCTGTGTGAGGGACCAACGGTGCCCTCTAGGCCACACTGCTGGTGTGCTGGCCACAGCTCGGTCTACCACCAGGCCACAGAACAGACCTTTCTGCAGAGGTGACACAAGGCCACCCTCTGCCTTCAGAACATGACTCTGGGCTCCAAGACCGAGGACTTCCTAACTTCTAGACACACTGTTCAATTCTCAGCTGCCTCCTTGATGTTCATATACGGGCCTGACCCCTGCCTCCTTGATGTTCATACACAGGCCTGACCCCTACCTGCTGAGTTCTTCCAAGGAAAGGAAGACACAGAGTTCAGCATGGAGAATGGCAGAGTGAGCTCCAATCAGTGCCGTGTGTCATCAGGTTCCCCGGCGCTGCCTCACCACCCAAAGCCCTCGTACTCTTAGATGCTGCCTCTCCCCCCCCCCCCCCAACGGCACCCACCGCCTCTTGCTCTTCATCTGGTATCAACAGCCAGCAGGGTGCTGCCTCAGCAGGGAGGTGTGTGTGTGTGTGTGTGTGTGTGTGTGTGTGTGTAGTGTGGTGTGTGTGTGCTGTAACTGCACAGTGCACCTGTCCCAGTTCTACCTCACGACACAGCAGGAAGGGCTGCTGCTCCCTCCCACCCCCACTCATCTCTTCTCTGACGAGGAACGTGCCTGTCCTAGCACAGGTGTGCCCCCAGGGCCGTCCCTGGTACTCAGCGGACGCCCATCGGGCATCTGCTGAATGACTGCCTGAACCCGGGCCAAGAATTACCATGGCAACTGGGGGCTTTGGTCCTGGACCTGTGGAAGTGACACAGAGCACCAGAGGGTGGGGCCCTGGGAGGTGGGCTGTGTGCGCCGTGACAGACCAGCTGGCCGCAATATGGTGACAGTGGTCAAGGTAAGGCGATTCCAGGGCTTTTTGTGGGATGGTGAAAATGTGAGATAGTAGTGACGGTGGCACAACCTTGTGAATATGCTAAAAACCAATGAACTGTATATTTTAAAAGGGGAATTTTATCTCAAAAAAATAAATAAAGCTACTACTGTCTCTTCAAAGCTTCAAAGTGGTTCTTGTCTCAGTGTGAGCAACGTGCTAGTGCCTCATCCTGCCCGGCCCCAGATGTCACTTCTCCTGGTGTCCTCTCTGCCAGCCTTGGCCCCTGGGTCCTCTCCCAGCAGTGCGACGTGTTCAGCACTCAACTGCCCTGCAAGCTGGAGGTCTGGCTCTCATCCTGCCACAGCCCAGCCTCATCCCGGTCGGACACGTCGCTCACTCACACACACAGATGTCACCTCGCACCTGTCTAACTGCATGCTTTCCTCCATTGCTCCCAGGCTCTCAGCACCTCCTGAGCCCCGACTGTGCCAGGTGCTGGGGCTGCAGGTGAGTCCCATGTGCCTCGGCCTGCAGCCCATGGCCTGGCAGGGAGCAGTACTCACCTGCCCTTCCACACACAAGTATGTGCAATTTTAGAACATTCTGACCGCTGGGCCTGCAGGGGATGATGTATCCATGCTGGGCAAAGATCGTGGCTGCTAAGCAGCCTGGACAGATGGCAGCAACGAGCACTTGCCCCTGTGCCCAGGCCAAGAGCTGGGGGCCTGAGTGGTTCCAGGCCCAGAAGTGGAGAGGTCCAGGCCATCTGCTCCCCAGAAAGCTTTCTATTTCAGCGGTGGCAGAAAGTGGACAGAGAGGGAGGGGGTGGGACAGGGGAATAGACAGCGAGGAGGTGACAGGGTGGTGCTGCGTGATAAGAGTGGCCCGAGCACAGGCCATACACTCAAGATGCTCAATTGTCCAAACAAGTCACGGTCTAATGATCAGGGATCGTTAGAGAACCAGACGCGGGAACCAGGTGGGAGAGTGACTCACTCAAATTAAACTGAGGCAAGGAGTAAGCCAACTGTGCCTCAAAAAGTTAAACAGAGTCACCAGAGGTGTACTTCCACCCCTTGTGTTTCCCAAGAGGGCCCAAAACATGTCCACACAGGACTTGCGTAGAAATGTTCACGGCATAAGTGTTCATCGTGGCTAGAAAATGGAAACAACCCTAAGGTTCTGACACCAACTCTGATGTGTTTTTTCTGATACCAGGTGGGTGTCCTACAGTTCAACTCCATTCTGATGCCATCTACCTGGACCTAGCGTCAGACCCCACTGCTGAAGGCTCACTCTCACAAGACTGCCCTTCCCTTGCTTCAGACACCAGCCAGAGATCCAGGGTGTCGCCTTTGCTTCTCATGACTGGCTACAGACCAGAGGTTCCCACAACCCCCTCCTTAGGCTCCGTTAATTTGCTAGAGTGGCTCATGGTCCTCAGCGAAACATTTTACTTACTAGATCACCGGTTTATCATAAAAAGATGTAATTCAGGAAGAGTCAGATAAAAGAGACGCACAGGGCACAGCATGTGGGAAGGGGCACAGAGAGCTTCCGTGCTCTCTGGGGGTGCCACTTGCCCCGAATCTCCACGTGTTCACCAACCTGGAAGCTCTTCAAACCCCATCCTTTAGGTTTTTAAGGAGGCTTCATTACATAGGCATGATGGATTAGATCACTGGCCACTGGCAGCTGATTCGATCGCCAGTCCCTCTCTCCTTCTCGAAGGTTGGGTTGAAAGTTCAACCCTCTCATCACATGGCTGGTCCTCCTGGCAACCAGCCCCCATCCTTCTGGGCATCCAAGTCACCTCACTAACCTAACAAAAGACACCTTTATCATTTTCAACACTTAGGAAATTCCAAGGGTTTTAGGAGCTCTGTGCCAGAACCAGGGATGAAGACCAAATACATTTTTTTTTTTTAATGTTTATTTATTTTTGAGACAGAGAGAGACAGAGCATGAACAGGGGAGGGTCAGAGAAAGAGGGAGACACAGAATCTGGAACAGGCTCCAGGCTCCAAGCTGTCAGCATGGAGCCCGATGCGGGGCTCGAACCCACGGACCGTGAGATCGTGACCTGAGCCGAAGTCGGACGCCCAACTGACTGAGCCACCCAGGCGCCCCCATATTTTTTTTTTTTTAACCATGTATCACAAGATCACAAACCCCAAAGTACATCAACTGATAAATGGATAAACGGAACATGGCATATCCGTGTCCTGGACTATTATTTGGCAATGAAAAGGAATGAGGTTCTGATATATGCTATAAAATGCACCAACCTGAAAACATTTGTTAAGTAAGAGAAGCAAGATGCAGAAGGCCATGTACTGCATGATGATTCCATTTATGTGAAATATTCAGAGCAGGCAAATCTATAGAGACAGAGAGTATCTTGTGCCTGCCAGGGGATGGGGGAGGGAGACATGGGGAGTTATTGCTAACTGGTACAGGGTTTCTCTTTGGAGTGAGGAGAATGTTGCAGAATTACATAGCAGTGATGTTTGCACAACTATGTCAAAATACTAAAACCCACTAAATTGTATATTGTTTTTAATTTTTAAAAAGATTTTATTGATTTATTTTAATCAAAAAAAATTTTTAATGTTTATTTTTGAGAGAGACAGAGACAGAACAAGAATGGGAGAGGGGCAGAGGGGGTGGGAGACACAGAATCCAAAGCAGGCTCCAGTCTCCAAGCTGTTAGCAAAGAGCCTGATGCTGGGCTCAAACTTAAAAGCCGCGAGATCGTGACCTGAGCCGAAGGTGGATGAGCTACCCAGGTGCCCTTAAAATATTTTATTTTTTTAAGTAATCCCTACTCCCAACGTAGGGCTCGAACTCATAACCCTGAGATCAAGAGTCACATGTTCCACCGACTGAGCCAGCTGGGCATCTCTGAATTTGTATACTTTATGGTTTGTGAATTATAACTAAAAAAAGAGAAGAGAATCAAGTCAAAACCCCAAATCAGCACCCTAATTCCCAGAACTGTGGTACTTCAGGTCAGTTTGCTCTTGCTGTGCCCATGGCCCAAAGCAGCAAGGCCTCCCTGACTCCCCACGATCTCACATCTGCTGCTGACTCCCAGGAGGGCCAAGAGCACTCAGGGAGGCCACCTGTGTCCCTACATCTCTGAGCTGCAGGTTGCTCTTCTCAGGGCTGGCTGTGCAGGTGGGCGGAGGTACATGTCCCTTAGGCAGCAAATCCTGGAGGTTCAATGTGGCAAGTGAGAAAAGTATGAGGCAGCCAAGGCCAGGCTAGCACTCAGCTATAGCCCGACCCTATGAGAGCTGCCGTGGCCCACACCAGGCTTCTGGCGGGTACTCATTTCCCTAACAGGAAAGATGCTTGGGAGGAACCACCAGCACCAGAGAGCCCTGGCCTGTGAGATGCCCACACTCTCTGAGTGGCCCCAGGGCCAGGCTACCAGGGTGGGAAGACCAGGAGAGGAAGCTCTCCCCACTTCCAGCTAGAATTAATGTTCTCATTTGCTGCCTGTCTCTCTTTGCAGAGTCATCTGCTCGAGGGATCAGGAGTCCACTTCAAACACTCTGGTCCCCAAACCGGAGCCCAATAAGCTATACTGGGCTTTGTGGTCAGACAATCCTGACTTCCCATCAGTTAACTTCACCCTTCCAATCCCTCTCCCGACATCTATTGAGCACCCACTGTGGGCCAGGGCCCGGGCCAGGGCCTGTTTTTGTGGGAGGAGATGCGAAGCCAAACAGGATGGCCCTGCCTCTCTCAACAGTGACCCTGGGGAGACAGGCGGTAAACAACACTTATAATGCAGCGCATGTACAACCAGAGCCAGCAACTTGGCCTGTGGGGATCGAAAGGCTTCAGAAGTACCTTACCATCAGTTTGCTGGGGGCAGAGGAAGGCACTCAAAGCATTCACTTAACTAGCATAAGCCTTTCCGGACACAGAGCCAGAATCCCGTGGCACATTCCAGGAAGCTAAGCTTTGATCTAGCTCTGGAATGGGGCATGGGGCTGGTGTGAGTGTTAAAAAGGAGACAGCAGGCCCAAAATGGAGTCACCTGTGCTAAATCCCAAGTCAGCAAACCAAGATTTAATACCTAACTTAATTGCAGTTTCAACCTTTAACCTTTAAAGGAATGTAACCTTTAGCTAGTCAACATGGAATTACCTGGTCAGTCCTAGTGAGATAATCCTCTTGGCAGACCCCTTCTGGTCCCATTAGGAAGGCAACTTTGCCTGAAACAGTGCATCCTTTGCTAGTCATTTTCTTTCTTTCCTTTTTTTTTTTTTAATGTTCATTTATTTTTGAGAGACAGGGAATGAGCGGGGGAGGGAGAGGGAGACAAAGAATCTGAAACAGACTCCAGGCTCTGAGCTGTCAGGACAGAGCCCAATGCGGGGCTCGAACCCACGGACTGTGAGATCATGACCCGAGCCGAAGTCAGACGCCCAACCGAATGAGCCACCCAGGGGCCTCTGCTAGTCATTTTCTTTCTCCACTCCCTTTCTGTCTTTAAAAACCTTTTCTTGTCTACAGCTTCTTTCTATTGCTACATGGGGATACTGCCTGTTTCATGAATTGTTTGAAAAAAGCCATTCTGATCTTTTTGTTTGTTTGTTTGTTTTAATTTTTTTTAATGTTTATTTATTTATTTTTTTGAGACAGAGAGAGACAAAGCATGAACGGGGGAGGGTCAGAGAGAGGGAGACACAGAATCTGAAACAGGCTCCAGGCTCTGAGCTGTCAGCACAGAGCCCGACGCGGGGCTCGAACTCACGGACCGCGAGATCATGACCTGAGCCGAAGTCGGACGCTTAACCGACTGAGCCACCCAGGCGCCCCAGCCATTCTGATCTTTGAATTTACTCAGTTGAAATTTTGTTATTTAGCAGGGGGCATGGCCAGAAAATCAAGTGGAAGTCATAGGAAGGGGCAGGTACCCAAGAGCTATGGCCCGAAGAGGTTTGAACTTGGTTTTGCAGGTGATGGGGAGCCTGTTTCCCCATATGTGCCAACAGAGACTTCCCCTTGCAAGGTTGTCATGAACATCATAGGAGATACTCTGTGCTCCCCTTCTGTTACGAGATTTTTGGTACCATAGCTGAGCCTGGTCAGTGGTCCTGACTTAGGGACTGGGCAGGAACTGCAGTGTATACACAAAGAGCTTCAGATTTCATCTCTCTACTAAAGAGAATCTGCATGGACATCTTGGTACCACCTCCTCCTACTTCACTGGAGAGCAGCAGCCAGCAAAACTGCCTATTTTACATTTTGAATTCTCTTATTTTGGAAAGTTTAACACCAAATGGCAAATGAATGCAAATTACACTTCAATTGCACAATTAAAGCCGGAACTGTTGTCTACAGGTTCCTTCAGTAATCCCAGCCACTCCTCTAGTGCTTACATATCAGAAGATTTGTCTCTAGTCCCCAGGGACTGGCAAAAATCTGACAGACAGCCCTGCCTGGAGCAATACCACGTGTACTTGTAAGTGTGTGTACGTGTGAGGGTGTGTGTGCACGCGCGCGCACTCTCGCACTCGCTTACAGCCCACCTTCCTGGTTCTTTACAATGGGAGCTGAGAATAGCACCACCATCTCCTTCAGTCTCCTAGATGCAGGGAGAGGAAGGGGCTGCCAAAATAGAGGGCAAGGAATGGCTTGAAGACACAGTGGGGAATTTGTGGGAGCCACTTCAGGGCTCCTGCGCCATCCAATCCAGCTGCTGGCTCTTTCCCAGCTGACCAGCAAATCCCATTGAGCCTAGGGGCTGGACTTGAGACTATGGAGCAACAATCCTGACAAAGGCCTAGGCCAGGACTCTGCCTCTGCTCAGGGAATGAGTGACCCAGGGAGACAATGTCAAGGCGGCGTGGGGTGGGGGGGCGGGGGCGGTGCTGGGACAGAGCAACAGAGACCAAGGGAGAGCCGTGCTCCGCCCTCCGGCTGAGCCTGACTTTGAATCTCTGTGCCAGGCCAGGGTTTTGGTACCCCACCCCTCTTGGAGACCCCTTGGTCTGTGGACAAGCAGCTCTGGAACAAGGACACAGTGATCTCAGCAGCCTTGCTTGCGGGCACTGGCTTAAGAACTGGACGAAAGGCCCCCAGTGATAGGCCCACTGCTCGGCCTCTAGAAACACAAAGTTAGTCCTCTTCCAAGGAGGAGGCTGGCTGGGCCCAAGCCCGCACTGGACTGTAGTCCTGGCTTTGACAATGAGGAAAGGCTCAAAGAAAGCAGGAGGAAGCCGCGCCAATTAGTATGCGCTACACAGCTTTTTGCAAAATGAATATAAAACACTTGTGCTTTCTTTTTGTGTGAGAGAAAGAGTGGGGAGAGGGAGGAGGAAAGAAGGTTACAAGAAAGCAATATTCTGCAGGGGCAGGAGTGCCTGCAGTTGCCATGGCAACGGGGGTGGTGGTGGTTGTTGGGGGGGCGGGGGGAGGCACATCAGCTGGTCCCTGGTCCTGGATTGGGGTGAGCTGTGAGCTGGCCCTCGGAGTCAAAGGGTCAGTGACAACCGGGTGCAGAAAACATGTGACAAAGCAACTCTGAAGGGGAGGCCCGGGTGGAGGGAGGGAGGGGCCAGCACATCCTCTGTGGCTTGGGGAGCAAAGTCAAGGAGGCCAAAGGATTCCTGAGAAAGCCCTTCCTTCCAGGAGGTGACTTGATGCCAGCAAAGGGCATATTTCAGCGTGGGAGGGAAGTCACCATCTGGATGGGGCCATTGCAGGCTGTCACAACCCAAAACTCAGGCAGGCTGAGGACAGACTCTCTAGGGTCTCTAGGGCAGTGCTGGTTTCCCTCCCTTCTTTTATTCCTCTGTCCAGATGCTCCCTCTCCCAACACCTTGTCCACAGAGCAGCCCTGGAAAACCCGTCGCAGAGGGAGTCTCCCTTCTCTCTCCCTCCTCTCTCTCTCTCTCTTCACACCAACCCCCCCCCCACCCCCCCGCCCCCATCGGCTGGTTCTGTTCCTGGCTTCTCCTTTACCACCCTGGGAACAGCTGGAGACCCAGAGTTTTACAAGGCCAACTCCCTAGGCTGGGGGTCTGTCTTTGCCTCCTACTGAGGCTCCTGAACATGAAGTCCCAGGGCGAGGCACTCAGCAGATGTTGAATAAATACTTGCTGACCAGCAGCGCCAGGCAGGAAATGGAAGATGGATCGTTCTGAATAGCTTCTGCCAAGAGGATGGACAGAGAGGCCTCTCGCTTCACTCTACCCACTTATCTCCAAGAAACTTTTGTCAAAAGTTTGGCTAGGTCCCTAGTCAGCTGATTAGGCCCCAGATGTCAACTGGCTCAGCGTTCCAGCCCCATAAGGAGGGAAGGAAATCCCCAAGCTGGGCCCTCTCTGGTCCTAGCCAGAAGGAAGCTGCAAGAGTGTTTCCAAGAGACACAACTAGGTCCTGGCAAGAGAGGTGAGTTCAGGCTAAAAGCCCTGGAGGCTAAGGCCTGGACTGTGTGGGCCACTGCCAAGGCTATCTGATGCCTCTGCTGGGAGCAATGGGGCCACAGGGCTGTGCCTGAGATCTGGGTCAGGTTGGGCTGCTCCTTGTTCTTGGGAAGTGGAGCTGAAATTAAGTGCAGAGGCACCATGGCCAGGCATCCACAGAGCCTTGGGGCCCTTTGCTTCTCGCCACACAGAAGCCTGTCCACTTCCTTCACAAGTGGTATAGGCCCAGTGCGGCAGGCCTCTTGAGTCCCTGATCACATACAGAGTGGCTCCCGCGGCTCGTGGCATCAGCTGGGGAACTGACCCTCGGAAACCAGGTCGCTGTCCCCAGGAAGCATCCCCTTAGGGTGGTGAGGAAGGCACAGGGCCTCCCGTGGGCCCCAGAGCAGTAAACCAATGGAGCTCTGGGAGAAGGCACACACAGCATCCGGCACCAGAGTGGAGGCTCCTGCTCTGGACACAGAGTAAATCTGAACTGTAGAAGTCGGCAATCAGGCCCTGGCCAGGCCTGGGAAAGGGGTGGTATTCCCAGAAAAGCTTTTGGCTACAACGGGGTCAGAGAAGGCCAAGCCCAGCATCTCCTGGGGGGCGGGTCCCTCAGCCCTCTTCAGCAATGGCAAGGAAAGCCCTGCCAAAAATTTAGATTTGGGGGCGGGAGCGAAGGATTGCCTAGGCTCAGATCTATTTTATTTCCCATTGAGAAAACCACTCTGATTAAGAACCTTTCAGGTCGTACTTGAGCAAAAACAATTAAAAAAAAGGATTATAACTTGTTTTTTGCCTGACTTTGAATGCACGTTTACAGGGATCAAGGCTACTTTCTTTTTTTCTTCTTTTATTTTTTAAAAATGCTTATTTTTGAGAGAGAGAGGGAGAGAGAGAGCACAAATGCAGACGTGGGAGGGACAGAGAGAGAGGGGGACAGAGGAACCGAAGCAGGCTCTGTACTGACTACAGACAGACCCATGGGGGCTCAAACTCATAAACTGCGAGATCATGACCTGAGCCGAAATCGGACACTTAATGGACTTAGCCACCCAGGCACCCCTTCTTTTATTTTTAATAAACTCTGAGATCCTTCCCTAAGTGCCTAGTTCTGTGCCATACATGCGAAAGACCAGCAACCGGTGCTCACTGTTAAATCCCACTAACAGTGACAGCACAGTGTGTGTCCTGGCAGCTTAAAACCATTCCAGCCTCCATCCCTCAGAGTTGAGGAGAAGAGAAAAGCCAGCCTGGATAAGGCAATATGGAGGCCAGTCCCCAAGTCCCCCCGTGCGTCCCCTCACCCCCGGTCTCCCTCCTGGTGATGCCAGCCATCGCTTGCCTGCATCATGCCAGGCCCCTGCCCGGGGTGGGGTGCACTCTCAGAGTCCTACATTCTCCCTGAGAGTGAGCCAGAGGCCGAGGAAGGGCCTGCTGTGCTCCAGACAGCGCAGGAGCAGCACACACACACCGTCAGTGCTCGGTTACCAGGTGATGAGCCGAGGGGCCAGCTGTCTCCGGGCACCGGTCCATGGCAACCGGGAGAGCGGCACAGGGCCGTCTCCTACCCTCCTCCAGGCCTCCGCTTCACCCCAGTGTACCTGCCAGCTACATGCACCCTGCCCTGAGGAGGCAGGTCTGCTCTGGCAGGGTCAGGGCCCGGCAGGGTGGGGCAGGCCAGAGGGGTTCAGCTCGCCATCCACTGCCCCTCCTATTTGTTCACCTTCTCAGAAAATGTTTCTGAGCACACACTATGTGCTGGACACAGTCTCCGTCCTCCCAAAGTGGGACAAGGGCTATGGGAGAGTCGGCGTGCAAAGAACATCATAATGACGCCGATGGGGACCTCTTTGATGTGCAGATAGGAGGGGTGGTGTGTGACAGACAAGGCTTCAGGAAGCCGAGGTCTTGACGAAGTTACTTCACTTCTCTGAGTCTCAGTTTCCACTTCAGTGAAGTGGGGGACACAACAGAACCTACCCTGGAAGGTTTGCTATGGAGATACGCTAAGGTCATGCCCACTCAAAGATGTCCATCCAGCGCAGGGTCTGGCAGGCAGCAAGTGAATGGAAAATACCAGAACCCAGGCAATGAGGCCCAAACTGAGAGCACAATTCAGGGGGTCCAGGCTGAGGCCTAAGCAGCTGGATTTTTAAAAAGCTCCAGAGGATTCTGACAGCAGCTCTTGTCTGGATGGGCTCACTGTGGGGCTAATGTCTGGGTTATTGGACTTTAGCCTTTCTAGGTAAGATTACTGATCACTTCCTGAGTTCAAGGGGAGATGGGCTGAGGGTAGTCAGTCAGGCCCAGGGCCAGGCAGTGTGCTCACCCCTGCAGGCCACTCAGCCCTGCAGCTTGGCTTAGCAAGAGCTCCCAATCCTGTCGCAGGGGAAGGCAGTCCCCAACTGGCTGCCCTTGGTGGACTCTCTCCGATACTGCTGGACCTTCCACTGGGGAAGCCAACCTTCCCAGTCCAACATCTGCCTTCACCAGGAGCCTAGGTGTACCAGGCAGCAAGCCCCCAGCCCCACCCATGTCAACCCGATACTGTGCCAGTTTTGGGTCCTCATCCGCACATCAGGGGAAGAAGTCCAGAGAAAAATACTAAAGACTCTCTGAGCACCCACAGCCGCCTTCCCAAGAGTGGAATGCTGCCAGGCCAGCTGTGGTTGTCTGGGTGCCCCTTTACCCAAGGCCTCCTCACCAGGTGCAATAGGAACCATCACTAAGCCAGTCCTCTCTCCTCCCTGGCAATGATTTGCTGCCAGGACTCCTATCCGAAGACCAGATCCTCCCAGGACTTCTGGTGTTGACCACCGGTGCCTCGTCTGGGCGGTGGGTCCTGGTTGGCTGTCCCTGGAGACTGTGAGTGGAATCCAGGGCTCTTCCCCTGCTGCCTTCTCCCTGCTTGGCCCTCCCTCCTCTCACTCTCAGGAGCCCCCAAATGAGGCTGCAGCATCAGCCGCAGGGACAGCCATGTGGACAAGTGCCTGTGTCCTCGGCATGGCCTCCAGGGGAGCTACAGCAGGCAAGGGCCCCAGCTGACCTCCCCGGGTGTGGGTGGGGGACTCTCGGCAAGAGTTCTGGGCCCCCAACATTGTGCCCCTCGTTTTCCTGGCTTGTGTCTGACCTGATGGCGTGACCTGACTGTAAAGGAATCTTGGGGACAGAGGAGGGGGTGAAGGAGTTGTTTTTGTTTGTTTTGGAGAGTGGATGGAATGAGAACTGGGCTGAAACAAACACTGAGGCAGGGATCTCAGGAAGAGGAACAAACCCCATTCTTATGGAAGACGGTCTACTCTGAGCGGGCCATTTTAGTATTCCAGGGAGCAGGGTCAGGACCACACAGCATCAGAGCTGGATGGGACGAACACAGACCAGGCCAACTGTGTCTGATGGCAGAAAACAGGAGGTGAAGGGGTGTCGTGGACTTGCTGGGTCCCACAGAGAGCAGGACAGTGTGGGGCAGAGGCCACCCTCTTGTTGCTCCCCGGGCCCCTTCCTACACTGCTCTCTGCCGGCTACCAGCCCCACTCCTTCTGCATATGCCCTGGGAGGGTGAGTGGCCCAACGGGGCAGGTCAAGGTTCAATGCTCAGAGAGAAGGTGCACTCACAACTGATGAGGGGAGGGGGGCCGGCCTCAATGAAGCAGTGCCTCCATCCTGGGAGGACCCCTATCCTGCAGTGAGGTCAGCCCTTATGTGCTTTTGGATGTTCCAGAATCAGATGGACCCAACGTCTGGCTCCTGGTGGTATGACCTTGGAGAAGTTATCTTCCTTACCCTTGGAGGTCCTCTTAAGTCAAAACTGGTATAATGAAAACAACTCCAAGAGTGCCAGGCAAACTTGTCAGGAGAAGAGAAACGATGTACTCTGAACAGCACATATGACCCATGAACTCAGCCTTCTGCCCTCTCCTGCTCCCAGTCTCCTCCCACAGATGTGGGAGGGGTCTGAGCCCAGTACCCACTGTGGATTCTGAAGGCAGCCAGTGGCGGGGGGTACTGGATGGGCTGTCATCACCTCTCTGAGCTGCCCTAAGATGAAGGGGCTCCAATGAAGCAGAAGTCCCCATTTCTGTGGCAGACACAGAGATGGCCAATTTTACTAGCAGCACCCTTGCGTCGGGACAGAAGAACACAGCCCTGGTCACTTGGGACTGTAAGAAGAGGAACCCATGGGGATGCTCTCAGTCTGGGGCCTCCGTCTGGGTGAGACCCTGACATGGAAGGCCCTGTTGTCACTAACTAAATCCCTTTAAAGTGGTAATGAGCCCTTGGGCCCAGCTGGCCAACCCACCAGACCAAAGTGACAAGAGTCCCTGGGAAAGAAAAGGCTGAGGAAGCATTTACAGGGACCACATGGGATGAGGGATGCAGAAGGGACAGGATGGGATGACAGGGCCACTGCCCCTGGGACAGAGGAGGCCAAGGGCAGCCTCACTCTACTCTGCTCCAGGGACAGGGCTCCGTGACAGTCAGGAGTGGCGGCACCCGCGGCCTTGCTGCAGGACAACCCCAGAGCTACCCACTCAGCTCTCATGCGAGCCGTGACCTGTCTCCCTATCGGGCAACTTAGCTCAGCCCCAGTGAGCTCTCTCTTTTGAGACCTGAGAACCTCTCCAGTTCTCCTGCTCCATTTCTCCTGGGACCTGGACCATGCAAACAAATGAAATCCTCTCCCATCTCCCCTAAGGCTAATCATCCCTCAAAGCCGGCATGTCTGTTCCCCAGTGAGCCTGCGGCTGGTGAGGCAATGAACACCTGGACGTGTGGTGGATTGACCCAAACAGAAAAGCTGATGGCCCGCATCCCCTCAGGACGCAGCAAAGCCTAGAGCAGCCCCAGGGCTCCCTGCCCCATGGGTGTGGACACTCCTGAGATGTGCTATGGGGTTGAGGACAGGGAAGGCCCTAGCAGCCCCGGACCACAGTACATCATAGCTCTCCTGTGTACGTTTGTGAGATGTCCCCAAATCAATCCTTATAACCATCCCTGCTACCCCAGCCTCCTAAGACATGGCCACATGCCTCACGAGGTGAATGGGCTCCTGAGCAAGAAACTGCCATTGCCAGGAACAACATCCTCACAGTCCTACCTTCCAAGTTTTTGAGAAAGGTGATTCTCATTCTTTTTTTTCTGTTTTTATGTCAGCCACATCACACGAGCCATAAACTCCCCTCAGCAATTTCTCTTCATGGTTACTCTGAGCCTAGGGGAGCAGCTGGGGGTATCTCTCCTGGGTTGATAACCTCTGCTCTTAAGTGTTAAGGACACCTCAGCTCCAAGAGGTGGGAAGACTCCAGGGAAGGTGCCTCCAGAGGCCCCAGTGGGGTGTGCCCTTCTGGATCTCCATGGACTCTGAGGCCTGCTTCCGAAAGAGGCTGTGGCAGCCGGAAGTCCCGAGGCAGGCCCTCTGCCGATGATGCCATTTCTCCTCTCTTCCCTGGAGCCAGGCAGCCAGCTCCTCCCTTCCACCTGTGATGCTGGGAACACAGCCCACTGACCTGGGCAGACAGCTCCACCTCAGGGGTGCAGGGGTTGCTGAGGGAGGGGGGTGGGAAAGGGAGAAGTTATAGAAAGGGGCGTCGGTGTCACTGACCATTGCCTTCCCCTTGGTTTTTCTATGACCTCAAGACGAACATCGAGCCCCAGAGCCCCCAGTGAGGCCCACCCACTTGGCCATCTGCACAGGACCTGTGTGGTCCTAAAGACAGGCAGGGAAACAGAGGACAGAAACCAGCTTCTGTTCTGGCTTTTGCTGCTGAAGCGGGGGCAGGAAGGATATGGAGAAAAAACAGAGCCTATCTTCCCTATTTCCACCTGTATCTTTACCATTTTTGTACAGAAATGATTACCAGCATCAGGAGCTAAAATTTACCACGTGTTCACGTGTGTTGGGTATTCTACACCCATGACCTCATTTCATCCTGGGAATCCAAACCTGGAAGGGTGCTTCTACAATTATTCTCGGTTTTCAGATAAGCAAACTGGGGTTCAGGGAGGCCAGGTCATCTGCTCAAGCTCAGTGTTAACCAGCTATGAAGTGGTGAGCCAGGGCCACCCTCTTGGACCGCCTGATCCCTAAGCCAGTGCAGGCTGCAATATCACCTGGGGGGAAAATGTTACCGGCAAGGGATGCCACTCAATTTATCACAATGAAACTTAAAATACTGAAAATAAACTTCTTAATGAAGAAGCCCTACAAAAAAGGCCCGGAGGCTTTGCAAAATGACTTATGGAAACGGGGAAAAACCCTGCTTCTGGGTGGGAGAGTTCAAGGCAGTGAAATGATAATTTCTGGCTAAAGCACCTGTAATGACAAACGGAGTTACGACGGGCCAGGATCTGGTCGGGAGGTTTACGTTGTCTCGTTCAACAACACTCTACAAGGCAAGTGTGGACATCACGTGCCCCATTTTGCAGGCCAGAGACTCTAAGGTCCCTGGTGAAGAGGGTGAGAGCCAGAAGCTAAGATCAGGTCTGGCGGCCAGTTGTCTGGGGTGCTATGTTCTCTCAGGGGTACTACCAGCCACCCTTCCTCTCTTCTAAGACTGAGATTTCTTTTTTAAAGCTGTGTGTTTTTGTTCTAAGTAGATTTTATTTTTTACAAAGTTCTAGGTCCATGGTAATATCAAGCAGAAGGTACAGAGATTTCCCACATACCCCTGCCCTCGCCCCAACACAACCTCCACCAAATGGACATTCCCCACCACAGCGGTACATTTATTATAATCTGTGAACCTGCATCAACACATCGATGTCACTCAAAGTCCATAGTTTACCTTAGGACTTGCTCCTGGTGCTGTCTATTCTAAGGGTTTGGACAGATGTATAACACATACCCATTACACCCTGAGGATTCTGAATGCAGGCTGGGAAGTAGTGTGCTTGGGGCTGGGATGGGGAATCAGGGTGGTCCTGAGGCCCCTCCTGGACCAGCCACACCTTCAGGGACATTGAGAGGAGGAGCTATTGTCCTCTGGTACTCATGGGTGGAGCTCACTCAGGCAGCTGCAGGCTTAGGAGGCAGCCGACAACTGGCATCTTCTGGGCAGAAGAAGCACGCCCACCTCCCTAACGGCGTCCAGCAGGGCTCTCTGAAGGGCATGCACCCTATATTCCACACTGTTGAAATCAGGGTCGCATTTTCACTTAAAAACATGTAATTGGATCTCTAGCTAATGGGGGGATTGCTACTCTGGTGCCAAGAATATTAATTTGACACCTGCAAGTTCCTTCTGACCAAAGGGATCTTCAGACAAAGGGTGCAAGGACCAGGCACTTGCACTGGTACTGAGGAAACAGCCACTTATCCTGAGTCATGGAAAAGCAGACACAAGTGAGGATGCCGGAAGGGCATGGACTACCAAGTTAGCGTTGGAGTAGAACTGAGAAGCAATGGCAGGTGAGACACCCAGCAAGGCCACAGGCCAATGGGACTATGGAACATGGTGGTGGGGCAGGGCTAGGTCTCTGAGCCTCTGTCCCTCCCTGCACCCAGCTCTTGCATTAGTAACACCCAGGTACACTCTGTTCCTTGAGGCCACTGGCTCTCACCAAAGGTGAGGAGAATGTGAGTTTATCACAATTACACTGGGAGAGAAAAATATTCGCAACACAGATGACAAACTGAATGTCCCCAATATACAAAGAGCTTCCACAAATCAGTAAGAAAATGGGACAAAGGGTCTGGAGGCTGAAGCTTTTACAGATATCCACCCCTCTCCACAGCACATTGAGAACTTTCTCAAGAACCTGTGGAACAGGAGAAGGTGGCCAGAAATGGGGATGACAATACAACTACACACAAGCTCCCCATGTCCTGTCTGGTTCTGATGTGGGTAGCTGGGAACACACTTGGTGGAACACAGGTATGACGGTTAAGCGATTAAGAGAAGGGGCTTTGGAGTCAAACAGATCTGGTTTTGAGTTTGGCCTCATCACTCCCTAGCTGCGTGTGAGTTATTTTACCTCCTTCAGTCTGGGTATTCTCAACTGCAAAATGGAAATGATACCAGTTCTTCCCCACAGAATTGTCGAGGGTTCGCCCGATACTACAAGGCAAGGGTCTAGCACAGTTCCGGGCACAGCAATGACTTCATACAAGCTATTACTACCTATCACCCAAGATGATGGGCAAACCTGTGCCTTGAGGCCCCGGGCTGGATGTAACGTGGCTAAGTTCGAAGGAGGCTCTGTGAAGCCGTCAATAGGAAGGCGCCTCTCCCCACCAGTCTGGCTGTGGTCTGATTTGACTGAATGGGCTTTCAGGGTCTTACACCCCAGGGAGCTCCGATTTGAGTTCAGGGCTGTGTTTGGAAATACTGGGAAAACCTACCACAGAGAGATTTCTAGATATCCTAGAAAGGAAGCTCCAGGAAAAGGGGGACTTTGTGTTGTCTGTGGCTGTATTTCCAATGCCAAGGACACAGTATGCCCTCAAGGTTGCCAAAGAGACTGGTCAGGGGACACTTAGGAATGTGATCTGGTGAAGAACCAGGATAGGGCAGAATCAGGACTCAGCACTGATTATCCTGGTCCCCAACTCCCTCCCCTAGAGAGAGGAAGGCAGGGAGTCTCGGCTCCTGTTACGACAACAGCCCCCCTCCAGCCCCACAACTGTCCCCAAGAGCAGCTGCAATCCTTTCCCAGCAGAGGCCCACAAGATGTGCCCCAAAGCTCTGACAACATTTGGCACTTCAGCAAATCGAGTTTCCACAGCCGCAACCTGAACAGAGCTGTTTAATGGACTGCATCTCCGCCGGCTCCCTGTAAACGCATACGCACACAAAAACCAATCACAAGCAGAGAGAGCTGGATGGGATTAAACAACTCAATTTAAAGGATTGAAGACTCAGCTGCTTCCAGCGAAGTCCTAGGGAAGGAACCAATCAGAAAGTTCTTCTCTTTCTTTTTGTATTGAAACGAGGGCTGTGCCAAGTGCCCTTAGTCACCCCCAACTCAGGCAGAATCAGGCCACGTCCTCCTGGGCCCCCTGCCGAAGTGGGTGCTGAAGGAAAGGGAAAGAGAGGGCACGTGTGCATGTGAACGAGGCGAGCAGGAGGGGTCAAGGGCAGATTCCCAGACCATCTGTTTTGATAGCTTCTGGAAATGGAGAGGCAGGCACCAGCCCATCTGATCTCTTTTCAGCTCAGGTTCAAGAAAGCAAACTCAGGCTGCAGGAAAACTATCCTAGGCCACACACAGCCTGCTACTAGGCTCAGGCGCCTCACGCATAGGAGGTTGTAAGCAATGTCGCTCTCCTTCTCCCCTGGCCCCCAGCTCTTGTCCACTCCCATATTCCCAATGGGCAGATTTGTGGATTCACGTGCCCACTGCCTCATGGGGCACACAGCTTTGCCTAAGGCCCACAGCTGCCCAGAGCCCAGAAGAGGGAAGGAGAGGGACCAGTCAAGGTACAGCCTGCCAGCATCGGACAGGCGGCCTAGAGCTGGTATAGGTGAAGGGAAGGGATGTCACCCTGGCCAAGGGCAACACCCGCGAGCAATCCTGCCCCTAGGCTGGGAGGCAGGGGAGTCTTGAAAAAGCATTACCTTAGCCTGACAGCAAAGGATGGAACGCTGCCGAGAATGGGGTGGGGACGGGGGCCGCCCCCCAGAGGGCTAAGAGACGCAGGGCCCAGCTGTCTCTCACTTTCTCTGGGCTAGCCTCTCCCTTCTGCTCTTGGTGACCCTGACAAAGCAAGTCTTAAAGGGCCAATTTCAAGCCAGAGGTCAGAATGGAGGCTGGCTGCAATGAACAGAACACAACAAGAACTCACAGAGCGGCCAGCATTGCCTGGCCCAGCACTTAGCATCTTCCGAATTACTGCCCCACTGAGCAGAGAAGGAACCAGACAAGCCACTTGCTCGTGGTCAGGCAGCTACGCGGGGCCAGATCTTGCTTTGGGGACTCAACCCAGCCGAGCTGCCCACCACCACACCCCACCCGCCCAGCCCTTCTGGAGCCGAGCCAGTTTCCCCCTGAGGCCAATGTCCTCGCTGATACACTGACCCAGTGCTCCTCAGAAGGGCTGGAAGAAGACGTCCTTGTTCCCAAAGCCAAGAGCATTAAACACAGCTTTCCCTGTAAGCGATGCACCTTACCAGGTAAGAAGAGAGCAACTTTTCGGGTGCTGATTTAAGAGGACAACAAAACAAGCACCTCTCAGCTACCAGATCCCATCCGGCACTCAAATGACTTAGGCAGCCATGACAGAAGGAAGGGGGTGACCTACCTCGTCAGATTCATCCGACAACGTCTGAAGCAGGATGGGGAAGAGGCTGTCTGTGTGCCGGAACATCTGGAAAGCAGAGAAGCCGGGAAATCCGTGAGCTTCCCCCACCCTGGCTCCACCACTGAGCTCAGCGTGGACAGGGTCCCACTGCACTGCATGGACCTCCCCCACACCCCCAGTGCTCCTCAAGCATCTTTCACTCCTCTACTTGCCAGGGATTTTCTAGAACTGCAGCGACCAGAACCCTACCAAGCATGGGGAGGCCCCAGAAAACTGAGATAGACCCAGAAGCAGCCCCCAGGTTCGAAGGGCCTATCAGGCTGATGGGCCCAGGGACTCACCTTCCGGGGAGTCTTGATATAGAGGTGGTAGAGCCACTTCAGGACGGCGATCCTGGTCATCATCCCGATGGCCATGTCGCTGAGGTGGCAGTTCAGGACCTGCACGATCCCGTCAAGGTGGAGGGTGACTGGGGCCCTGTCCGTGCTGTGGGTGAGACCGGGAGGAGAGCTTAGTTGAAGCTTGCTATAGCCCCTTCCGCTCAGCTGCAGTGACACTCTGGCTTCGCAGTCAGAACCACACACATGCTGCACTTTCCTGGGTGCGGTGGCCAGGAGCGGGCAGACGGCACACCCCCTCCACGTGGCTGGTGGAGGCTAGTTTCACCCCGTGGCCTCAACCCTCCTTCTCCAAGGCTGGAGTTGGTGGAAGAGGGCCAGTCTGCTGGCTGCCTACCCACCTCCCCAGCACCGGCCTAGCTTGTACTGGAGAACACCTCTTTGAGATCACCAAGCTGGGCCCCAGCAGACCTCAGGGATGAAAAGCCATTCAGCATCCTCAGGGCATTCAGTCCAAACCCTTTGTTGATAAGACAAAACCAATGGATCCAACGAGTCCAGGGGAAAGCCCTGAAAACACCCTTTAAGAGCAGATAGAGTTTTCACCAGGCAAACAAAGAATATTTCTCCAGTAAGGACCTGGGTCCTGAGGACCCAGGTCAGGCAGTTCAGTTGCCTGTCTGTAGAAAACGGTCTCGCGTGGCATTTCTAGGCTGCTCAATTATTCATTGGCAGCAGGAACTTGATGCCAGTGCTTTCCTAATTTGCCCGCAGCCTCTCTGAAGCTCATTTGATGTGAATTCCTAAAGGGACCCATTCTCAGTTCTGTAACTGCTAAACAGAACTGCTGTTTAATATGGTTTGATGATTCCCCATGGTGCTCGTTTAGGGGTGAGAGTGGGTACTTCTATCCTCGGGTCGCTAGACGGGCTGGGCATGTGATGACAGAGCCCAGCAGTCCTGAGCCTCTGGGCGGGGATGCCACTAATTCCACGGGAGTCATGTGGCTGGAAGTTCTGGGGTCTTTTGCCAACACCTAAACACCTAGGTTCTTTGCTAGCCTAAGACAGACAGGGAAACTAAGGCACAGACAGACAAGTTCAGGGTGGCAAACACAAGCTCCCAATCTCTTCATCACTTTCTCTCTCACTGTCTGATAGAAACGTAATGTGAGCCACATATGGAATTTTACATTTTTGAGTCCTATACTCAAAAATAAAAAGAACCAGGTAAAATTTTAATGACATATTTTAATGAATATAACATACCCCAACAATATCATTTTAACATGAAGCCAACATAAAAAACAATATACACACCACTCATAGGATACTTCATATTCTTTTTGGTGTTCTAAGTCTTTGAAATCCAGCGTGCATTTCACCCTGACAGCACACCTCTGTTCACACTAGCCACACTGCACGTGCCCAGCGGCCCCGTGACTCTGGCTATTGCCACGGACAACACGGCACTACGGTGTTGGGCTAGCAATCTATCCCAGGGCTCCCCGAGCATTTTCCTTTCTTCTCTGAAAACTTCCTAGAAACTCCCTCTCCTCCTGCTGATGACCAGGACTTACTCTCTTATCGCCAAGTCCTTCTTTCCCCTGTCCTCCTGGCCTCCTACCTGGCTCCTTCCAGCATGCTATTATAGCTCTTTTCCTTGAGAAGCTGGAGAAGCTCCAGAAGCCTACCTACACCCCAAGGCCTTAACAGAGTGGGAGCTCAGGAGGCTGTGAGGAATGAATGGCAACTGCCTGATTCTGCCTCTGCATCCTGACCTGGTGAGCCCTCGGTCCACAGTGAGTCCCTTTCCACAGCAGGACATTCCAGCTCCCACATGGGGCCAGGGTGCTGGGACTCTATGCCTGGCAGGCCAGCACCACTTTCTTAGCTGAAATGGTCCCCCGGGGAGCAAGGCCTTGTTTTCACTCCCCTGGGGGCAGTCAGGGCCGTAGTGGCCAGCAATGGCTGTGGCCTAAGCTGCCAGTGGGAGGAAGGTAGTGCCAAGCCCAGCTGCTCCGACTCCACCCTGCAGATCAGGCCCAGAGGTTACCCGATCGGGAAGGGGTGGAGCTCACAACTTGAATGTGAGCAGTCCGAGCCTAGAGTGGCCTCCTCTACTACATGGCACTGCCTCCTAATGGGCCAGGCTCAGGAGAGTCCATTTCAAACTGTCCCCTGGCAGGGGCAGCTGAATGGCAGCCCTTATGTGGACTGGCCCGGTCAGACCTGGCAGCCCTGCGTACTGGAGGGAGAGAGAGGGGTCGCAGAGACCGTTCAATATATTTTCCTATCAGCACGACAGGCAAAGTCTCTACGTGGGGCGGGAGAGGAGACTGGGAAAGCCTGGTGCTGCTGTGTGTGTGGGCATTCCAAATCCAAGTGGCCCAAATAAGGGCTCCAAGATACTAGATGGTCCCTGGGCCAGATGGGCTCCTTGATTCACTGTAGTCCCAAGATGCTTCCAGCCAGTTCAATGTCTCTACTGAGGGACAAATCAAGGGCCAGCCCATGGTGGCATCTCCCCCAGATGGCACTGTGTCAAGGCCATAAAATGAAGGATTTCGTGGAGCCAGTGCCCAAGAACTGGCAGCATTCTGTGCACTAACATTCTCCAACTTTCCCCACAGCAAAAGTTGGCTATGGCAAACCTCCCCAGACACGGGCACCTTCAGATTGCTGGTGAGGCAGGTGTCAGCTTCAACCCACCAAGAACACCATGGCTGAACGGGACGTCATGGTTCAAGTAACTCAATCCTGCGATGCACAGATGAGACAGTATGGAACCCGTCCAAGGCCATGCGGCCATCAGTTGAAAACTTATTCCCTTAGCCGGAGACACTCTCCCTGGGTCTCACTTCCCTTGGCTGGCTGGAGGTGAGGCTCATGGGAAGCAGGGGCACCCAGGGCACCAGGGAGACTGATCTTAGTGCCTGGGAAAGATTCTACTAGCTGTGGAGGAGGCAGCTCTCAGCTGCTCCGCTGGGCAGGGCTAGCTGCTGTGTGCTGGGCTCCACACATGCTCCGTGGGGAGCCAGAAGTCTGTGGGAACCCAGGCCCTTCCTAGAGACGGCAGGCTGCATGGTGTGCTCAGCTCCTGAGTCCGAGATAGAGTATCCTCTGCCCTGGGTTACCTTACCCGGAGAGCAGATGGGAGCTCACTCACAGTTTAAAATACATTTCTGCATCGGGTCCAAAAAGTCTAGACTAGTCGCTCCTGGGGGCTTCTGAGTTATTTCAAGGTGTCTGCAAAACCCCACTTCCACTGAGCATTCTCATAAAGCATCTCATAACTAATGTCTTACACGTATGTGTATGACATTTTCCAAGTGCATGGCACTACTGTAGCTATTAAAATAGCGATTTAATGGGACACCTGGGGAGCTCAGTCAGTTGACTCCACCTTCGACCTGGGTAGCGATCTTGTGGTTTGTGGGTTTGAGCCCCGCATCGGGATCTGTGTTAACAGCTCAGAGCCTGGAACCTGCTTCAGATTCTGTGTCTCCCTCTCTCTCTCTGCCCCTCCCCTGCTTGTGCTCTGTCTCTCTCTCAAAAATAAACATTAAAAAAATTTAACAACAAAAAATAAATAAAATAGCGATTTATTAAACAATACTTCTGATTCTACCAATAAATAATGATTAATTCCAGGGGTTCTCTCTGGGAGGCAACACTTCATTTCTGTAATGTCTAATGTTTTTTTTTTTTTCATGTTTATTTTTATTTTGGTGGGGGAGAAGGGAGAGAGAGAGGGAGAGAGAGAATCCCAAGCAGCCTTCACTTTGTCAGCAAAGAGCCCAACACAGGGCTCGAACCCATGAACCCTGAGCCTGTGAGTGGAAATCAAGATTGGAAGCTTAACTGACTGAGCCACCTAGGCGTCCCTGTAATGTCTAACTTTTTATGGTACTCATATGTTACATCTCTAATCAAATTAGAAAGAAAGTAAATAAAAAAATTGTTTCTGAATTCCACATTTTTTAAATAAAGTGTCTTTACAACTTTTTTTCAATCTCCAGATGCTAGAAGTTGGGAAGCACGGAATTCCAGATCTTTCTGTTTGCCTTTATGTAGCCAGTGACCTATACCGAAACTCAATGATGACACCACAGTCCTTGGCAAAGCCCCAGGCATTGGAGTGGAAGCCTGTGCACGTAGTAACCTGTCCGGGGCTCCCCTGTCGGGTGGGCTTCTGGGACTCTCCCAGTGCAACCAATAAAGGCCACACCAGTGGCCTTGGGAGTCAGACAGGCCTAGCCTGAACTCCAACCTGGCCACTAATTCCAACCTGGCTGAGTGACTGTGGACCAGAAGTTCACCTCTCTGGGCCTGTTTCCTCATTCATAAAATGGGGATAATCATGAGGTTCTTGTAATAATAATTGTAGCTAAAATGCGTAAAGGGCTTTCTCTGAGCTGGGCACCATTCTGTTCTCTTTACATATTCAATTCATACAAGCTCCACACCCCTAGGAGGTAGGCACTGTCATCGCACCCAGTTTAAAGATGAGGAAACCGAGGCAGGGAGCGGTTAAGCTGCTTGCCCAGGGACACAGAGTCAGGATGTGTGCCCAGGCGGTCGGACTTCATTACACAGAGGATTCATGACAGATGAGGGCAGGCAGTGTGTCTGGACAGTCATAGGGTGGGTTTTTGTTTCTTGGCGATCCTGGAAGTTGCCTTCTTGTCTGAGCTCAGTGCCCCTCTGGCAGCACCTACTGGAGGAAGACTGCCCCTACCCTACTGTCTTCAGCTGCCATCTCCAACGAGTGGGGGGCCCAGGGCCTAGGCACCTGGCTCAGGTTTCATGACTCTGAAGGTCGCCCCCCTCTCTGGCACAGCTACTGACTCAGACTGGTAGCTGCCACGAGGAAAGAGCCATTTGTGGGATAAAGAAAGCACGAGATGATTTGCTCTTGGTTTTTTAATTTTAAAAGGGTAGGATCTGGCATGGGCTCCTGAATGACAGGTCTAAAACAAAATCTGGTTCCAATGAGGCAGTTCCCAGCCTCAGCCTTTAGAGCCGCTCCAGCAAATGGCGCCCCTGCCTCCCAAGCGAGGCAACGAGAGTCATGCCCGCCCGCCATGGTTAGTCAGTGATGTCTGACCTCTGCCTCCTCCTAGACCTTTCTCCACCTCCCACTGCCACTCCCCTGGAGCAGGACAATACCCTGTGGCCTAAGCAACGGTGACAAGTCTGCAACAGGCTTCTCTGCTGCCACTTTTGCCCCTCCCTCACTCATCCCCCCTGGAGCTGCCAGAGGGCCTTCCGAGTCACAGGTCTGCACCAGACACTGCCACTTACAGGCAGGCTCCCATAGCATTCAGAACAAGAGCTGGTCCCTCTGGAGGACACATCTCCCAGCACCTCCCTCCGGATCTCTCCCCCAGCTCCAGAATCCAGGATCCAAAGCTGCCTCCTTAACCTCCCTGGGGCACACAGCCCATGACTGGCCCACTCACACACCTGTGTGCCTCCTTCCACCCCAGCGTGGGAAATGCCAGGATATCCTGAGTTGGCTGAAGCCCCGAATCTAGAAGTTATTCTTTCCCTCAGTCTCTCCTCTCATTCTATCACATGCATCAGCAAATCTGGTCAAGTCATCCTTCAAAACAGATAAGAAAAAGTCTCTCCAACTTTCTCCACGTTCTGCCACTTCTTGAGGCTGAGCCTCCATCTCCTCCCACGGGAAAGAAGCTGTGGCCCCCGAGGTGGTTTGCATTCGACCGACCCTCCTAATTCTTTCTTTACACAGCAGCCCCCAGGTCTCCAGTCCCTCCTCAGCCCTAAAAGGAATTAATACTACTAATGACCCCATGGGATTGAAACATCAGCAAGATCCAATGACGTGACACAAAGTATTTGGCACAACCGGGCCAGGAAGCACCCAGTGAGTGACCACCCTTGTCAGCCACTATTCCAGTGAGCTTCAGCTCGGGCACCATGGCACGCCCCCAGCACCCTCTGAGTCGCCTGTCACAGAAATCATGCCCTGCTTCTGTTTCCCCACTAGAGAACTTCAAGCTTGGGGACCACACTCAGGGGTCACATCTTTACCTTGGAACCTGTAGGGCTGAAGCCTGGCAGGTACTCTGGAGTATGTGACAACTAACAGGATGAATGAATGAATGAATGTTTACTGCCTTGCTCAAATGATTAGAAGAGGCCCCAGGAGCAGTCCACGTTTATAATCAGTACTCACATACTTTGAAAATGCCCACAGGGTCTTAGAAATAAGAATAAGTGAAAAAATGATACAAAAGGAGGAAAGATTCTAAAGGTCCAGGGAGAAGAGAGCCTCCTGGGGGTTGAGTGCATATTTTCTCATCATGAGTGACCCCTTCCCCAGGGTCCAGGTTCAGTGTCGGGGTGAGAGGGAAGAAACCCCTTATAGAAGAATGCCATCCATTGCAGCCCCACAGGTGCTAATTCTACCCAAAGACAAAGTGACATGGGGCAAGTCCAGGGGAGGTGGAAAGGGACAAAACGGTGATAATTCCCTCTCCAGTGGATGTCATCACCCAGAATACAGTATGTAGGGAACTGCAAGCAATGATCTTGCTGCTTGGCCTGCTCTGCCCCCATGTGGAAGGCTGCACTATGACAGCTGACCCGGCGCCTGGGAGAGGACGGCTCCTGTGGCCCATAGCCTATGCTCTCTTGGACTCTGGAACAGCCTTCTCCTTGTCAGTCTTGTCAGCCCCACGTTATCCCGACAGGCAAAAAGGTTCTGGGCAAAGGTGTCTGTGCGTGTCTCCCTGTAGCTACCATGCACTGGTTCTACGTTTACAACCTGTGTTTACTGATCTCCAACAGCCTCTTATCTTTGTCCTTGGGGACAAGGCTACCTGTCCATCAGAACTAGGGGGATTTGGGTTTGCTCAGTGTTCTTCAGATCCCTTCATCAAGCACCCACTGTGCCCCCTAAGGAGAGTTTGCCTCGGGTCTTTACTGCAATTTGCTGCACCCAGGACAGACCCAGGCCACTTGCTTTCTACAAACGCTTCTGGCTGGAACAAACCACTTACCTGGCTGGTGTGAAGACGCTGATGCTGCTGCTGAAGCTGGAGTCACAAGAACCATCAGGGCCTCCTGGGGACAGTGAGAGGAACAAGGTGTCATGCCAGAGGACCGCTGAAGTCTTCCGAATGAACAAGATGACTGATATAAGGACACAGACTCTCTAGTCCCCCACACCTTGACTCTGACTCTTGAAAAGGACTATAGCTCAGGAGCCCTAAGGACCCAATACCACCCACTCCCCAAGCTTCTGGGATAGCATCCGTGCTTGTAAGTGTTTAGGCACAGTGATCTCAAAAGAAGAAGGGCACCAGACCTGCACACATCTGGGAAATCTCAGAAGGGACCGCTGGCCCGAAGGCAGTGGATGTTAAAAATGACTCCTGGGATAGTCAACATCATTAGCCATCAGGGAAATGTAAATCAAAACTGCGACGAGGTACCAGTTCACACCCACTAGGACGGCTGAAATACAGATAATGAGTAGTGGTGAGCATGTGGAGAAAACCCTTGGACCCTGCTGGTGGGAATGTAAAATGGAACAGGTGTTTTGGAAAACAGCCTGGCAATTCCTTAAAGGCTCAACAGAGTTATTACCCTCTGACCCGGCAATCCCACTCCTAGATATATACCCCAGAGAAAACGGATGCTCATGTCCACACCAAAACAGTACATCATGTTCATAGCAATCCAAATGCCTATCAACTGATGAATGGATAAGTGTGTTACAGCCATACAGTGGACCATTATACGGCAACAAAGATGCATAAAGTACTGATATGTGCTACAACATGGGTGAACACTGGAAACATGCCAACGTTAAGAAGCTAGTCATAAAAGCCTGCAATTTGTGAAATGTCCAAAAGAGGTAGATCTATAAAGACAAAAAGTTGAACAGAATATTTATTCTGAGATTATTTTAATTTTCTGAAAGTTTGTAAAAATAGCACAGAATTCTGTTTACCCTTTACCCAGCTGCACCTAACATCATACATTATCAAACCAGGAAAGGAACACTCACATAAGACTGTTAACAAAACTACAGACCTAATGTGAATTTCACTGGTGTTTCCACTTACGTCCTGTGTTCCAGGGTAGAATCAGGGACCACATGTTGCATTTAGTTGTCCTGTCTCCCTAGTCCCTGCCAATCTGTGACAGTTCCGCAGTCTTTCCATATCTTCCACAAACTCGCTATCACTGAAGCCCTGGTCAGTTACTTTGCAGAATGTGTTGCCACCTTGGTTAGTCTTGCATTTTCTCATGATTAGGCGGAGGTTACGCATTTTTGGAAGACCACCATCAAAGTGACGCACTTTCTCAGTGCATCATATCAGGGGTATGTGATGTCTGTCTGTCTTGTTGCTGATGATGTTGACCTTATCATCTGACTGTGGTAGTGTCTGCTGGGTTTCTTTACAGTAAGTTACTATTTTCCTTTTTGTAATTAATAAATACCTTGGGGAAGATACTTGAGACTAGACAAACACCTAGTTTTTTCCTCAAATGTTCCCCTACTGACTTTGGCATCCATTGATGGATCTATAATAATTACTGTGGAGTTGGCCTAATGGTGATTTTCCGTTTTCCTCTTTTTTTCTACATTTATTAACCAGAATTCTTCTATAGGAAAATGCACTCCCTTCCCATCCATCCATCCATTCATCCATCCATCCATATCATTATGGACCCATATTTTATTCTGTGGATTACCAATTAAAACTATCATTATTTATATATTGTTGTTCAAATGGTGCCAGCCTTGGCCTCTTGTAAGTTATACAAGTAAAACATATTCTCATTCTAAAAATTTCAAACAAAGCAGAACACGCCCCCGTCTCTTTCTAACCTTTAATCTTACTCAACTCTATATGCAGGTAACTACTTCACTGGTCTGACAAGTATTCCTATCTTTCTTTTTGTTTTGTTTTGTTTTTTAATATGAAATTTATTATCAAATTGGTTTCTATACAATACCCAGTGCTCACCCCAACAGGTGCCCTCCTCAGTATTTCTTTTTGTTTTGTAACATAAATGGAATCACAGTATGTTTTCTGCAATTTGCTTTTTTTTTTCTTACTTTATACTATAGCTTAGTGTAGTGTTATTCCTGTGAACTATGGACCACCCTCAACCCCCAAGTAAAGAGGGCCTTGATTTCCACGTTGAACAGGAAGGCTCTGAGCTGCTGCCTGCCCCCTCTAGTCCCAGAGGCCCTGTGCGGGACAGGGCACAGCTCAGTGGGGCCAGGCGCAGGCTGGGCCTGATGGAACAGATCTTGGCAAAGGGGAGGAGGACACACGGGGAAGGCTGGTGGGCCAGCCTGGAACAGCAGCCAGGATTCCACGCCCCTGGCTGCCTCCTCCCTCTTGACTTTTAGAAACATGCACATTTGTAGATGAAATGATGTGATATCAGAAATAGGGTTCAAGTTAACTTCCTTTGTTTCGTAGCTTTCACTCTTACATCTCTCCCACGCTTCTTCCTGCACAAGTGCATTTTTCTAGGATCCCACGTCAGGGGTACTGCTGGGTGGAAGGGTCAGGAATTCTGTATTTTAATCCACGTTGATAAGCTGCTCTTTAGTAAGGTTCTACCACTACACATGCACTTCAGGCACAGAGAAGCAGTCGATCTCCCCAAGCTTCACACAGGGATATTAGTAATCTTTTACATTTTTGCCAAGTTGATGAGTAAAAATGATACATCGTTTTACTCTCCAATGCTCCCATTTCCAGTCAAGCTGTACATCTGTGGCTGCCCTTTTTGTATTAGTTCCCTCTTTAGAGAATTGTAGTGTAAACGGTGCTAGGAGCAAAGACTCAGAGCCCTCGGGCCTAAATCTGAGCCCTGACCCCCCTACTTACTAGCTGTGCAACTGTGGGCAGCTTATGCGACTTTGCCTCCAGTCCCTCACTGTATAACGGGGTAACCAGTACACCCCTCACAGCCTTGTTAGGACAATACATGAGCTAACATTTGTTAGGTGTTTAAATGGAAAACCTAACCTACATCTCTATTTGTTCCTTGAGAACAAATTCTCTCAAATGTTCATGGCTTCTGACACATGCCACCAAAGGTATGTAGCAGACGATATATTCCACCTGCTTACTCTCCCCCTACTAGGAATGCCTCTTCCCCCCCTCTCATCTCTACAGGGAGCGTGTAACTAGAGTAATATAATCAGAGTAAAAATCACACTAATAACCTCCCTTATAATCAGAGTAAAAAAAGGGGTGGGGTGAGGTGGGGGCAGAGTGGAAGCTAAGGAGAAGGAAAAGATCCAGTTCAAATGACCTCCATGGACTTGGCTTGGAGCCCCCAGTCCTCTGTGACCGCATGCAGGGCCACATGATTACTCAACTGTGGGTCTGTCCTGGGCTCCTTGCAGGCAGATGATTTACCTACATCTGCAGGGTCCACAGAAGCTGCCGTTATATCCAGTCCCATCAAAGCCTTGCAAGTGGATGCATTCCATTACACATCTACTAACAGTGGTTGCAAGCCCTCTCCTAGAAACCTTATTTATAATTCTGCCCCTCACCTGGTACAAGAACTTCTACCCCTAACCCTCTGTGATCCCTCATTTAGGACCCACCAGGGGCACACTACTATCTGGAAAATGTTGATGATTAAAAAAACAAAAACAACAACAACAAAGAACAAGGGAGGAAAAGCCCTGTCCAGAGAACCTCGCTAAGTACATAGGTATGTTATACACATGCATTAAAAATTTGACACTGAAGCACCTGTTTCTGAGAGTGTCTGGCCTTTGCTATATTCTAAAAGCTTTATAAGCAAAAATCTCATTTAAAACTCACCACCACACTACAGGTTTGGTATTATTATCGTTAGCCTTATTTAACAAGTAAGGAATTTGGGGCTTAAAAAGGCTAAGTGGCTTCTCTAAGCACAACAGGTACGAAGTCAGCAGAGCCATGACTCACCAGCAGGCCATTGTGACCGAGTCTAGGCCAGGACACCTGGGACAATCAGGCAACATCTCAGAGAGGAAAAGGGTGCACACGTCAAACACTGCAGGAACTCAGGGAAAGGAGGCCGCATCACGGACCCCTGAAGCGGCAGGGCCAAAGGGGAGCCAAAGCAAGCAGACGGGCTGGGAACAGTGTGGCACAAACGAGGGTCCTGCAGTCAGAGGTGAGGGGGACGTGTACGTGTGCACGTGTATGCTCACGCACAGAAGGCTCGGCTGATGAACCTCCTCGTGGGTCTTGCCCTCCAACAGAGGGAGACCAGGGAGGAGGTTCCCGCCTTTGGCCAGGTGACCGGAGCTGGAACAGTGGAGGAAAATAGTAATAGGAAAAAGCGGCAGAGGCTGAGATGAACCTGTCAACTGGACTGGCTGAATCATCACTGTCTCCTGGCTCGCCGCGACCTTCTCCTGGCACTTTGGTAACGTGGCAGTTACAAGCTGAGCAAGGAGTGGGTATGGAGCCTCTAAATGAGCTGTGATCATCTCTAGGAACTACTCTAAACTGAGCTCTGCATCTGCTGAAATGCTGTTTCTGAGGTAGTAAAATCCAGAGCCAAGCTTCCTGAATGTATCTTGGTTTAGCATGGAGTCTCCTAAGTGGGGAGCTGTTTTGAGACTGCTTAGAAAAAACTACCTATTTTACCTAAGTAAAATAAACTGCATTGGCTGGCCATGGCACCCTGGTCTCTGGCAGGCGAGGATTCTACCGTGGAGCTGCCGATGCTCCAGCTGGCAGGTTCTTAGCAGCTGTCATGACCTGCAGAATACAGTGGTTCTTTCCCGGAGGCCCTGACTTGTTGCCATGTAAGGAGAAAGGGTGGGGTAGGAGCTGCTAGGTTCCACTTTGAGGGAAGATGTACTAACTTTATTTAAAAAACTGAGACATCCTGCATATAACATAAAATTTCCTAACATAAAGCTCACCATTTTAAACCATACAACCGGGTCGTCTTTTGTAAATCCACAAAGTTATGTAAAGCATCACCACTATTTAATTCTGCAACAGTTCCATTACCCTGAAAAGAAACCAGGTGTCTAATTCCCCTTTTCCCTCCAGTTCAGCAACCATTATTCTACTTTCTGACTCAATGGATTAAGAGGCACTAACTTTTAAAGCCAGTATAAAATACTCGAAACTTCTGCCTGTTGTAACTCATCAAGTAAAACAAAATGAAACAAAATAAAAACCAGAAGAAGCCACCACACAAGCAAAAAAAGAAAGCTGTGGAATTATGTAAACTGCATGATACCATACATATACAGAAAACATAGCGTTTCACAAAACAGATCTTTCCCTGAGATTCTTCTTGTTTCTCCTAGTGAGAAAGCTCCTGCCTTGAGAGGCCCACATAACTTTATTCTCCCAAATTTTCTTTCTCAAGGAACTGCCAAAAAGTTTTCAGCTGCTGCATTGGCCGGGAATCGAACCCGGGCCTCCCGCGTGGCAGGCAAGAATTCTACCACTGAACCACCAATGCTCCACTTGATGGCTGTGCTGCCTCCAGCTGTTTTGCTGCTCTGGCTCACAGAAGCAACCGCACAGCTGTAACCTGATACCCGAGCTGGGCCAGCATGGACCGCTGCTGGCTCTGCCAGCCAAACCCAGGACAGGACACCTGTGGGGCTCACGTGCCTGACACACTGCTCACATGTTCAAGAGAAGCCTGAGAACGGCAACAGGAGAAACATTTCAGAAATTCTTTGGGCTCCTGGAACTCAGGTTCCAGACCTGAGTCTGTTAGTCTTAAAAATTTGAGTGGGTTCTGCATCAATTTACTCTCTGGCTGACTCTGCAAAGGAGAACGTCATCCCAAAGCTGATCAGTGCTCTCTCAGTGAGGAGAGAGGCCTCCCAAAGAAAAAAACAGTCAGAGCTCTAGATAACATTTAGAGAGTTAAACTCCAGACTCTAAATGACATAAAAGTGCTTTTCTTTATGTTTAAATAAGACAATAATGCTGAAAGAGTGTGAAAGGGCAGCAGAGAGCCGTTTCATTTGCCAAAGACACTGCTTTCGGCAGTAGAATCCCCAAGGACTGAATAAACTGCACCCTCAGCTTTTGTAGCCTCCTGCCCAGGGAACGGCTGGCACAGGGAAGGCAGCTGGCCTCCAGGTGGCCGGGCGTCTGCAGCCAAGATTCACGTGAGCCCTGCAGTCTGTCCTCTGCCACGTTCCAAACCTTCCTATTTCCTGTAGCCAAACCCAAAAAAAGATTTCTGAAAGGAAATGGTCTTTGAGGTAGTATGAGTTAAGAGTATGGGTTTTGGAGGCAGACAGCCAGGATTCAAATCCCAATTCTGCCACCTAGTAGCTGCCAGACCCTGGTCGTGTTACTGGTCTTCCCTGTCCCCATCTGTAGAATGGGGAGAAGAGTAACTTCCACCTCACTAGGTTGTTACCAGAGTTAGATGAGGTAACATATGGAAAGTAGCCCTGGCTGCTGAAGCAGGACCCCAAGCCTGGGAGGCATGAGGGGCGGGAGGTAGGGCCTACTCACCACTGGCTGTCCCTTGCTGCTTTGCCAGCGAGTCCTCAGGGTTGGGCTCTGCCTGCCTCTGCACCACTGGCTTCGGCTCATCAGGCTCGTCATCCTCAGGGGTGACCAGCTTCATCAGGCTTTGGTTACACACGTTGGCCACCTCCTTGATGCCTGAGTCCACTGATGTAAGGAGTAGCCCCATCCAGGGGGTGTTCCCTAAACCTGAGGTCACTGGGATCAGTCCTCTCCAGAGCGGGACTACTGGGCGGTCTGAACGGAGTTCCCGTGAAATGCTCCTGTCTTCTCATACGACACATCCTGGTGGACTTCCTACCACCAGGATTACCCCCACACCCCAAGACAGGGCAGTATGAGGGCCTTGGAGTCGTGGGACCTGGGAGAGCTGCTTCAGAGCTGGAAGTAACCAGGTGAGGTTTGGGGACAACGGTATCAGCCCTGTGTCCCTGCTGCTGCCCCAGCGCTCAGAGTCCATGTCCTGCTCTGCCGCTTGCTCTCCAGGTGCCAGGGGCTATCTGGAGGCATGAGGGATCTTAAGGGAGCCTCCATCCCCCACACCAGGGTCCTGCAACTTGACAGCCTCCTGAGGGGCTGCTCCCATTTCCTCTCTTCAGGGTGAAGGATACTTTTCTTGCGGTCATCATAGGCCAGGCAGGGCAAGACGGCGGTCAGGATCCCTGAAGAGTAGGGCAGCATCACCCGGCCAGCCAGCTGGATGAACTCGCGCATCCAGCACATGGCTGTCAGCTGGATCAGGTCATCTGGAAGAGGAATTGGGGGATTCCGGAAGGGTCAGCACGAGAGGCCAGAGCACTCCCTCCCACTGACCAGGCCCGGAAGATGGGACTGGAGGGGATGCCAGGGGTTGCATGGCTTCTAGCCTCACTGATACTCTTTCGCCCTCCAAAGGAAAACACAGGTACCAGGTCGGGAAGGAATAGCAATCTTGTGGTACATATAAGAGCAGCCATGGTTCTCTACCCCTCTGCACCCGAAAAGGGGCTGGGTAGCTCCTCTCATCAAGGGGTGAGTTCATTTCCTCACTGCTTGAATCTGGTCTGGCCTTGCTACTGCGGCCCCCAAAAGATGGCAGAAGTGATGGCGTGGCTGATGGAAGCCCAGGCCTCCAGAAGCCATGCTCCCCTCTACAATGTGTCTCGGGACCTTACAGATGCCATATGAATGCATCTGGGCTAGCATGCCGGATATGAGACGCATGGACCATCTGTCCCTGCTTCTCAGGTGACAGTCAGCCAACTGCCAGGTGTGAGTGAGGCCATCCCAGACCATCCAGCCTCAGATGACCCTTCAGCTGACTGCAGGTGCATAATCAAGGGCAGCCAAGCCTGGCCCAGGGGAACAGAACCACCCAGCTGACTTACAGACTCCTGACCAATAATAAGCGGCTGTTGTGTCAGGCGGTCACACTTTGGAGTGGTCTGATATGCAGCAGAAGGTCATGGATACACAGTCCCAACCTCAAAGCCTTTCAGTTCACAGTGAAATGTCAAGCTTCCCAGCAAGAGGGTCTCCAGACCTTATTCCAGGGTCAGACCAAGCAAAAGGGCCTCCATGTTGATGGAGGAATCGAATCTCTCTCTCACAAGGACCCACCACTCTATTGCCCCAGGTCCAATGGTGTGCTGGTTCATACTCCCACCAGGGCTCTTTCTGCCTCTGAGGAGATGGCAGCGGCTATGGGGCCTTCACACTCACCAGTGGTCTGGCAGTGGATCACCAGGATGTTCGCCATCTCAGCAAACTTAACACTGGAGGGATTCTTCTTAATTTCTTTCAAGAATTCTCCAAGGACCACCTCACACCTACCAATGAGAGAAGGGGAAGGGAAATAGCATACGCCAGCCAGGGCTGGAGGCGCCTCTACCCTCACCCACTTCTGCTCTGGGTGGGCCACCGAGAAGGGGACTACATTCACAGTTGCCAGATGGCTGTTTTCCAGAGCATGGGGATTAATGAGCTCTCTGCTCCTCACGGCAGGAAGCACATGAACTAGGAAGAAAAGAATGAACTTGATCTCCTGCGGTTGCCCGTCTGCTGGATGTAAGGTGCGTGTGTGCACGGGGCAGCAGCCCATCCCGTCTCCACTCACATTTTCCGAATCTCTTTGCCATTGTCGCCCAGGATCTGGAAGAGTCCATCCAGGATCTCCGGCAAATAATCCAGTAGGTTAATGTCTGGCACGGACTCCAGAACCAGGATCTGACCCAGGGGAAGAAACCGGAAGGGAAAGTTACACCAGTCTGAGAACCTTCATCTCCTTGTCTCTGGTGCTCTGGGACACGGCGGGGAGAAGGAGGCCCTGCTGAGACAGCGTTTCGTGGCCCTCCAGGTGCCCCACGGCAGAGAGTGGGTTAAATGTGCAGGATGGGGATTTAACTCCAAGGAGATCCTGATGCCACAGGGAGAAGGGAAGACACTGGAAAGGACAGAGGAGGCTTGGAGAGGTGTGGCCACTAGAAGTAGCACCACTGGCTTCAAAAAGAAATGGGGGTATCTCTTGGGACAAGGAAAGAACCATATCGTTGTCAGGGGCAAACATGACACCCATGGCTTTGGGGAAGAGCTGAATAAACGTATTTTGGATTACCTGATGTCACTGGCTATTAGAGGGATAATAATGAGGCTTCTCTCAGCCACACAAACTGCCCAGGGTGTGCCAGGGGACAGATTTTACTAAATCAGAGGCTCATTATAGCTAGAAAAAAGTCGTGAGGCTGGCTCTTACCCAGGAGATGATGAACTGCCGGGCGTACTGGTTGTTGGAATAAATTCTCTCCCGCAACAAAGGGATGAAGCCCACCAGGTCAAACTTGTTGCTCTCCGTCACAATATCCTGTGGGTCAGAGGCACGTGAGCTGTGGAAAGCCAGAGGCCGAGGGCCACCTGACCTGACTGAATTATTGGCCCAGGACTGGCTCTGGGGGTCAGGTGGCCGCAGAGGAAAATGGGCAGGGCCTGTGCCAGGTAGAAGTCCTGGAGCATCCACCCTCCCACAGGCCGAAGGACAAGCAAAAATGCTGGAGTAAAGGCAGGAATCAAGGCCAAGAGGACTAATCCTATGGCAAAACCCTAGATCTGGATCAAATGCCCTGGTGAGCTTAGTATAAGCAGCTCCCTGTCATTGGGGGGGGGGGGGGGGCGGGGGGGTGGATGGGAGATGAGGAGCAGCCTCCTCCGCCCTGGGTGGGGTTAGCACCAGGGGGGGCGTTTGGGGCGACAGCATGTTTCTGTATCTTGATCGTGCTGGTGACATAACTCTGCACGCTTGTCACAGAACTGTACACTAGAATCACTTCGACTGTACATAAATGAAACACTTTTAAAAAATCAGGAAGAGCACCCCCAGTGATAGAATTTATAAGCTGTACAGACAGATGGATGAAACAGATTCCACACTAAAAGTGGGGACCAAGTACTACCTTTAAAAGGCGGTCTAGGAGCTCAGATCCGCTTTTCACATTGGGGTCCGGGTCTGCAGCCAACTATGAGAGGGAAAGAAAAAGAGAGATGGTCAGAGTCAATACATAAGACAAGGAATCCACTAAAAACCCACGGCCAAGGCCCTGGCACAGCTTGGAATACTGAACAGGCACCCCTTCCACAGAAAAAACTGAAGAAAGGTAGGGGATGTAGCGACAGGCAAAGCGGAACCTGGCTAAGGAACCGAAATGTGGTGGACTTCCTGTTTTGTTCAGGGACCTCTGAGACCTGCTGCCACCAGGTCAGGTGGTTGGTTCCCACTGGCCTTTCTTGAGGGTTTCCAATCTTCAAATGCTGGGTCTTCTCTCCACTCCTGGAGGCTGGTACCCTGGATGTGACTATGGTGGTCAGCAGAGCCCCGTGAGGCTGAGCGAGGTGCTCGGGAGGGTGTGTGAGGGGCTCCACTGCCTTTGTAAGTAGGGTTTTTTTTCTACAGCTTACAGCCAGTGCTCCCCTTGTAGCGGAAATACAGTCTGTACTATGGATTCACCATCTCCACCTTCTATAGGGGAGGTGAGGGCTTTTCAAACTGTTTTCTTCCCTCTACTCCATGGTGGATTGACACTCTGATAAAATGCAGTACAAATCAATTAAGAGAGAAATGGAAAAAAACCCAACATAAACACAAGCTCATTAAATTATTAAACTCAACGGATGAGTCGCCTCGGCAGCCCCATGTTTACCTGCTCTGCCTGCATCTGGGGAAAGGGACCCAAGCACTCAAGGCCCCAAAGGTCATGTAAGCGGGTGGGGTGGGCTCAGCCTGGCTGGAGTGGGGGGCGCTCACCTTGCTGAGCCCATCGAAGAGCACGTTGAAGTGGGGCAGCACGGCACCACGGGCCACCTTGACAATGTTGTACAGGGCTTCGCACGCATAGTAGCGCAGCCTGCTGTCCGCGTCATTGAAGCAGGTCAGCACCGGCTCAATCAGCTCCTTCAGGTACAACCCCGAGTCCTGCAATGGGGAAGGAAGAGAAACAGCTCAAGATGGGTCAGGATGTGGGCCCCCAGCACCCAGTCGACATCCCAGTGCCCCTGTGAGGCTTGGGCCTTTGTGTGAGGGCTGGCCTTACAGACGCTTGGCAAGTCGGCCTCCAAACTAGGAGCCATGCCATGGAAGAAGTGTGCAAGGCTGCAAAGCCAGCCTTGCTAGACTTAGGTGTGGAGAGAATGGCACTAAAGCAGAAGTCTGCAACACCCTGCTGGGTCTCAGGGGTGAGAGAGCAAAGGTCATCATTGCCATGTCTGTCCCCCCAGGAGAAAGGCCCACCTTGCCCAGGGCAATAGAGCAGGCGGCCAGGCCGATGAGGCCCCCTTTCCGACTGTGGGGGTGCTGAGACAGGGCAAACTCCTGAGACAGGGTCTGGATCACATGCTTGATTTGCACGGTGTTGTTCTGGGCCACGAACTCCCGGACCAGCCTGGAGAGACAGGAGAGAGGGGTTGAACAAGCAGTGGAGTCAGGCTTCCCTGGCGGCTGGCTCCGGGGGCCAGGGGATACAGGAGGGAGATGAGATGGCCTGTTCAGAAAGAGGAATTGGAAGTCACGCATCTCAGGGTGGGCCCTCCTCAGCTCTTCCGCCGACTAGAAGGCGCTGGCTGGCTCACGATTGTTTCCCTATTCTGGGTCGCAGTTTCCCTTTGTGTATAACAGAATGAGGAATGGCGGAGCTACCTCATTTCTGGGAATCTGGGAGCTCCGAGAGAATGAAAGAGAATGTCTTGTTGGGGACCCAAAATTGTAACATGGTCAGTTGGTCAACCAACTCTATTCAACACTTGCTCAACCCTTCATTTCTGCACCCAACAGGTTCTCTGTGTCTGTATCATCTCCAAGGATAGCACTGAATCAGGTCCAAGAGCAATGGGCAAGATCCATACACAAACAAGTAATTGTAACAACGTGGTGCCAATGATACCACAGAAGCCAGAAAAATGCCATGGGCTGAATATGAGGTGCCATTTGGGTCAGATGTTAAAAACACCCACAGGCACTTTCCGGGTAAAGGGCACGGCATCTTAGGCCCAGGGAAGAGACTGGCCAGAGGCAGAGAGCTCTGAAAAGACACAATATATTTAAAGGAGGAGGAAGAGTTTGGTTTGTGGAAGGAAAACAACCATCAAGGTGACAGTCATGGCAACGGGATGATCTATGATTTACCTATTCACTCATTCATTCATGTCTATGTTTTAATTAGGTATCTCTGGTGGCAGCCTGGAGAGGCTAGGCTGTGGGGGCTGGTTTGACAGAAAACGGAAGAAATCCCCGTGGAACATCACAGCTGTCAGGGTCAGGAAGGAGGGCCTGAGACATGGGTGAGGCATGGAAAGAGCAGGGAAGGGTTGTTCTATATCAGACAGAAAAGCATTAGGAACCCATGTAACACGGGAGGCAAGTAGGGCAGGTCTATGTCCAAGGTCTCCAACTGGGGCCTGAGGCTAAGAGGGAGAAGGGAGGTGTGAGGGAGGCCTCCATGAGGGACCAGTCTCAGGGAATGGATAACCAGCTCCCCAGATAACTGATGGAGCTATGGCCTGGGTGTCAGGGATATCTTTCTACAAGTGGGATTGCAGCCAGACCTTGAAGGAGGCAGGGAGAGGGGAGACAGAAGTGTTCTGGGCAGGAGGAGATGAATGAGCCAAGGCGAGGAGGGGGAGCCAGGCAACCTTAACTGGGGCCCCCGAGAACAGAGCAGCAGGGGGGAATCTACCAGGATGGCTGGCTATGGCCATTCCAGCCATCTCAGATTAGGGAGAATGGATCCTGCAGCATGGGTAATAGAGAACCTTCTCATGGTTTTTGAAGCGGATGTCTTAAGAAGCTGTGAGTTGGACAGAGACCATCCCATCATCCAAGCATGAGGGAGTACCAGTGTAGCAGCCAAAGGACTGACGGTCTACACAATATAGACTTTTTGAAGTAGCTGCCTGGACTCACTAATTGCTCTGTGTCCATCATGGCAGGACACTGCTTGCCTGCCACATAAATGGGGGTCTCAAGTTGGCTCGAAGACTTTTAAGGACAGTCAAGTCCAAAAGGTATCAATTAGTCTAGGTGGCTCCAGCTCCGTGTCAGGAACCTGCCAGTAATTAGAGATGTTCAAAAATAAACGTGCGGCCCTATGAGGCAAAGACCACTCCTACAAAAAGGTTGTTCGATGAGGGGTTGACACAGTTTGACGAAAATTTAATACAGCAAGTTGCATGGGGCACTTATTTTGTGCCAGGTGCTGTGTGCACAGAGGTGAACTAAACAGGTCTGGCTCTCAAGCTGGTGGATGTGGGAGCAGGGACAGGTATTTCGGGAAGTTGGTGTACCAACGGCCTTGTGAAGTGTCTCTCTCCCTATCTTTACAGGGTGAGATTCCACCAAGTCCACCCCAGGGGGCTGAGGGCTGTGGATGCACCCAGGGCCTCCAGGTGTAACTTCAATGCCAACTCTGTAGGCTCCTGCACTCCCAAAGCAGTCTAATAAGGCCCAGCAAGGATGGTTCTCTGTATGCCTGTCAGGCTTCCCAAACTGGACAAACCGGCCAGGTGAGGCGCAGTGATCTGCAGGCACTGCTCAGAGTATCCATAGACACAGCCACTTGAGAAAAGCCCTGCAGAGGTGTTAGAGAACAGCTGGAGCATTGGTGGTTCAGTGGTAGAATTCTCGCCTGCCACGCGGGAGGCCCGGGTTCGATTCCCGGCCAATGCAGGGCGGCTCTTTTGCCTTTTCCTGGCAGGCTTCCCCTCCCACAGAGATCCTACTGGAGAAGACAGTCTCCTCAACCATGCTGACCTGCAGCAGCTCAGGGTGCTATGAATCTGACCTCACTCCCCGGGAGCAGCTGGACTTTCCAGGGAGGCACTGCTGGCTGTGGGATCGAGGCCTTCACGCCCTGCACCAGTGAGGGACTCGGACTGGGCCAGTCTCCAGCGGGAAGCTGGGGTGAAACCTGAGAACTGTAAAACAGCTCAGCACACAGTAAGCATGGAATGGGGAAACCCACACATCCAAGGGGCAGAAAGTCACCCAAAGCCTCCAAGTACTTTTTGCTACTGAGGAGGGACTCGAGCTCTTGTTTCTGTCCTGAGGTCTGAAGGCAAAGCAACTTCTCTCTCTCTCTTTCCCTCCCCACTCCCCACCCATGCACACACCCCTCTACCTCCTTCCTTCAGCTCTGGAGCCTATGCTGTTCTTAAGGCTGTGCTGATGTGGCAGCATCAGAGCCTGGCCTTATATTCTGTGAATCAGCAGATCTACTAGGAGGCTCAGGACGAGGGCTAAAGGGAGGTGCGCACACAGCTGCTCACAGCTGGAGCATTGGTGGTTCAGTGGTAGAATTCTCGCCTGCCACGCGGGAGGCCCGGGTTCGATTCCCGGCCAATGCAAACAGTAAAATTCTTTTAACCCTAGAAGATTGGCTTTGAGATTTCACACTGCCTAAAGAATATGTAAGTACAGTCTGACAACTGAGAATGACTTGATTCTAGCATGAGTTTTAACTATCTTTGGCAAAAAATACTCAGTTTCCTGAATTCCATAAACATCCAGAACCTGTCTCTCCCTGTTCTTGGGCCCAGGGTGTGGGGATCACCAAAGCCACTGGAAGCAGCTGTGCCACGTGCTCCTGTCCAGAGAGCCTGCCTGGGGACTCTGGCTGCTCACAGCACTCCTGAGGAAGCCAGGCCGTGTTTCTGCTCAGGACAAGTTAGAGCAGAACATGGAGCGGGACTAAGCACATCCCTGACGCTTCTGCAGGGCGCCTGCAGAAGATCCGGCTGTGCCAGCAGCACAGCCATCCTGGAACCATGGCATCGCCTGTCTGCTTGTTCCAGGGTCACTACAGGTCCCTGAGCACCTGGAAAGGGCACATTCTTCCCTGTTCTGCAGCCAGCATAGGGTATCCGTTCCCAGCTGTGAGGGGCTCTCTGCTGGGGAGGAAACGAGACCGCACACAAGACTCGCATGCAAAGCAGAGACAAAATGATCTGGTGACAAGCTCTTGAGGCGAGGAAGGCAGGCAAGAGTGAGCATGCCTGCCATCTGGTGGGAAGGGATGAGGCATGGCTTCACGAGGGGCAGCATTTGAGAGGGACTCTGAAGGATGAGCGGTATTCTTGCTGGAACTGACCAGGACCAGGCAGCCCACACAGAGGGAACAGCGTGAACACTGGCTCCGAGTAAGGTGAGAGGCGTTTGGTTTGGCAGAGCAAAGGACACAGGGAGAAGAGAGGTGGGTGACAGGGCCAGAGAAGCTGCTCCCAGTCACGTGCATGGCAAAGTAACTGGCATTTAATTCTGGTGGCAGTAAGGAGCCACAGGTGAGAGTAACCTGCAGGGGCAGGTGGTAAGGGTTTGAATGCCACTAGGGAGCTCTGAAGAATCTGAAGGCTTACAGAGACTGGCAAGAGACTGTGAGGCACGGGGCTTTAATGTTGGGGTGTCAGGGCGTATGAGCACCAGGGTCTCCCAAAGGCAGGAGATGCACAAGCAGGACATTCATATTTAGCACTCCCCCCACCCCCCCGACTCCACAGCCCCAGGAGCACCTTTCTCATTTACTCAACACCAGCTAGAAGGCCTCCCCACCCTGAATCCTTCCAGGGCTCAACATAGGACGTCCCAGGCCACTGCAAAAATGATGGCCTGTTTGAGTCCTGAGGCCCCCGCACCCCACACACTTAGGGGTATGTCCAGGGAAACAAGACAACAATGGATCCCCCTGGAGAGAAAGCCATGAGAACATGCACTCACCAATATACCATCAGCTTAGCGAGCGGTGGGCCTGGTCCTGTGGGTCAACCGTAGGGCCACAGCAGGAAGAGCTGTCTCACCAATCAACCCCGCCCTCCTTACCTGGCACTCAGGGCAACCACAACAGGCCCAGGCTAGCCTCTCTAGTCTTACTGCCCGCTGCCCAGCAGAACTGTCCACTCTAGCCAGACCCACGCTCACACTGTAAACCTGGGCCCTGCTCGATCCCTCCCTGGACACCCCCTTGTACCTCCCTGTCCAGGACAGCCCCTGTTCCACATCCTACCCGGTCTTCAAAGTCTGGCTCAAATCCAACCCCCTGCTTTTCCTGACCATCCCAGGAAGTGATCACTCCTCCACTGAATACTGAAGGACTAACTCAGTGACCCTCTCATTCTGTTCCCAGCAACACACTGGCCAATGTCATGGACTCCTCGTGTACATCTCTATCTCCTCAGCTCCCTGATAAGGCCGGAAGGACAGAGTGGGGGCACGACTTTCTGGGTCTCTCGTGCTAGCCCTTACAGAGTCTAGTACTCTGCTCACGGCATATGGGGAACCAACCAGCACAGATTGCAGGGCAGACCTGGAGGGAGCCCCACGCTGTTGTATGCATGACACAAAGCGGCGTACTATTCTAGACCTAACTTGCTGGCTCAACCACTACCGTATCTAGGTGGTCCTAAGCCCTGAGTGTTAGGATTCATGTCAGGAGGAGCAAAGGGCACCATTACTGGGATCCCCAAAGGCACACTGTGAAATGCACCCAAACAACCATGTCGCCAGAGCTATGGCTGGGGAAAGGTGCAGAAGCCACAGTGTGCTCTGAAGGCCACCTGCCAAGGGGTGGAGGGGTGCCCTAACCCCTCTCGAGGTGCTCCAAAACAGGCCCAGTCAGCAGGACTTGCCTCTCGACTACACACAGGTCTTTGGAGAGAAAACACAACTTACAAAGGAAGGCAGAGTAAGTGGAGTTTAAACTCCAGGGGTGGGCGCTCCCAATTTCAGGCCAAGTCTCTCTTCAAAAGACCACATTGTTTCCTCTTTCATCCACAGGCTGCGAGCCACAGGCCGGGATCTGAAGCTGCACTACTTTTGATGTTAATATTTGCCCCAGAAACTCTCAGATCACAAATTTCTGGGACCCTCACTGACGTAAAGGTCACAGGCATTACTGTTCTATGTGCCAGAGAAGAGGGGTCTGTTTCTGTCTGGTTCCCTCTAAAAGGTGTTAAAAACCCAGGCTGATGACGGGTCCTCTAGAGGCTACTGCCTCCACTCTCGTGGTCAGAGGTGTCGCTGGATGGCACGAACACTCCTTCCCCAGAGGCACAAACCCAAGGTGGCCACTCCAAGCTTGTGACACGGTCCCCAACAGTGCGAAGTGCCACGCTGACTACCCCCTCCTTGAGAGAAGGAGCCCCACACAGGGGAGGACATGTTGGGAACTGCCATCAGGCCAAAGGGAAACCATCTCAGCAGCACAACCACACCCCTCCCTGGACCCCCTGGCATCTGTGACACAGCACAGGGACAATCACAGGCCCCAGGGGACGGGTGATCAACCCCTTCCTGGGGAATACACTCCACAATGAGTATTTCAGTTATTTCCTGGAACAACCTGCTTCTGCAGTGATCATCATCTCATCCTGCAGATTTGAAACGGAGCCTCAGGGAGACCAAGTCCCCTGCCTGGGGCCTCAGAAGATCTGAATCCGTGATGCCCCACAAAGTCCACGCCCTTTCAGCTGTACACCAGCTCCTCTCTCCCATCTTCTCAAAGCCCTTCAAATGCAAAGTGAAAACACCCAGTTAGAGGGGACACCCCTCGTGGAGAACCGAGGCCGCACGTGACATGCGGCTTTCTCCACACATTTCCCCATCCTGTTCAGTGTTCAGACACCCCTGAAGTGGTCCTCCACCACACAAGGGGGGTGCAGGGGACGTGCACATTTGCCATGTTCTGAAACGCTCCACAGCTGGTCTTCTGCTATGAAGGCGGGAAATCAGTAACTATTTGGTGAGCGCTTACTATCTGCTAGGTGATAAATGCTGGATGCTTTACATGCCTTGTGTAATTTAAACTTTCTCCCCCTCCGCAAATATCACGGCTACAGCTTGTTGGACGCCTACTGGGTGCCAGGCACTTGACATTAAAAAAAAAATTTTTTTTAATGTTTACTTATTTTTAAGAGAAAAAGAGAGACTGAGAGAAAGAGAGAGAGAAAAAGAGACACCAAGCACAAGTGGGGAGGGGCAGAGAGAGGGAGACAGAATCCAAAGCAGGCCCCTGGCTCCGAGCTGTCAGCATAGAGCCCAGTGAGGGGCTCGAACTCACGAGCCGTGAGATCATAACCTGCGCTGAAGTCAGAAGCTTAACTGACTGAGCCATCCAGGTGCCCTGACATTTTTAAAATTTTATTTTTATTTTGAGAGAGAAAGCAAGAGAGAGCACGAGCAGGGGAGGGACACAGAGATAAGGAGAGAGAGAATCCCAAGCAGGCTCCAAGCTGACAGCACAGAGCCCGATGCATGGCTTGATCCCATGAACCCTGAGACTGTGACCTGAGCCAAAATCAAGAGTTGGATGCTCAAGTGAATGAACATTTCTTATTTCACTGAGTCCCAACCCCTCTTTTATTTGGTGATGTCCAAATGTCCCAGCCAGTAGGTGGCAGACGTTTTAGCCACTGCACTCATATTTCTATGTCTTCGGAGAAGACGCCCTTGACTGTACGGCGGGGCTACTAATCTCAATAACTTTACAGTATTTCTAGAGAATGAGTAAGATAAGGCATGTCATGTGCTCTGGGTAGCACATGCTCACACAGCAGTCTCAGTGCAAAGTCAGAATCAGAGAGACAAACTGTGATCTTACGCACACCACACGAGATCATGTTCATTCACTAAACGTGACTGGGAGTCTGCTATGCTCCTGGCTCCAAAAAGGATAGGAAGATAAATCCAGAACTGTGCTTATTTCTGTGTTGTAAAGCTTTCTGCATCCCCCGGGGCGGCTGCCTTTTCCTGTCCTGGCGAGTGTGCTCACTGCTGCCATTCTCTACATCATGCGCTGTATTCAGATGGCACATCCAGGCAGCAGTTTCCCAAAGATTATCTGGCTAAAAATCTCCATCTGCTTTGCTGCGCATTTAAGTAATTTGGTTTCCACTGACTCACCAGTTTCCAGTAATTGAACGGGAAAAGTGGAATGTTCGCTTCTGAGAAAGGCCCAAAGACTTTTAGAAAAGGCCTAGAGTTAAATGACAAGATACACTGAGAATCCACTGGAGAGATCAGTGGACAAACTATAAAGGAGAAACGAGCCCAAGACAACAGATGTTTGAATCTCAGGTGACAATAACTGTGACCATTAAATGAGTGCTTCCCTCACACTGCAACAGAACACTACAGGCAGTTTTATTTTTTAAAACTGATATAATTCACATGTCATAAATTCACTTAAAAATGTTTTTATTTACTTACTTTGAGAGAGAGAGCGCATGTGTGTAACCATGGGAGGGGCAGAGAGTAGAGAGAGAATCCCAAGGAGGCTCCATGTGGTCAGCACAGTCTGACGTGGGACTCGAGCCCACGAACTGTGAGATCATGACCTTAGCCAAAATCAAGAGTCACATGCTTAACCAACCGAGCCACCCAGATGCCCCATAAATTCACTCTTTTAATGTGTACAATTCAGTGTACCCATTAGCAGTCACTCCCCATGTTCCCCAAATCCCCTCCCCTAAGCCCTGATCCACTTTCTATGAATTTGCCTATTTGAGATATTTCATAGAAACAACATTTTCAAATAAATGAAACACATGGCTGGCTCCTTTTTACTTTTCAAGGTGCATTTTTGTTTAACACAAGGAAACTGAGGCACAGAAAATTAAACCAGAGGTCACAAACTCAAACACTTATAGGGGCCAAGCAGGAGACACAAGGGAGAAGGCCAAGGGAGGAAAGGCTGTTGGGAACTTGCCAATCCAGGAAGCAACCTGGGGAGCCCACGTCCTGGCCCATGGGGAGACCCCGAGGTCCCCCTTATCTGCTATGTGGGACTGTGGGCCACACTTCCAATTCCTTAGAAGCCACAAACCCAAACCCACATGTCACTGTGACATTTCTCAATTTAAAGTACCTTGCAGGGGTGCCTGGGTGGCTCAGTTGGTTGAGCATCCGATTTTGGATCAGGTTATGATTTCATGGTTTGCGGGTTCGAGCCCCACTTTGGGCTGTGTGCTGACAGCTTAGAGCCTGGAGCCTGTTTTGGATTCAGTGTCCCCCTCTCTCTGCCCCCTTCCCTTCTCGTATTCTGTCTCTCTCAAAAATAAATAAAACATTAAAAAAATTTTTTTTAATTACTTTACAATTCAGGCCAAACCAAACAGGTCTACCAGCAGGACACAGTCGATGGCTGCTGGTCTATAACCCTTGGATTAAGTAAATTGCGGAGGGTTCCACCGCTAAAGGAGAGCAGAGCTGGGTGCAATTCTGACCCACACTTGCATTAAGCCACTGGTGATGAACAGTATCTCTTCACAGGGGTGGTAGGCTCTAGAGCCAGGTCAAACTCAACAGTTAACCTTTATCTGATCAAAGAACGCCAGAGATCCCTGCCCCCTCCCCAGCAGGCAAAGGATGCATTATTCAGGAGCCCTGATCCCACAAGCCCTCCCTCATGCTTTGGTGTTCTCAGGGGGCATGGCCGGGGCACCTACATTTGCTGGTTTTTGGAACTCAAAGTTCAGGAACACAAGAGACTTGACACTGAGCCCATCCCTAGTTACAATGAAGGGCACTATCTCTCCCAGCCCACAGTGAGGGGGCCCTGCCGCCAGTGTGGGGCACGGCACTCCAGCAGAGTGAGCGTCCACCAAAGTTAGCAGAGTGCCTTCTGGCATTTCTCCCCGACACTACACTCTCCTGGAGAGCAGAGCCTGGGGTCTTACCAACCTTTTCATCAGGACTTATCAGTGACTATGTCCCCTGAAACTAACTGAGAGCCCACCAAACCTGAAATATTCCATTCTAAAATTTTAGCCTTAGTGCCTTATCTTTTAGAAAACTGTGTGGGCATGTTGGTGTCAGGCTGCGGGGGCAAAAGCTCTCCAGGACTGTGCACAGCAGGCTCACACATTTAGCGATCAGATCTTGGGTCACTTAACCCAGCCTACTCTCGAGATTCTAGAGTCCGAGATTCTTCAACTGAGCCAAGGATCCATCTCTCTTCATTTTTAGTGTTTGAGAGGCCTGTCATAAAGAGAAAACACTCTCCTCTTACTATGAATTTTAATCCCTCACTGGAAAATCATATGCAGTACTGGCTCTGTCCAACTGAGCAGATGACACTGGAAAAGTTGCAGTTAGAACAACCATGGAGATGCTCAAGTATGAAATTTCCTTCTTGGTAGGTAAAACTGTTCACTGTAGTGGGGAAGCCTTTTGAGACTGATGAACTTGCTTTTCTTTTCTTTTCTTTTTTGTTGTTGTTGCTTTTACTCCAGGTTCTAGCTGTGAAACCTTGGGAAGATTACTTAACCTCAAGGAGCTTCTGTTTCCTCATCTGTGAAATGCCACTACCTAGCTCAAATTTTGCATCCATGCAAAATAAAGAGATCAAATATGTGCAATGACCACACAAAGGGAAGCTTTACTATCCTCCTCTCCCCAGACGGGCAGACAGCATTTTACACATGATCACTTTTTTTTTTTTTTTAATGATCACCGTTATGGATGGAATCATATCCTCGCCAAATCCATATGTTGAAGTCTTAAACCTCTCTGTGACTGTATTTGGAGATACGGTCTCTAAGGAAGTAATTAAGGTTAAATGAGGTCATAAAGGTGTGGTCCTGACCCAACAGAATTAGTGTCTTTATAAACAGACACACCAGAAAACTCTTTGGTGAAACACAGATAAGTAAGTTACTATCTGTCCCTAAGCAATCTGTGATAACTAAATTCAGAGGAAAACCTCAAACCAGGCATTCCTTATTCCACATGTGGCTGAAGAAGGCTGGAAACAGACTGGAGAGCCTTTTACACCAGTGCTCTCAGACTTTAATGTGTACACAAATCACCCAGGGATCTTATTAAAACGCACAATCGGATCCACAGGTCTGGGGTGAGGCTAGAGAATCCCTTTCTTTTTTTCTTAAAAAAAATTTTTTTTTTCAACATTTATTTATTTTGGGGACAGAGAGAGACAGAGCATGAACGGGGAGGGGCAGAGAGAGAGGGAGACACAGAATCGGAAACAGGCTCCAGGCTCTGAGCCATCAGCCCAGAGCCCGACGCGGGGCTCGAACTCACGGACCGCGAGATCGTGACCTGGCTGAAGTCGGACGCTTAACCGACTGTGCCACCCAGGCGCCCCTAGAGAATCCCTTTCTAACAAGCTCCCAGGTGATCCTGATGCTGCTAGTGTGTGGACTACACTTTTGGGTAGCAAAGTCCTTAGACGGCAATGTTATTTCCCCACCGAAAATGTACGGCCATTCACTCAGACTGTCAAATACTGCGTCAAGTACTGATGATAAATAAAACAGGGTCTCCGCTTTTCAGGAGTCCATAGTCCAATTAAAGCCTGGAGGTTTCTCTGAATCCCACGATCAAGGGCAAAGCTGAATAAAAACAAGAACCCCATTAAGGACAAAACCCTTAAGGAACAGCGTGCAGTGAGAGCACTTACAGGGGCTGTGCTGGAGGCAACAGTGATGCTGAGATGAATACCTCTATTCAAGGACTCAACAGATGAGTCGAGCTATGGTAAAAATCAGACTTTCCTGAGAAGCAGACTGCATGCTGGACAAAATTGGGTGTCAAGGTAGCTTCAAAGCCAATAAAACCTATGGACGTGGAGCCACGTCTATACATCAGCTCTGAGTCTTTACTCAGTTTAGTGACACTCATCATTAAGACTTGCTAGCATTAGTGAGAGCCAGAGCATAAACAAGAAGCAGTTCAGAAACAGAGCAATCAAGAAAGTGGTGCTTTATGAGAGAAGAAGCTAGCTGGTGTTGGAGGTACTGAAATGTTAGTGCTGAATGGGAGAGTCCTCCTAACAAAGTCCAAACCGTTTAGTTGACGAGGAAAGGAAAACCCAAAGCAGTTAAGGCAGTGGTTCTCAAGTGGGGTGATTTTGCACTCCCCGGTCACATCTGGAAACACTGTCTGGAGACACTGTTGGTTGTTACAGCTCATGGAGTGCTACTGGTATCTAGTGGATAGTAGAGACCAGAGATGCTGCTAAAAATCCTACAATGCACAGGAAAGCTCACCACAACCAAGAATTATCTGTCCCAAAATGTCAGCTGTGTTGAGACTACGAAATCCTGAGTTAAGCAACTGCCTAAGGTCCAAGAATGAGTGCCACACCATGGACTAGATAGGAGCTGTCCAATATTCTGCAGTGAGGGAAACGTTCTAAGACCTGTACTGTCCATTATGGTAGCCAACAGCCACATGTGGCTATTGAACATCTGAAATATGGGTAGTGCGACTGAGAAACTGGATTTGTAATTTTTAAATTTTATCTTCAATAATTTACATGCAAATAGCCATGCGTGGCCAGTGGCTACCCTACCGGACAGGGTACAGGCAGCACTACGATCCATGTGTCTTGACTGCCAGCCAGGCACTCTTTCAGTTTCACAGCCTGCTTCTTTCCACTCTTCTGAAATCACCCACCCACCTGCCTTTATCGCAGAAATTTGGGGAAAAAATTACAAACGTAAAATAATAGCAGAAAATCTTAATAACACATTCCCAGTTGAACATCTTGTTTTGTGCTGTGGGAAATAAAGCAAAATGTCAGGTCATGGTTACACATACATGTAATAAGACTGTAGAAGCAAGAAAGGTCAAATTATTCCTATTTCCACCTGTAAGGAAGGGTGATATGGCAGAGATAAAATAAACAGCCCTCTGAGTCTTGAGATCTCGATGTTTGGGATCTGTTTTCTCCATTTGGTCACCTAACAGTCCCTTTCACTTCTCAGAAGCTGGGTGAGAAATGAGGCATCATTAGCAAATTTTCATGTTTCCCATTTCCCTCCCGTGACAGAGGACCCTCTCTGATTTGCTGATTTTGGATGGAGACTACACTGAAGACGCGCCGTGTGCCAGACACTGTGCTAAGCACTACACATAGGCTTTGTCGCTTTATTAGCACGGTAGTCCGTTGGGGCAGCCGGAGGTTAAAGAACTTGGCCCAAGTCATACATCCCGTCAGAAGCAAAGCTGGGACTCCTAATCTCCTGCACTGCGCTAAGGGCCTAAAACTGGCTGGAAAGGCGTGAGGAGTTCCCCCGAGCAGCAGGAACCCTGCAAATCCAGGGCGGTGTCCTGGCTTTGCTCCCCACGTCCAACCCTGGGTGCCCGCGGCTCTTACTTCTCGATCTCCAGCGCTGCCACCTTCCGCTTTTCGTAGAGCTTGTCATTGAGGGCGCGCACGATGTTGGGCGTGAGCGGCGCGAAGTCTTTCTCAGGGTTCATGGTGGCAGCTCGGGGCGCTCCCCGGAGCCCCGCGGCTCCTCAGCCCGCGGCTGCCCGGGCGGCGCCGGGGCCGGGGGAGTCTGCGGCTCCGCGCTGCCTCTGGCGCCGGCTCATGGACCACGCCGCCTTGCGCCTCCCTGCCTACCTCTACCTCCGCGCGCCGTCTCGGAACCCGGGCCTGGACCCCGCCCCCGCACACCTGCTCCCGGCCGCCCAACGGCTCGCGATCCCGCCCGGCACCGGCAGTGCTCAAGGGGCAGCGGCCATGTTATTTGGATCATGTGATTCTGTAACCGCTTCCGCCTTCCGCCTCGAGGACCCGCCCCTCGCCGGCCACGCCTCCGCACGCAGGCGGCAGGTGGGTTGTCCACGCCCCCACAAAGCTCCACCTCCTCTCCTCACTCCCGCTTTCCTCCCCGCACCACTCGCGTGTGGTTGGGGTTGCTTGGTGGGACGCGTATCCCACGCGCTCACGGTCCCGCACGTGGCCCGCTAGGCGCGTGGTGGCTTCTGTGTATGTTTTTGAGCACGAAGGGGCTCATGGAACCTGACTCACTTAGCGTAACTTAATAAATACTTACCGAATCCAGTAGTTCCTTTACTACTTACTCACCAGTTTCGCATATGGCAATGTTTCCCAAATTGGAGTCATACCGTCATGATTTTCGCCATATTCTAGACACTTGTGCTATTATTAAGAAAATAATTTTCTCCGATCAACTTTCAAAAATCTTTAATTCCTACTTTAGTCTTGCTTATGTGCTAAGATCATGGTGTGAATAGTTTTTATATGTTTCTAAAACATATTAAAATAAATTCTAAATGAAAAACAGTACTACCTACTATCTAGAATCTCAGGCACCAACAGTGACCTTCACCCTACCATCTGGGACTCGAAAGAGTGTTTACCATGCTTAGATTCTTAGACAGCTAGGTTATAGGCAGCAGAAGCCCCAAATCTGCTGAGTGCAGGTCTCCAGATGGATCCACTGTAAAGCAGCCCTTCCAAGTGCTTTGAGTGTCACGCTAAATGGTGGAACAGAAGTTGAAGTTATGTGGTAAAAAATGTTAAAGCATTTTATGCAGGTATTGTGGCTAACAGGGAGATGCATCAGACCGAGTTCCTTGTTGTAAGCTCCCATAGTGGACAGGGATTTTAGGACAAGGGCTAGACCACAGTGGAGTCCAAAGAGTATTAAATATGAACATAAACACATGACAGTACTTTTTCTAATGAGTGTAGAGTGTACAGGTAAATCTGGTAACAAAGTTGAAAATAGAGTCTTATCCTCAATCCATAGATAGGAATCTATAGGGCACAAGTGAGGGGATATAGTAGGCAGAATTCCAGTATGGTTCCCAAGATTCCCACCCCTCTGGGTACGTACCCTGTATAATCCCCTCCCTTTGAGCGTGAACAAGACTTGTAAATACAACGCGCTGTCACTCCAATAATTATGTTATATAGCAGAAGGGATCTTGTAGATGTAGTTAAGGTCACTAATCAGTTGACTTTGAGGTAATAAAAAGGGGGATTATCTTGTGTGGGTCCAACCTAATCAGATGAGCCCTTAAAAGTAGTCAGAAGACATTTGAAGTGGCAGAGAGATTCTCCTGCTGGCCTTGAAGAGTACACAGTAAAAACAGTTACTATGATGGCCTATTTTGGTAAAGACCTTAGAATGGTCTCTAGTTGCCAAGAGTGGTCTCCAGAGGGTTGTCGGCTGCCAAGAAAATAGGGACATCAATCATAGGGCTGTAAGGGAATGAATTTTGTCAACACACCAAGGGAGCTTGAAAGTGGATCTTTTCTTAGATGAGCTTCCAGACAAAGATGCAGCTCTGATTTCAGGCTGTGAGACCCTGAGCCAAGAACCCAGGTCAGTTCATTCTGGACTACCGATCCATGGACACTGTGAGATAAGAAACTTGTGTTGTTTTAAGCTGCTAGATTTGTGGTAATTTGTTATGCAGCCATAGAAAATAAATACAAAAGCTAACCCAAAACTCAGTAAGTCATGGAGGAATTTTGTCTAGAAAAATCTGTGAATAAAGTGTTTTCCTGTATTGGTGGGGTTTTCACAACTTTTAAAACCTTTGCTGACACAATCCAGTGAATGAAGGGGGTCAACCACCAATTTGAAACTGCCCCAAATTGAGATTTCCTCTCCAGAGAAAATGTTTTGCTTAATAGTTCCCTCCTCTTACCTTGATACCAAATAGCACTGGTAAGGACATTTCCAAATGTCTTTGCAAAGTTTATGTCTTTAGGATTTTGATGATGGTTGATGCAAGTCAATGAAAGAAAATTAAATCAAGGGGATTATTTGGATCTATTTCTCCAGTGTGTATTCATTTCCACTGGATCCATATCTAATATAGTATTTCATCTGTTTCTTTTGCTGTTTGGTTTGGCTTTTTCTTAAAGGTGAACTGAATTTCCCAAGGGTCATAATGAGATACAGTTTTTAATAATTGTAACAGTAATGTTTTTACTAGAAGGAACTCTTTTCACCTGAAATCATGTTCTGGACTAGGTTGCTAAGCAACCAGTTTTTTACTCAAGGCCCAAGCCAATGCTTTGTCCTACCTTTAGTTCAGAAATTTCTGGAGAAAAAAAGGTGGTTTCTTTTCTCTGCTATCTTGGAAAATGCCAACTAGTTAAGGTTATGTATGCATTACTGGGCTGGCAGCAGTGTTGAGAATGAAGCCCAAAGCCACCATTGCCGTCTCCGCATGCTTACTTCTCTGACCCTGGTGCCCAGCCCTGGCTAGGCCTGCTACAGTCAGACTCTTTCTACACTAGTGGATAATTGATACACCTGGTTGCACACACAGTTCACAGTTGTAACTCATCTGTAGCCATACGATGCCTGGTTGTTATTACATAGGTTATGGACATCGTAGCAAGTGGATACTGGTGGGCAGTGTGAGAAATTGTACCCAAATATTGGAATTGTGCAAAGTAGTTTCTCTAACAGCAATGTAATTTTTCTGGAGTTTCAGGGTAACATGATGAGGGTGAATCCCATACTTGGTACCTGGAAATCCTTCATGACATCACAATATTGTCACCCCTGACTGAAAGCAAGTCTTCTTCAAAGAAGTGGTTAGACAGGGTGCCACACTCACCAGGGCCTCTGTGTTGATCAACGTTAGGGGCCCCATTTCACATCGTATTCTGTGCAAATGCTCCCTGGAGAGGTGCCTGGGTGGCTCAGTCGGTTAAGCATCCAACTCTTGATTTCAGCTCAGGTCATGATCTCACAGTTCATGGGTTGGGCATTGTCAGTGTGGAGCCTGCTTGGGATTCTCTCTCTCTCTCTCTCTCTCTCTCTCTGCCCCTTCCCTGCTCACGTTCTCTCAAAATAAATAAAATTTTAAAAAATCCCCCTGGAATTGTGTGTGCACCTTAGCAGCACACAATGAAATGTCTCCTGGTCTGCTTTGCTGCGAATATATCCTTTCAAAGGTAATTTCCACTAGCTTATGTCAAAATGCTCATTTTCACCAAGTTTCTCCTCTAGCCCTCTGTTGAGCTACCTTGCCATCCCAAATTTGCCAAATGAAACAATTTTGTTATTGCCTTTCCGAGGCCAAGGAAGCATGAGAACAACCTCAAGGGAAGAGATGGACATCTCAAGTCATGCCAGAAGGGGGTTCATGCCAGGGCAGGGTCTGAGCTGGCAGGGCCTGCCTCCTCACTCCAGGCCTATGAGGCTGTGGGCTCTAGACGCAGTGGCTTGGGGAGAGCTGGGGCAGGGCTGAGGTAGGGGGAATTGCCCTTGTCCACCTAGCACCATTTCGCTTGTGGTGACACTTGGGAAGTGGCCAGTTTCTGTAGCAGCCAGTGTCTGGGGTGGTGGCTGAGAGCCCTCCAGCTCAACAGAACACATTAAAATGCGGACCTTCAGAGTTGGAGGAGTCCCCACGGTGAGCCTCACCGTGCTCCAACCGCTGGTTTTGTAGCTGACTTTCACACAGCTTCCTTTATGTCTTCTTCTGTCTAAAACTATCTATCATACTAGGTTTCAAACTGTTCAGAAAGTTGAAGAAGGTGGTGGTGGGGCCAATTGTTCCCCAACCCCCAGCTCTGCATCTGGTGAATGGGTGGGAGAATGGGCATTTTGGGGAAGGCAGGTTTCATCAGCTAGGTCATCAGCAGACTTGGTGACTCATTTCTAGGGCCCTAAATGGAGAGGACCAGGGCTGTGGATTCCACAAAGGCTCAGCTTCCATAGTTGCCTTTAAGGCAGCCTCTCTCAGCTGCAGTGTGTATACCATCCCCCTGGAGATGCCTTAAAATGCAGATTCTGATCCAGCTGGTCTGGGGCAGCCTGAGCTCCTGTAGTCCTAGCGTGTTCCTACGCAGTGCTGATGCAAGGCAGCTGAGGTTTCACCGCTGTGCTGGGCAGTGTGCTCCGACCGGCAGCTACAGCCTCACTGGGAACCTGGCAGAAGTGCAAATTCTTGAGCCCGCCCAGACTCCTAAATCAGACCCTCTGAGGGTGGGGCCAGACAGCCTGTGGGTTAGCAAGCCCTCTAGGTGATTTTGATACTAAAATTTGAAAAGCACTGGTTTAATCAGACTCTGGGTGTTTGCTAGTCATAGCACGTGCTCATTGATCTCCGCATCCTCTCAGATGACTGCTTAGTGCGTTCTTTGCTCATTTAACCAACTGGAGAATCTGCCATCTAATTTTTGTCTTTATGCCCGTTAGCAGCATCTTTGGCGGTTACACACATGAACTATTACGTGCAGTCCTGTAAATATGCTGGCTGTGTGCAGGGCATCCTGGACTGAGGGTTGTGGGGAGGTACAAAAGGATTAGAAGAGTCATCCTCCGTTAAAAAACAAAACAAAACAAAACAACACCTCTAAAAGCAATAAGGGCTTGTGAAACCGCAGGTTGCTGGGCCACACCCCTGGAGTTTCTGACTCTACAGGTCTGGGTGTGCCGTGAGAAAAGGCATTTTTAATGAATTCTTAGGTAATGCTGCTGCTGCTGCTCCACGGACCATTTTCCACAACCCCTTCTTTGAAGCATTCATTCCCAAAGGGCCATCTCCTTTCATGCCTTCTCCCTCTCTTGCAGGCAGGCTGTAGGGGATGCCAAGTGGGGAGGAGCTGGAGGCGGCGGGGTGGGGGTGGGGCCCGTCAGGCACATGTGCAGAAATAGAACCACTCCAGGGCCAGTCTGTAATCATCTTTATTTCATCTGGTGGCGCCAACAGGTAAGTGGTCCCATTAATACACATTGCGGGACCAGGGCCATAGCCTGGGCTAAGACAGATGTCTCACTCCTCCCTAGCGCTCTCCCTCTTAAGAAAGGCACTGACTTAGCTCAGCCTTTATGTGCACACAAAACGGCTGCAGTTTAAACATATCAAATTGGGATGCGTTCCTCCCCTGGAAGTAGATTCATGATTCAGCTGCTGCACTGATGGCCAGGTGGGCGTATGATCTGCGGCACTGGTTCTCCACTCTGCTGTACAAGCCTGAAAAAGAAAATGATGCCCACACCCCTCCCCGGGCTAATTACATCAGAATTTGGGGTGGGGGGGTTCTGGACAAGAACTGGCTGATTCTGATTTGCGGATGGGTAGAGAATCACTGTGCTACAGGCTGACAGCTATGCACGGAGCTGGGGATAGGAGTGGAGAGCTGGAGTCTCAGCGTTCTCCAGGACCTGGCCCTCAGCAAGAACTTTCTTGTATAAATGGATCCAGGATTCAGGGACAGAGGGAGCGTACCCAGCCCCTGTCCCCTGCAGTGATGGTGCAAGTGTTATCTGTTATCATTTTGAAAATGGTGATTCATTTGGCTTTTATGTGAAAGCAAAATAAAAGATCATATCAAAACAGAATCATATCTAAGGGCTCTTTAGGCCATTATGGATTTTAAAAAGGAACTGTGGTGCCCCAGTGTCACGCACTGCTAAGTGCTATGTGATAGGAGGTCATGAATGTCATATCTGTGCCATCTTATTAAAAATGGGGATTACTTCTTGAGCTTTGGGAATATGATTAGAAACTAAATTCAGAGACTTGCCCTTGCAAAATACAGTATAGCCCTGTTGTTTGTAATTACCATGTTTAGTATGGAATATATATACTTCATATATATATTTGGAATGAATATAATATGGAAATAAGTACCCCTGTAATTGAATGAGGAGATAAAACACTATCTGTAGAATTTTATTTTCTCTGTGCTTCACCAGGATAGAATAATACATAGATACTAGGCTGAGGAAATGACTTTTCACTGATGCAACTGACCTTAGTTACCACTAAGGGGTGATCCCCTTCAGGTAATAAACCCACTTAATGCCTGCTTCGCTGCCTTCACTGGGAGGACAAGACACAATCAGCTTGCTGGTGATAGGTGTTTTGCTGCCAGATGGATTTCCTTCAAAATAGACTGTGATATTGTTGATCTTCTTGGGTCGCATGGAGTCTACAGCACGAACAGAGAAGGCTGGGTTCTCCACAATGATGGAGAAGGTGACCGCATGATAGAAAACGTTCTTGAAGGGGATGATTATGTTGTACCCGGCCCGGATCAGGAAGGGACCCTGGGGCTTGGGGGGCAGAGCCATTCCGAAGAGGGGGATGATATACTCCCCGCCTGCAATCGACGACAGCATCAGGATGCCCTTGGTCTCACCCAGGTGGCTGGGTTCAAAATAGACTTCCACGCTGACTTCGGTTCCTCCCTGGGCCCCTGGGGCTGCATTAATGATCTTTTCCGTGTGGAAGTCCTGACAGTCAGTCTGAAAGAGGAACACACACAGTTGGTTCACACGGGATCCCGAAGAGCACACCAGCAGCTCGGGCCCTTCCCCGGCCCCTCCACTCTCAGACATCAAGAAACCTACCTTTGTGTGAGGCCAGGCAGGTCATAAAATGTTGTGCCCTTATAACTCCCTTGAAGAGTAGGTAATACTAATTATTATCCTTATTTTACTACAAAGAAATCAAGGCTAAGAGATGTTAAATAACTTGCCCAGAGACACAAAGCTGGATGATGCTGGTGTGGCATTTACTGCTGCTACTCCCCCATCTGGCTCTTCTTTTCTCCCACACACATGAAAGACTGAACAGTCTGGCTCCTCGTGGATGGGAGGGGACTAGTTCTGGACAATTAGTTGTGAGCAGAAGTGAAAGGTGTTACTTCCACACTAGGGCATTCAATTGCCAGTACAAGTCCTTTTCACTCCTCTGGCACTATGACCGGAAACATCTGAGTTGGTGGTTGCCGTTTAGCCTGGATCCCCAAATGGCTGTGATGAACAGTTCCCTGCTGACCCTCACTAGATGGATAGCACAAATAAGGGACACACCTTTTGTTGTTTTAAGCCACTGAGATGTTGGGGCTGTTTGTTACTGCAGCGTAACCTAGCTTCTCCCGACTGGTATGATTGATAAAGAGCCTATGCCTCTTGACTATAGCCATGGACCCGCTGATGCTAACTGGCACATGGGCACCCAGTGCAAAGGCTACACTCCTAGCTTCCCTTGTTGCTAGGTGTGGTCTTATGCAGTTTTGTTCAAGGGAATGTGAGTGGAAAGGATATATATAGCTCCCGCCTTTCCCCTTTGTAGCTGGCTGGAATGCAACATCCTGGTAAGCTCTCTTGGTCCCTGTGGATCCAAGCAACTCTCTACAGAGGGGAGAGCATCAGGGCAGAAAGAGTCTGGATGCCTGATGTCACGGAGCTACCATTCCAGCCCAAACTGCTTATGCTCACCCCGTTATTTGAGAGAGGAATAGCTTTTACTTTGTTGTTATTTGGGGCTTCTGTTTCAGGAGCTAAACCTGTATTCCAATTGATATAATAGGTAACATATATGCAGCATTTATTATGAGCCAAGCTCTATGAAAGTGGTTTTATATGCACCCTTTAAAAGCCCCATAGCAATCATGTAAGGTTGGGGTGTTATTACCATTTAGAGAAAAGGTTAGAGTAAATTATTCATACAAAGAATAAGTGGTGAAGCCAGGGTTCAAATCCAACTCTTGATTTCACAGCCTCTACTCATGACCACTGAGCTCTATTGTCCCCTTTAGCGACCAGTGCACATGCTGTGGGAAGCAAAACTCCCCTCACCCCCACCTTAACTTGTTAAGATAGACTCTATAAGGAAGAACCCAGGCCTGATACTGTTTATTTATACCTGGGAGTTTCCAGGCTAGATGAAGTGCCTGACTCCCTGTGCGTTTCACATTTCTGCACCCCCTGTGTCCTCCTTTATTATTTTTAAGCTTAGACTCCCAGCAAGGGGAGGGCAGAGGGTGGGACAGTGGCTACTCACCCTGCAGTAGTATTCTGTCTTCTGCCGGGTGTAATTGGTAAACTTGGCAAAGATGCTCTGACCGCTGCCAAGAACCGTCTGGAAGTGGATGGGCTTTTCAGGCAGTGCTGGCAGGGCCTTCAAATTGAGCTCATACAGGTAGTAACCCAAATCATTGTTGTGCAGTGTTAGTCTCCCAAAGGTTTCTCCGGCTCTCAGGGGCTGGAATTCAAACGAGAATGTGCCCTGCAAGAGAAGACAGAGGCTCCTATGATGTGAGAGTCTGACCCATCCCTTGCTACCCAGTGACCTCAGAGTAGGTTGGTGCCAGAAATGGTGCTTCACAAGAAATTGCTCACACTGATCTTGAGCCTGGGGAATCTCTGTCCAAACCGGTCTTTTCCCTCCCCTGTACCCCTTCTAACTTTACCTAGAAATACCCCAGAGGTATTTATATATCTGGAATCTCCTTGAATCTAAGAGATACTGGTTCCTCTCTTAAGAAGCACACTTATGGCAATGGGGGTGAGTGTTTCCAGAAGGAGGGCTGAAGATCAGCAGCTCCTTCTTTGCTCACAGCCAAGCTCAGAACAACTTCCTGGGTCCTACCTTCATTCAGGGAAGGTTTTCTCCTTCTTCTATTTTTGCCCATGGCAAAACAAAACAAGAACCAAAGAGTATTGCTTATAATAACAAAATAAGGGAAATAATTAAAACGAGTTAGCAGTAAGAAATTGGCTAAATAAGTGATAGTTTATCCTCGCCAGTGGAATACTAGGTGGCCATTGAAAAAGAAGGGGCCGTGCTATTAGCACTGACATGAAAGGTGTTGATGATATTGAAAGTGAAAGGAAGGAGGTTCCATAAATTATGCAAAGCATAAGCTCATTTTTGTGAAGAAGAATAGGTCTATAGAAAAGAGGTATAGACATAGAAAAGCAGGTATAGAAAAGAGACAGCAAGGATATATATCAAATTGTTACCAGTAGTTATCTTGAGGTGAGGAAAATGGGACTTGAGGACTTTCATTTTCTGTTCCATATACTTTTGTATAGTTAAAATTTTGTTTTTATCATGAGTAGGTATTGTTTATTTTTAAAAAGAACTAGTTCTTCTTATTGAAAAATAGAATAAAAGGAGGATATCATCAAAGTTGTTGTAGATGGTTAACAGGAAAGAATATAGTGTACAAATCTAGATGATTTTGCCACGGCTTAAAAATTTAGATGAAAATGGACAAATGTATAAAAAATATAACTTACAAAAACAAACTCAGTAGATGAAAACTTATATAGTCCCATAACCATTAAAGAAATGTAATCAATAGTAAAAAAGTTTTCCCTTAACAAAATTCCAGGATCATAATGATTTACTTGTAAGTTCTATTAGACAATCTAGTATCCCACAAATTCTTCCAGAGAAGAGAAAAAGAGGGAACCCATCTCACTTATAAGGCTTTGATACCAAAATCCAACAAGGCTAACAGGAGAAAAGAAAATTGGAGACCAGTTTCTCCCCTGAACATATATACAACTTGCCTCATAAAAATGTTATCCAATTTAATCCAGCAATATATAAAGAAGAAAATGTTACATGACAAAGTTGGGTTTCTTCCATGAATGAAAAGTTGGTTTAACGTTAGAAAAACCAACCAGTTGCCACATTGGTACATTAAAAGGAGGACAATGATATGGACATCTCGATAGATGCAGTGAAAGCATGGGATAAAACTCAACATCCATTCATAGTGTTAAAAAAAAACTCTTAGCAAACTAGGAATAGAAGGGGACATCCTTAATTTGATAAAGGGTATCTAGAAGAAACCTAAACAAACATAATAAATGGTGAAACTTTGAAAGCTTGCCCTTCAAGATTAGGAACAAGGAATCTTTCTACTACCTTTCTTGTTCTGCAGGTCCTAGATAGCCCTATTAAGGCATGAAAAGGAAATTACAGGAAGAAGTTTATAACGGAAGAAACAAAATTGTAACTACTTACAGATGAATGATAATACATGTATAAAATTCAAGAATCTATAACTGAAATTATTATTGATAAGTGAATTATATAAGATGGTTGGGTAAAAAGTCAATATACAAAAAGTTAAAAATAGAACTACCCTATGATCCAGCAATCACATTACTGGGTATTTACCCAAAAAATACATAAATGCTAATTCAAAAGGATACATGCACCCCTATGTTTGTAGCAGCATTATGTACAACAGCCAAGTTATGGAAACAGCCTAAGTATCCATTGATCGATGAGTGGATCAAGAAGATATGATGTGATGTGTGTGTGTGTGTGTGTGTGTGTATGTGTATATATATACACACGTGTGTATGTGTATATATATATACACATACACACAGTGGAATATTTTGAGCCATAAAAAAGAATGAAACCTTGTCATTTCAAATGACATGGTTGGATCTAGAGAGTATAACACTAAGCAAAATAAGTCAGTCAAAGAAAGACATATACCATAGGATTTCACACATATGTGGAATTTAAGAAACAAAATAAACAAGATAAGGGGAAAAAAAGACAAACCAAGAAACAGATTCTTAATTACAGAGAACAACTATAGACCAATTTCCCTGATGATCATGGATGCAAAAATCCTCAACAAGATATTAGCCAACCAGATCCAACAATACATTAAAAAAATTATTCACCACGACCAAGTGGGATTTATACCTGGGATGCAGGGCTGGTTCAATATCTGCAAAACAATTAACATGATTCATCCATCACATCAATAAAATAAAGGACAAGAACCATATGATCCTCTCAATAGATGCAGAGAAAGCATTTGACAAAATACAGCATCCTTTCTTGATAAAAACCCTCAAGAAATTAGGGATAGAAGGAGCACACCTTGAGATCATAAAAGCCATCCATGAACGACCCAATGCTAATATCATCCTCAATGGGGAAAAACTGAGACCTTTCCCCGTAAGGTCAGGAACAAGACAGGGATGTCCACTCTCGCCACTGTTATTCAACATAGTATTAGAAGTCTTAGCCTCTGCAGTCAGAAAACACCAAGAAATAAAAGGCATCCAAATCGGCCAGGAGGAGGTCATACTTTCACTCTTTGCAGATGACATGATACTCTATATGGAAAACTCTAAAGATTCCATCAAAAAAATGCTAGAATTGATTCATGAACTCAGCAAAGTTGCAGAATATAAAATCAATGCCCAGAAATCGGTTGCATTCCTATACACCAACAATGAAGTGAGAGAAAGAGAAATCGATCCCATTTACAGTTGCACCAAAAACCATAAAATACCTAGGAATAAATCTAACCAAAGAGGTGAAAAATCTATATGCTGAAAACTATAGAAAGCTTATGAAAGAAAATGAATAAGACACACACACACACAAAAGGAAAAAGATTCCATGCTCCTGGATAGGAAGAACAAATATTGTTAAAATGTCAATACTACCCAAAGCAATCTACATATTCGATGCAATCCCTATCAAAGTAACACCAGTATTCTTCACAGAGCTAGAACTAACAGTCCCAAAATTTGTATGGACCCAGAAAAGACCCCAAATAACCAAAGAAATCTTGAAAAAGAAAACCAAAGCAGGAGGCATCACTATCCCGGACTTCAAGCTATACTACAAAGCTGTAATCATCAAGACAGTATGGTACTGGCACAAGAACAGACACTCAGATCAATGGAACAGAATAGAGAACCCAGAAATGGACCCACAAATATGTGGCCAACAAATCTGTGACAAAGCAGGAAAGAATATCCAATGGAAAAAAGACAGTCTCTTCAGCAACTGGTGCTGGGAAAACTGGACAGCGACATGCAGAAGAATGAACCTGGACCACTTTCTTACACCATACAGAAAAATAAACTCAAAATGGATGAAAGACCTCAATGTAAGACAGGAAGCCATCAAAATCCTAGAGGAGAAAGCAGGCAAAAACCTCTCTGATCTTGGCTGCAGCAACTTCTTACTCAACACATCTCTGGAGGCAAGGGGAACAAAAGCAAAAATGAACTACTGGGACCTCATCCAAATAAAAAGCTTCTGCACACTGAAGGAAACAATGAGCAAAACTAAAAGGCAACCTTCGGAATAGGAGAAGGTATTTGCAAATGCCATATCAGATAAAGGGTGAGCATCCAAAACCTATCAAGAATTTATCAAACTCAACACCCAAAAACCAAACAACCAGTGAAGAAATGGGCAAAAGACATGAATAGACACTTCTGGAAAGAAGACATCCAGATGGCCAACCGACACATGAAAGAATGCTCAACATCACTCATCATCAGGGAAACACAAATCAAAACCACGATGAGATACCACCTTACACCTGTCAGAATGGCTAACATTAACAAGTCAGGCAACAACAGATGTTGGTGAGGATGCAGAGAGAGAGGATCTCTTTTGCGCTGCTGGTGGGAATGCAAGCTGGTGCAGCCACTCTGGAAAACAGTATGGAGGTTCCTCAAAAAACTAAAAATAGAACTACTCTACGACCCAGCAATTGCACTACTAGGCATTTATCCATGGAATACAGGTGTGCTGTTTTGAAGGGACACATGCACCCCCATGTTTATAGCAGCACTATCAACAATAGCCAAAGTATGGAAAGAACCCAAATGTCCATCAATGGATGAATGGATAAAGAAGATGTGTGTACACACACACACACACACACACACACACACACAATGGAGTATTATTCAGCAATCAAAAAGAATGAAATCTTGCCATTTGCAACTGCGTGGATAGAAGTAGAGGGTATTATGCTAAGTGAAATTAGCCAGTCAGAGAAAGACAAAAATCATATGGCTTCATTCATATGAGGACTTTAAGAGACAAAACAGATGAACATAAGGGAAGGGAAAGAAAAATAATATAAAAACAGGGAGGGGGACAAAACATAAGGGACTCTTAAATATGGAGAAAAAACTGAGGGTTGCTGGAGGGGTTGTGGGAGGGGGGAATGGGCTAAATGGGCAAGGGGCACTAAGAAATATACTCCTGAAATCATTGTTGCACTATATGCTAATTTGGATGTAAATTTTAAAAAATGAAAAATAAAATTTAAAAAAAAGTATAGAGAACAAAGTGATGTTTACCAGAGAGGAAGGCAGTGGGGCGATGAGGCAAATGTAATGGGGATTAAGGAGTGCACTTGTTGTGATGAGCACCGGGTGATGTATGGAATCATTGAATCACTGTATTGTACACCTGAAACTAATATAACACTGTATGTTAACTAACTGGGATTAAAATAAAAAACTTAAAAAGACAAAAAAGGGGGCAAAGTCAATATATAAAAATCAGTTATATTGTTACATACTATAACCAATAGAAAACAAAATTTTAAAAAATACCATCTACAATAGCACCAAAATATATAAAACCTAGACATAAATCTAACAAAATATGAGTAAGCCTTTTACATAGAAAACAAAAAAATATTGTTGAGAGAAATTAAATAAGAAGAGTTAAATAAATGGAGATCTGCTCATGAGTTAGAAATCTCAATTGTGTAAAGACTGGAATTCTCTCTGTGATAAATATGCTTCAAGATGGCCCCCGGTGATCCCCACCTGCCTGCTATTACACTCTTGTGTCATCCTCTCCCATATTGTGCCAGGGCTGGTCTGTGTGACCACTAGTACATGGCAGAGAGATGGCATATCACTTCTGAGATGAAGTGGAAAAGACTGTGGTTTCTGTCTTGTGCGTGCTCTCTCTCCCTTGCTCTCTCAGCTTCCCTCAGATCACTCACTTTTAGGAAGTGAGCTGTCATGTTGAAAGCAGCTGGAGGGAGAGGTGTATGTGGTGAGGAACTGAAGCCTCCAGCCAGTAGCCAGCAAGGAACTAAGGCCTTTCCAACAACTCCGTGAGTGAATTTAGAAGCAGATTATCCAGCCCCAGTCAAACCTAGAGATGACTGGAGTCCTGCTGACAACTGACTACATCCTCATGAAAGACCCTGACTACACAGCTAAGCTGCTGCTTGTGGATTCCTGATCCTCAGAAACTGTGTATATAATAAATGTTTGTGGGTTTAAGCTGCTGATTTTTAGGGTAATTTGTTATGGGTCAACAGGTAACTAATACATTCTTAAAATAACCCAATCAAAATCCTAATAGTTAATTTAATTTCTTTGGAAGAACACGACAAGCTGATTTATATGGAAATGCAAAGGGCCAAGAATAGCCAAGATACTCTTGAAGAACAGAAATGTAAGAAACTACCAAGTCTTAATGTAACATCACCAGAAGCATATTATGATTTTAATGTAATTAGTAATATAGCTTCAAAGTATATAAAGCAAAATACAACAGAACTACAAGGACAAACAGACAAATCCCTGTCAGAGTGGTGACTTTAACACACTCTCTTAAATCTGACCAAACAAGCAGACCAAAATATCAGCTAGGGTACAGAGAATGAACATCAAAATGGCAAACATGCTTTTTAAAAATAAATGGAAGATTAAGGAAAAGATCATATAGTGGGCCGTAGAGCAGATCTAAACAAATTCTAGAGCACTGAAATATGGAATATATTCCCTGACCACAAAAATAATTTAAAAAATAACATATAGAACAATCCACATGTTTGGAAATTGAGAAACACTTATAATAACCCATGAGTCAAAAAATAAGTATTAATAATAATGAAAGGACATTTTTGAACTTAATGACAAAATATCGTACATGTAAAACTTTGTACACTGCAGCTAAAGCAGCACTTAGAGGGCAACTTATAATCTTAAATGTGCATATTGGAAAACAAAGAAAACTAGAAGTTAATGCACTAAGCATCCATCTTAGAAGTTAGGTAAAGCACCAGTAACCCAAAAGAAGCAGAAAGAAGGAAATAATAAAAAGGTCAGAAATCAAGCAACTGAAAACAAACATACAATAAAGAGTACCAACAAAATCAAAAAATGCCTTCTTGAATATAAGATATACTGAGAAACCTCTAGAAAGACCAATCAAGAAATAGAAGGTACAACCAATATTAGAGATGAAAAAGGAACATCACATAAGGAAGTAGTAAGAGGATATTAACAATGTTATGCCAATTTTGTGAATATATGGATGAAACAGACATGCTATCATTACTGATTCAAGAAGAAACAGAAAATCTGAGTAGTGTGATAACTCATGAAAGGAATCAAATCAGTAGCAGACAATCTTCTCACAAAGAAAACCCCAGGGCTCATTGGCTTCATCTGCGGTTCAAGGAAGACATAATTTCAATCTTTTATAGACTCCTTCACAGAGTTGAGGAAGCAGGCAAATCCCCGATTCTTTTTCTATCGCTGGTGGAACGGGAACTCAAATTGGACAAAGAATACAAAAAAGGAAATCTGGTCCATTCTCGCTCATTACCACAGAGGCAAATCTCCAACACAAACTGTTATCCGACTAAAGCCAATCTGTTTGTAAAAAGGTAAATTAAGACCATGAGGAGCTATTAGTTTATTGGATTGGTAAACCTTTAAAAATCTGACAATGCCAAAAGTTGGTGAGCTCTCGTTGCTCACTGGAGATTCTCTCCTGACTGGCAATTAAAGGCAAGCACACCCTGTGACCCGGTGATTCTACTCCTGGGTGTACGCTGGGGAGAAACACACCGTGTACATCAGGAAGGCACTTGCACGGTGAGGTCCATGGCAGCATATTTCATGATAGCCAAACACTGAAGCCAACACAGATGTCTGGCCTCAGTAGAATGGATATCTAAATTGTGGTATAGTCGTATGATGGAATATTCTACAGTGGTGAGGATGGATGGACCTCAGCTGCATGCATCAGTGTGATGATCGTCAGAATATACAATACTGAGCAAGGCATAAAACACTGAAGAATGCAATTAGTAGGATTTCTTTTGTATAAAGTTTGAAAACAGACAAACCCAAACCATATGGCTTAAAAGCAAGAAATGATTACAAAATAAGGATAGTGGGAACTTTTAGGGGTGAGGGATGATACTGTGAGTGGGGACAGAGGTTTCTGGGGGTGGTGGCAACTTTTTATTTCCTGGCCTGGGTACTGGTTATACAGATAGTTCTTTCATAGTTATTTAAGTGAACCTGTTTTAGTACATATATATACATATATACATACATATGTACATATATATATATCTCTCCTAGTTTTCTGTGTAGATTTTATAATTCATGATGAAAAATATAAAAGTAAAATAAAGGGCATGGAAGGTCTCTGAAGAACACACCAGGTTTGGGGTTCTGAAGGGGAAAGCAGAACTAGGGTGGATGCAGGGAATAGGCAGGTGGGCTCAAGCTGGAGAAACAGAAGGGATTTTGATGGGATCTAGACAGTGAGAATTTGGAGCCACACATCAAAAAGAGTCAAAAGAAAGTTCATCTCCACAGCAGCCTAGAATTCCAGGGCACGTCTTCTCAGCAGTCACAGGTTTTGTGTCTTTCCTGAAGCGGGTCTGTGCACAAGCAAACATATAAATGAGAGCGCCTGCTGTTCACTCGATACACTACTATGTCCCTTGCTTCCCTCTTCACCACGTATATACTACGTTACCTTTATAATTAGCAAAAAACAAAAATGTTTTCAGTTTGAACAAAGCAAACAAGTGTATAACAGAGGCAAGTGTTCATGATTAGTAAGTCCCTTTTACATGTCTGAACCAAAGGGCAGAAGGGGAGAGGACAGATCAGGAGTGTGATTGATGCACCGTCCCCTGCCTTCCCACTCCTGGGGCTGGCCCAGCTTCAGGGATGCCTCTATCACAGATACCAGGGAGCCCCTGGTAGCCAGGGTCATACCTCAGAGTTGGCAGGCACCACAAACTGGGAGGGCAGGCTGATGTCAGGGACCCTGCATTCCATGGAGAAGGTCACTGTATAGGGCAGAGGGTTCTCCACCTTGATGGAGGCTGATGTGCTCTGCCGGACGGGGCTCACCATCTCAATGGTTTTGATGACGCCTGAAGGGATGACCCTGAAACCCACCATGTAGTATAAAAACTCATTGGTCACCTCGTTTCGGAAGATCACCTGGGTTCGCGGGGAGAGGGGGAGGAAGAAAGCAGAGGAGAGGGGTTAGTGGAGGGTCTTCAGCTGTCTTGAGTTCCTTCTCTCTATTAGCATTGCCTAGGTACATACAGCATGGGTGCCAGGCTGACACGGGCACTCCCACCCTGTCTGAATCCCTACCAGCCACCCTTTCTCCTTCCTATGCCCATTGCTGCTGGAATAGACAATAATACTAATAGTAATAATGACGGCATCTAACATTTAATGAATGATTACTGTGTGCCAGGCACTAGAAGTACTTAGTTAACTTAAACAATTTGTAGGCAACATTATTATTCCCCTCACTGTTTGTTTGTTTGTGTTTTTTAAAGCCAAAGAAACTGAAGTTTAGCAAAGTTAAGTTATCTTGCCAAGGTCACATGTAGAGAGAAGTGTCAGAGCCAGGATTCGAACCAAGTTGATCTGACTCCAGAGCCCACCCTTGTGACTGCAGTACATTGTCTCCTCACCTCTGCAGTTGATATGGTAAGTTGCTCACCTTTTTCTGCTTGTTTCCCAGGTGACTGATGATGTTGGGCATCTTCTCATGTGCTTATTGGTCATTCACACATTACTTCTGTGAAATAGAGTCTATTGGAGTCTTTTGCCCTTTTTAATACTTTGAGTTGTTTATATTATTATTAGTATATGGTAATAGTTCTTTACGGATCTGACTTTTTACTTTCAACTTCTTCCTGTCTTTAGCTTTAGAGTGCTTCTGGCACCCTGTCTTTTAATTGGAGTGTTCAGTCTTTTACATTTAAAATAATTCTTTTTTAAATGTTTATTTATTTTTGAGATAGTGTGAACAGGGGAGGGGCAGAGAGAGAGAGAGAGAAAGAGAGGATCCTTAGCAGGCTCTGTGCTGACAGCAGCAAGCCCGATGCAGGGCTGGAACTCAAACTGTGAGATCACGCCTGAGTCGAAGTTGGACGCTCAACTGACCAAGCCACCCAGGTGCCCTAAAATAATTATTTCTATGTTTAGGTTGAAGTCTGCCTTCTTGTTGGTTATTTTCCATTTGTCTTATTTATTTATTTACTTATTTACTTACTTATTTTGTTTCTCTGTTATTCCTTTCCTGTTTCCTTTTGGCTCGACATGCAATCTTTTGTAATGTATTTTATTTCCTCTACTGGCTTCTTAGCTATATTTTTTAATAATAGATTTTTAGTGGTTGTTCTACAGCTGACAATATGAATTTTTAACTTGTGAAATTTATTTTGAGTAGTATTTTATCACTTCCCACTTTATAACTGACCCTTCATGCTCCTTATGCACACTTCCAATTTGGCAAATGTGCTAACCTTACTAAAGTATAATTTTATTGACCTAACCACTCTATCTTCTGTGCTTTTGTTGTCATATCTTTTACTTCTACACACATAAGAACACCCACCTAACAGTGTTATCATATTTGCTATAAACTGTCAGTTGTCGTTTTTAGAAAGTTCTTAGAAGCTCTGTGTGTGTGTGTGTGTGTGTGTGTGTGTGTGTGTGTGTATGTGTACTTATTTACCATTTTTAGATTTTTAGGGCTCTCTTTCCTTCCATTAGACCCAAATTGCTAACTGGTATAATTTTTCCTCAGGCCAAAGAATACCTATCAATGTGCTGTTTTCTTTTTTTTTTTTTTAATTTTTTTTAACGTTTATTTATTTTTGGGACAGAGAGAGACAGAGCATGAGAGAGAGGGAGACACAGAATCGGAAACAGGCTCCAGGCTCTGAGCCATCAGCCCAGAGCCCGACGCGGGGCTCGAACTCACGGACCGCGAGATCGTGACCTGGCTGAAGTCGGATGCTTAACTGACTGCGCCACCCAGGCGCCCCACAATGTGCTGTTTTCTAATGTAAGTCTGCTGGCAGTGAATTCTCTCATGTTTTCTCTGAAAATATCTCCATTTTAAAGGATGTTTTCAGTGAATAAAGAATTCTAGGTTGATAGAACTTAGCATTTTGCAGATGGCTTCCATTATAACTGAAGAGAAGTCAGAAGTCTTTTTATTGTTTTCCCCTATTTTAGATCTTTTGTATCTGGTTGTCTTAAGCTTTTCTCTTTCTCTTTGGTTTTCAGTAGTTTTACTATGATGTACACAGACATGGTTTTCTTGTATCTCATGGTTTTCTTTGTATTTTTCCTGCTTGAGGTTTGCCAAGTTTCTTAGATCTATAATGTTTTTTAATCAAATCAGAGAAATTTCAGCAATTTTTTTTCAAATAGTTTTCTGCTCCATACTCACTTTCTTCTCTTCTAGGACTCACATTACTTATGAATTAAAAATTTTTATACTTTCCCACAGGTTCCTGAAGCTCTGGTTCTTTTTATTCAATCTTTTTTCTCTTTATCATTCAGATTAGAAATGTTCTATTGATTTGTTTCAAGTTCACTGAATCTTCACATCTCCAATCTGCTGTTAAGCACATCCAGTGAAATTTTCATTTCAGTTTATTGTAGTTTTCTATTATCAAATATCTGTTCAGCTCCTTTTTTTAAAATATAGTTTCCATTTCTTTGCTGAGATTCCTGATCTGTCTAATTATTTGAAATATTTTCTTTTATTTCTGATCATGTTTATAAAAGCCGCTTTGAAGTCTTTGTCTGCTAAATGCAATATCTGGCCCATTTTGGAGTCCGTTTTCATTGCCTGTATTTTTCTTGACTATTGGTTACATTCCTCTCCTTCCTTACAAGTCTAGTAATTTTTGTTTATGTACTGGACATTGTTGATAATCATTGTAGAGATTCTGGATTCTGTTACCTTCCATGTGAGAGTGTTGATTTTATTCTAGGAGGCAGTTCAATTATTGACTGATAAGCTTGTGTAGGTTTGGTTTTATGCTTTGTTAGAGCAGACCTATAGAAAGCTCAAGGTGTTTTTCGAGACCTTCCAACTTGGTGGGATTCAGTCTCCAAATTTTGTCCTTCCTACAGATCTTGTTGCGGCTTAGTTTTAGGCTTTCTAAGGGCCTAAAAGGACTTATTATAAGGGCATGGTCCTTTCTTCGGGCCTTTCTGGTATTTCAACTGGGTTCCTAGGATGTTAATGAGATGTTAATGTAATCTCTCCACTCTGGCTGAGCCAAACCTCCAATGTTCCCTGGGCACTGATCAACGTATCTTTGTTCCTTTATCAATCTCTTTTAGAAGCTGCTCTCTGATAAATCTCATGTAGTCTCACCTTGTGCATGTGCAGTACAACTGTCAGCCAAAGACTTTGAAGGGTATTCCCACACACACTTTTGTCTCCCTTCCCCCTGACATCCTGCCACTCGATGCATTGCCCTACTCCTACCTTATAGAGACCAGCTATTTCAACTGCACCAAATTTTAATTTCTGTATCATCAGCTCACTGGGGCTCTTGTGTTTCGCTTAGATTCTAGCTCACTGCATTGCAGTCAAGAAATTGTCCCTTGGCAGAGAGCCAGGATAATTGTGGAGATTCATCTCATTAGCTTTTCTTCTCTTTGAGGGATTGCGGTATTGTGCTACTGTTGTCCAATGCCTGAGAAGGGTTGCCTCAGATATTCTGTTCAGTTTTATGGTTGTTTATGGTGGCAGTAGTAGTTACTCCATCATCGTCAGAAGTGCTTTTGACTTTTTTAAAAAAACTTTTGTATTGTTAATTTGAATACTTAACATTATTTTTTAAATGTTTACTTACTTTTTTGGGGGGAGGTGCAGAGAGAGAGGGAGACATAGAATCCAAAGTAGGTTCCAGGCTCTGAGCTGTCAGCGCAGAGCCCAATGTGGGGCTCGAACTCACAGATTGCGAAATCATGATCTGAGCCAAAGTCGGATGCCTAACTGACTGAGCCATCCAGGAGCCCCTAATACTTATTATTGTAAAGAGATCTGTGATCTGAGTTCCCTGTTATTTTTAGTTAACACTTTAAAACATGTATTTACATATATTTTTCTGTTTACAGCTACAGTTTATGGCTATCTCTATTCGTGCCCTACCTTTCTTGATGAAGAAACAAGTATCTTTCATTTCCCCATTTTCTTCCCACTAAATGAGAAAAAAATTTTCTTTGCATTATTTTATTTCTCCCCTTGCTATTTCCTATATTGAGGTCATATGAAATATTCACTTCAGATTGCTTTTCAGCAATTATTTGAAATTACCTATCAATAGAATTTTGAGTCTTTGTTCATTATAACCTTTTGTTTTCTTCTTGAATTCATTTACTTATTTTTAAAATTTTGCTAATTTAAAAACTTATTTTGTGGTGCTTCTTTCAAACAGGGATTATATATATGGGTAGGTTATTTTGAGTCCTTGCAAGTTTAAAAATGTCTTTATTTTGCCCTTGTAATAGTTTTGTTTGGAAAAGGTTCTAGATTGAAAACACTCTAAATCATATGAATAGCTTACTCCATTGCTTCTTGTATTCAGTGTTGCCATGAGAACCTTGATGTTATTGTGATTATTTCCTTTTACTTTCCTTAGAATCATTTAGGATTTTCTTTTTTATCCCAGTTTTCTACAATTTTGGTCTCACCTATTTAAATGTGAGTCTTTTTTTCATTCACCCTATTTGGAAAGTTGGTGGGTCCCTTCAATTAGAAGACTCAGTCTTTCTCAAACAGTTCTGGAAGTTTTTTTAAATGTTTATTTATTTTTGAGGCAGAGAGAGAGGGAGCTAGGGAGGGGCAGAGAGAGAAGGAAACTCAGAATCCAAAGCAGGCTTCAGGCTCTGAGCTGTCAGCACAGAGTCCAATGAGGGTCTAGAACTCATGAAGCACGAGATCATGACCTGAGTCAAAGTCGGATGCTTAACCGACTGAGCCACCCTGATGCCCCTGGAAGTTTTTCTTCAATTATTTTGAAGAGTATTTTCTTCCTTCTATTATCTTGCTTTCCTGTTTTGGGAGCTCTTAGTAGATAGATATTAGAACTTTTTGATGTATATTTTCTGTGTCATACTTTCTTTTTTTGAAACAGCTTTATTGACATGCAATTCACATACCATATACTTCACCCAATTAAAGTGTATAATTCAGTGGGTTTTAGTACATTCACAAAGTGGTGCAAATATCACCACAATCAATTTTAGAACATTTTTATCACCCCAAAACCAATCATTCCCCATTTCCTCCTAACCCATCGCCACTAATTTACTTTCTCTTCCTATAGATCCGCCTATTCTGGACATTTCATATAAATGAAATCATACAATATGTGGCCAGTTGTGACGGCTTTGTTTAGGTATCATAATTCCTTCAAGGTTCATTGATGTGTTGCATGTATTAGCACTTCATTTCCATTTCTTTTTATTGTCAAATAATATTCCATTATATTTGTCCATTTGGGTTGATGACATTTGGTTTGTTTTGTTTGGTTCTATTTTTTGGTTCTTATGAATAATGCTGCTATGAACATTTATGTACAGGTTCTTGTATGGACATATATTTTCATTTATCCTGAGTATATACCTAGGAGTGAAATTGCTGAGTCACACGGTAACTCCATGTTTAACCATCTAAGGAATGCCAGACTGTTTTCCACAGCAGCTGCGCCATTTGCACTCCCACCAGCAATGTATGAGGGATCCAACTTCTCCACACCCTCTTCAGCACTTATTATTTCCTTCCACGCTTGCCATTTCTTTGTGCTCATGTGCTAAATCAGCTCTATCTTCTAACTTACTAGTAATCTCTTCCTCAGAGTTCATTATACTATTCAGCCTTCCTCTAAGGTTTTCCATAAAAAATATTCAATTTTTTAATTTTTAGGGTCTCTGATTGTCTTCCACAATAGCCTGTTCTTTTTCATGGGCATGATTATCTTCTTTTATTCCTTTGAGGGTATTAATAATGTTCACTAAAAATATTCCGTTTGCTTTAATGACTCTTTTATCTTAGGGGTTCCCCTTTGTTGAGCTGCTGTTTCTATTTATGGTGGCTTTTTTTTTTCTTCAGATGTTTTATGATACTTTGATTCTAAGGTTCTCTGTTAGTCTGTGAATGCGATCTGAGTGGAGCAGTCTACCTCAGTGATTTTAGGAGAGGGGATGACATCCCACTGTGTGAGTTTTGCCAATATCTCTTCTGGAGGTAGGAGATGGGTTCCTAGGTTCTTTCTTTTTTCACTTTAAAATCTCCCTAGCTGATTCCTTCCTTCATCATAGCTTCTGATACTATCTGTAAATGAGTAATTTCCATATGTTATCTTCAGCCCTAATCTCTCCTGTGAGCTACTGACCCATATACACTCCTTTTCTTCAAAGCATGTATCTCATTTTGTAATTATACATTCATAGTACCATTATTTGGTTAATGCCCTTCTCCTTTCACTGGACAGTGCATTTGATGAAAACAGAGACTGCGCCTATTTTTGATCATTGCTGTGTTGCCAGCACTTAGTTTAGAGTGTGGCATATATGCTTATAGGTACTTGCTGAGCTAATGAATGAATTAGGAGAAATAGCTCATGTGTGAACGACCCTGTGGTGTCTTGGAGCAAATGGCTCTGAGTTGAATCCTGGCTCTGACATTACTAGCTATATGTACTAAATGTTCAATACTATGCTGGCCACTATAATCACTCAGGAAAGGGGACCTTTTCTTATTATTGTGGTCTGGTGTTTGCTGGCCCAGTGTTACTGCTTAAGGATTTTCATGATTCTGTTGCCTTGAAGGCTTGTTGTGGGTCTACATGATGGATGGATGGCCCTGCCATCTGGCTTCATCTTCAAGAGGCTGGGAATCCTGAAAGCTTTGTCAGGTCTCTAACTGGTTAGCCCAGCAAGATAAGGATGGGCTGGCTGTGGGAGGACATCTTCACTCCCTAACACCAGGATTATTAACCTTGGGGCAAACCTCCAGAGTTCCAGGGAAATGTCTTTAACACGTGGATACCTTTGCACTGTAGAGTCCCTCCTTGTGGGAAAAGAAGTTCAGCCTGTAATCTTTCTTGGAGCCAGACAGTACATCAATGTAATCAAGGCCTTTTAAGGTGACGCTTAGATCTGGCCTCTCTGGTTTCACCATTTCCACGATGACCCGGAATCTGGGGGAGCACAGGAACACATGAAGAGAGGATAGAGAAAATGAAACCATTTGCCCAAAGAAAAGAAGGAAAGGTGCTATCTCTACTTTTGATTTTATGATAAGCATGTGGGTCCAGGGTTCTGGTCCTTTGTCTCTAACAATAACAATAACTACCATTTATTGACACCTGTGATGTGCCAGCTACTGAGTCAGTGCTCCAAATGTGTTAGAGGCATTTAATCCTCACAGTGTCTGTAGGAGACACATATAATTATCACCCCCATTTTACTAATGAGGAAATAGAGGCCATGAGAAGGAAACATGTCCAGGTCACATGACTAGTTATTGGTACAGCTAGGATTCAAACTTAGGTCTGAGCCCTTATCCACTATGCTAACTGGTGGCCTTCAGTAAGTAAGCTTCTTCTCCCAGGCTTTGGCTCCTTCTCTGTAAAAGAAGGGGACCAGGCTGGTTGTCAATTCCTCTAGCCCTTGTATTCTACTCTACTCCCACTGCAAATAAGATCCAAGGGACATCCTTCTCTGGCCAGTGGCTTAGGTGATAAGACAGAGAACTCAAGAATAACCATCATGATTATCATTTTGATAATAATAACAACATCTAACATTTATTTGAGCACTTATTTTACGTCAGGCACTGTTCTAGGAGACTTAAGTTATCAGTTATTCATAGATAGCACTGACTGTCTGGAAGCTTAGAGTTCAGACAATGCTTGGTTACATCAGGGAAGTTTGCCTCTGATTCGTTTAGCCCCTCAATGTCTCTAGAGGCCCTGACCATGGGAAGGGCCAGGCTAGACAGTAGAAGTCCTCCCTCCATCTCCTCCATCCCAACCCCTAGCCCCACTCTCTCACCTCTGGGGCTTATTAAGCCAGTTGGTTATTGGCAGGAGTTCAACATAGGGCGTCTTACATGGTACTTCACGGTAGATACTGGCCACGGCTTTGGGGAGCTCAGAAGTCCCATGCAGCATATACAGCCAGCCAGTCCCATCTGGGAGGGGGAAGAAGAGGGTGCCCTAAGGAGAAGAAGAAACGTGGTCAAAATGGCACAGAAGGTCCTTTATTAGGTACCTCTTAGGCGTGGTAGTGACACAGGATTAATAGAGGCCCTTGCATAAGCATAACTCTTGAAATAAGCTTGGTAGTATGTTTTAAGAGTCATAAAAATGTTCATATGTATTTGAACCCGGAACTCTACCCCAGGCAACTTAAGAGTCTCATGCTCTATCGATAGAGCTAGCTGGGTCACCTTTCCCCAGGGACCTTAAAAATCCCTTTGGAGGAAAAAGCTACACACACACACACACACACATACGCATTAGAACCATTTATAATATTGATGAAAATTTGGTAGTAATAACTTTAATATTCAACAACTGAGGAGTATTACATAAATTATGGAACTTTCATTCCATGAAATATTAGGCAATCATTAAACATGATTACATCACAAAGACTAGTTAAACAGAAAAATGTTCATGATCTAATGTAAGGTAAAAATAAACTGAGTGCAAAATTAGGTATTCTATGATGGCAACTATGACTGTATCTGAATAAGGACTGGTAGTAAAGATAGGAGAAAACAGTTCTTGGGGTGACTGGCTGATTCAGTCGGTAGAGCATCTGATTCTTGATCGCGGGGTTGTGAGTTCAACCATACCCTGGGTGTAGAGATTACTTACAAAGAAAGTAAAGCTTAGAGGCACCTGAGTGGCTTAGTTGGTTAAGTGTCCAACTTTTGATTTTGGCTCAGGTCATGCTCTCATGGTTCGTGAGATTGAGCCCCACGTCCAGCTCTGCACTGACAGGGTGGAGCCTGCTTGCAATTCTGTCTCTCTCTCTGCCCCTTCCCTACTCTCTCTCTTTCAAAATAAATAAATAAACTTAAAAAAAATACAGCTTAGAAGAAAAAATCCTCTTTCTTTAGGGTGGAAGATTATGGCTTCTTTTCTTTTTAAAAGTTTGTTACAGTGATGATGATGCTATTTGTACAATTAAGCTAAATATTAATTACTTGATGCTTAGTCCAGGACTGTGTTCAGAACTGAGCCCCTTGTTCCAAGAAAATCCCCTGTACATGAAAAAATACAGGCAACAAGGGAAGTTTTGGACTCCATAATCTGCATTATTCCCCATTGTTCCAACATGATTCGTGGGGTTCTCCTCACCTCTCTTGCATGACTCCTCCCTCCAACCCCACAGTAAAATCAATGGGGGGCGGCAGGGGGGAGCCTCAGCCTACCTGATGTTTGCGGTTCTCCAAGTTCATGGTGCGGGGTCTGTAGGTAATCTCATAGGGCTTGTTTTGCTGATGGGGCTCCAGGGTGATGAACTCTGGCCCCTCCCAGTGCTCACCCTCAAAGATGGGGTGCAGGTTCCAGGTCTGGTTGGTGCGGTTTGAAAGCATGATGGTCTGCGTGTGCTTGGAGCGTACCTGGCAGGTGAAATTTACCACCTGGAAGAAAACAGACATCTGAAGTAGGTAGTGAAATTTACAAATGAGGAATTCAAGGAAAGGTTTAGGCTGGCATCCATATTTGGGAGTATAGCAATGTTTTTTTTTAAGGGCCAAGAAACTGGATGAGATTATCAAGAAGTTAAGTGTTTTTAGATAAAAGAAGAAATTTAAGAACCAATTCCTGACTGACACACTCCAGTGTTAAAAAAAATCAGAAGAGGAGATGAGAAGGAGCATCTAATAAGATAGGAGGAAACCCAGGAGAGGGTGGCATCCTAGGGACCATGTGAAGTGTTTGAAGCATCTTCCTCAAGGGACTTGTTCAAGGTATCAAATACTATCAACAGGTCAACAGTTGAGAACTGACCACTGAATTCAGCAGTGTGGACGGTGTAGCACTGTTGGTAAAAAGAGTCAAATAGATCAGTGGACAAGGACAGCATTCAGCAATAGACACCTGCACATATATGGTTAAATGAGTTTTGACCAAGGTGCAGAGGCATTTCAGTGGAGAAAGGATAATCTTCAACAAATGGTGCTAGAACAACTGAATATCCACATACAAATGATAAAACAAAATGAATTTTGATCCATATCTTATGCTACATACAAAAATTAACTCTAAACAGATTAAGATCTAAATGTAAAATTTGTGCCCTGAATATATGAAGAGCTCTCAAAACTCAATAATAGGAAAACAAACATCCCAATGAAATATGGACAGAGAATTCAAACAGGTACTTCAACAAAGATGATATATGGATGGCAAACAAATACCTGAGAAGATTCTCAATGTCATTAGTCATTAGGGAACCACAAATTAAAAGCCACAATGAGATACCACCTTATATTTATTAGAATGGCTAAAATTAAAACAACAGGTGGTAACAAGTGTGGGCAAAATGGGATGCAAGTGGAAATATCAGACATTGTCGGTAGAAACACAACCACTTTGGAAAAGAGTTTAGTAGGTTCTTTAAAAAGTAAATATATACCTGCTTTGTGCCCCAGCCATCTGGGTATTTACCCAAGATAATGGAAGCATATTTTCTTGCCAAGATTTGTACATACATGTTCATAGCACACTGGGTGATTCCATTTACAAAATTATAGAGATGGAGATCAGGTGTAATTTTTACCATAAGTGATTTTTTACCGTAAGTGGAATGGAGTCTACTGTTAGGTTTCTAGGGACAAGGCTAGCAGAAGGTTAACTCAAGCCCACTCCCCCACTCCCAACTTTTTTTTTTTTAATGAGAGAAGGGGAAAGTGTTTACCCTTTACTTACAGTGCTTGTAAGAGAATTTGATCTAGCCAAATATGTCAGAGAAACCTTCCTTGAGAATGTAATGCTTGCGTTGAGAGCTGAAGAATGAATAGGAATTAACTAAATGAAGAGGGGAAATGAATATTGCAGCAGTGGGGAAAAGGATATGCAAAGGCCCTGTGGTGGGAGGGAGCAGGTCTGAATGTTTGACATTGGCACTGAGGACTGTTTGAACAGAGTCAGTTGTTTCTAGAAGGCCCAGCTGAATTCAATTGTGGTGCCTGCTGGGCCCACTCTTGCCATTGGCACTTCTGTGGGCAGCAGCTACTGACCTCTTTTACTGAAGGTGGTCCCACGCAGACTCCAGATAGGGTGAGGTTCAGAGGATTGCCTCCATGGATGAAGCAGAGCAAGTTTTTATAGAGACTCTCCTTGCCCACCTCAGTGGGATGGTAGGTCACTTCAAAAGAGACCTCCATGCCTGCAGTGATGTAGCCTTCTTCTGGGCTGATGGAAAAATGGGGCTCAAATTTTTTGACATCCCATTTAAACCTTTTCCAAGACAAAAGGAGACAAGAAAAACAGTTTACTAGTATCCTGGGGTGTGCTTAATGCTGCTGAGATCAAGGGACTTTGCCTAGGCTTTTAGCTGAGAGGTTCACCCCTTTGAATACTCCATGGGATGTGGGCAGAGCAAAGGTGGATGGAGTCAAGAGCTAGCTCACTTCTGGGTAAGACGGCTCAGCTGTCTCTCAGACCTGAGCAGGGTGGGAAGTGGCCGCATCTTATGTTATATTCTGCAAGTGACTCGTCGAGGAACATGCACATGAACACGCTAACACATGTGTATCCGAGATCACACAGCCAGGAAGTGCCGGGGCTAGGACTGGAACCCTCCCAAGGCCATGGCTATAAGCACCCCCTGCATTGCCTCTCAGGTCAGATCCAGGAGGGCAGAGGCAATGCCTTCAGGTGAGAGATGCACCTGTTCTTGGGGGCACTCTTAGTCATCCCTCTGTGGGCCATCCCTCTGTGCTTCCAGCCACACCCTCGGGGCAATGTCCACACTGAGGTCTGGGTGAGGGGTGTCTGCACAGCTATGGTGGCATGCCCGAGTCGTGACTGGGCCGGGCACCTGCTAGCCAGAGGGAAGAGCCTGGAGAGGAGAGCAGTCAGAGGTATACTTGTGTTCTAATCCCGTCTTTCTCACCTCTTAGCCATGTGACCTCAGGTAAATCACCTGACCTCCTTGAGCCTCACCTTCATCTGTGAAATGAGGACAATATAGTACTACCTCTCAGGCGTCTGGGGTAATTAAATGGGAGCTTATACGTAAGAATGCTTAGCACTGCACTTGCACAGTGTAAGTTCTAACTGGATGCATGATTTTGGAAAAGTAGTCTCAGTTGTCTTGTCTGTAAAACGGATCAACCATAGAATTGTTTTGGTAATAAGCAAAAGAAACCATGTAAAGGGTGTATAACGTGCACCAAACTAATCTTCTCTATTGCATTAATTTTTGTAATCCTGGCAGCCGCAGTCACCCTAGCAGGGCCACGTCCCATCTTGAGGCGGGGGGAGGGGCTGTGGAAGGGAGGAGAAAGAAAGAAAAAGTGGCTACACTTGTAAAACAAATATCCAGTCTGAATCCAGGGCAAATCCAGAGTCAAGAGAGCTGTGTTCGGCCTTGGGTGGGGATGCCACTCTCCTACCTTGCACCCACGTCACCCGTATTCAACATAAGGATGCGACGCGTGGCTTGTGTCTGATACACGACTGGCCCGAAGGGGAGATGCTCCTGGTCCAGGGAGATCTCCAGGGCCTGGCAACAGCCGCTAAGGAGGAAGAGAGGACGCAGAAGCCCCATGCATTCCATGAACACCTCCTCAGAGAAGGGAGGGATGCGTTTCTTCGGGGCAAAGATGACTTCCAGCTTACAGACCTCTTTGGGCTTCAGAGTGATGTTGTAGGATGGTATTAAGGTGATGACCTGGGCAAAACAGCAATGAGACTCAGCAGCTGAGGGCAGAGGGCATCTGAGGCTTCTATTTCTGGGTCTTGCTGTTAGGGCTGCAATAGCCCAGGGGTCAAATCCCACTCTGCTCTCTCCTGACGGCTGTGTCATCTTTGCTAAGTTACTTAAACTTTCTGTGGCTTACTCTATGGTGAAGATTCAGGTCACTTATATAAATGGGTGGCATGTAATAGCCATTCAATAAATGTTAATTTTTCTCTCCAGCTCCTTGCAAATGACCCCTACTCTCTGGTGCAGGAAATGTAAGATAAGAGGAAATAGAAAACACTTAGCGCTCCCGTGTTTTTCCAAGGAGTGCTCCCTGGGTTCCCTGTACCACACTTCCCACTGTGGTCTTTAAAATGCAGATTCAGGGGCGCCTGGGTGGCGAAGTCGGTTAAGCGTCCCACTTCAGCCAGGTCACGATCTGCGAGTTCAAGCCCCGCGTCAGGCTCTGGGCTGATGGCTCAGAGCCTGGAGTCTGTTTCCGATTCTGTGTCTCCCTCTCTCTCTGCCCCTCCCCCGTTCATGCTCTGTCTCTCTCTGTCCCAAAAATAAATAAACGTTGAAAAAAAAATTAAAAAAAAATGCAGATTCACAGGTCCTGCCCCATTCCAACTGAATTTTGGGAGAGCTTGGAGCTCACATCTTCAAAAGTGCCCTGAGTGACCCGTGTCTTCTAAAGCTTGAGAACTCTTGTTTAAATTCGTATGGTTTTCCCTCCCCCCGCCTCCTTTGTCCTGGTAGAAATCAACCAAAATCAGCTTTCAGGAAGCCGAAGCTCCTTCCGGGCTTGTGCTTCCTGGGGTACAGGGTGCTGTGTGGTCACCAGCAGGTGGACTGTGGCAGCAGACAGTGGGCTGGAAACCACGCAGGGACAGCAGCCTCTGTGAGCTCTCCAAACACCACGATGTTGATGCCAGTACAGGTAATGCGTCACCTCAAGAGGCAAAGGCGGCTCAGCCCAATGGTCAGGGGCCCTGACCCTGCGGCACTGAGGATTTTGATTTGGATGAATGAGGAAGTGGAAGCAAGTCTGCCCTCTGTCTTTGGCCAGCACCATGGGCTCTGGGATGAGGTGCCACTGGCTCTCTTGCTCTGGCTAGCTTCCCCAGCCCGTTTCTCTGTATTTGGCAATCCCTGGACGGTCCACAGCACCCCTGCCTACCCAATCACACCTAGCTTTCTAAAAGCACAGACCCCCCTCAAGCACACGTAGCTCTGCCTGCCAGCACACCTCTCCCCAACCTGTCTGCCTGGAGACACCTTTCCATCCCAAAAACCCAGTACAGACCTCCCGCCCTATGAGGCCTCTCACAGCCCCCCGCTGTTGTCTGAGCAGCCCCTCCCAATTCACACCCTGCCTCTGCAGTTTCTAGGCTGTCCTGGAGTTGTTTCCGTGTCAGTGACCCCCAAAGACTGTGAACTCCATCAGATCAGTCAACATTGTGTTCACCTTGCTACAGATTGAATTGTGTCCCCCACTCCACCGGCTGACAATTCGTATGTGAGTGGCATTTGGAGATGAGGCCTTTAGGGGGTAATTAGGGGTAGATAAGGTCACGAGAGTGGGATCCTCATAATGGGACTGGTGCCTTTGTAAGAAGAGACACCAGAAGCTTGATCTTGCGGTCTCTCTGCCAGGTGGGTATACAGCAAGAAGGTGGTCGTCTGCAAGTGATTATTTCTGGGTGTGAGATTATGGCGAAAATGTTTTTCTTTATGTCTTTCCATATTTTTCAAGCTTCCAACGATGAGGATATATACATTCATTAGAATCCAGATCTACCAAATCCCATCCCTTTCTCTTTCATTCTGTTGCCTTTTCGAGATATGCAGCCTCTCTAAGCCTTGGTGTCCTTATCTGCAAAATGAGAATAATAACAGTACTAGCCCTATACTGTTTTTGTGAAGATGCTCAGAGGTAGCACGGGGGAAGCTCTTAGAATGTCCTGGTGCATGGTAGATGCCCGAGAAGTGTGAGCTGTTTGTGTTGCTAGCACAGTCATCTAGTCACCCATGTCACTGGGAAGCATAAGAAGCCCACTGGGAGCCCTGGGCACCAACCTTGGGTTCCTGGAGTTCTGGAATCGAGAACAGGACTGTCTGGCTAAAAGTGAGTGGGGCGTGGCTATTGTTCATGATGGAAACCGTTTTTTTCACAACCTGTCCTGGCAGGACAGCTCCCAACTTTACAATCCTATTGACCGGATCTAGGACTAAAATCTGTGGAACCAGAAAGAGAGGAGAGAGGGAGTGTTCATCAGTTCCTTGAAAAAAACTATTATCACACACCTATCCTGGTGAGGCAATGGTGGTTCCTGTCAGTGTCCTGCCTTCTTCATATGGGATGGGCGTTCACTCACCTGGTAAACACGTGCATACAATATCCACTAAGCAGCTTACTACACAACTACATAATCACAACTGGATGAGGAGACATGACGGAAAAGCTCAGGGTACTGTGAGAACATATTGCAGGGGCTGAGCTGGCTGGGGGTTCTGGGGCCGCCTCCCTGGGGAAGGCATGTCTACCCTGGGAGCTAAAGGAAGGGTGCCATCTAGTCTGTTTGAGTCAGGGTGGGCATGGGTTGGAGGCCACCCGGGGTGGGGAGGAGACAACAGCCTGTGGCAAGGCCCTGAGTCAGAGGCGTGGCCCAGGAAGGCCTGTGGCTGAGAGAGAGGGGCGCAATGAGAAGACAAGTTTGGAGGCGGTCAGGGATTGTGCTGGGAGAAGTGGGAGGCCAGCGAAGCATGGAGTGACCCAATCAAACGTGTGTTTTGTGATTGCTCTGGCTTGTTGATCTGTGGGGTGGGCTGGACAGGGACAGATGAGGGCCACGCAGACAAAATGGTGGAGGCAGAGGTGGAAGAGTAGACATGCTTCCAAGCCCTCATCTAAGGCACTGATCAAAATGTTGGCCTGGATAGATCAAGGTCAGGCTGGGCCTCGCCCTCAGGATGGCATGGACACACAATGAGCAGCAGCCATTCAGGCAGTCACTAAATGGCACACCCCCTGCCCCTCAACTTTCTTTATATTTAGCCCACATGTTTCCATGGTGTCTAAAAAGGTAAGAGTCTCCAACAGCAGCCTGTGCTTCTGGAGGTCAGAGAACACATTTAAGTCCCCTCCAGACTTACCCCAAAGTACCTAGCACAAAATGGGTGCAAAATGAGTGAGTGACAGAAGGAACAAGTGAACGGATCAGTGATATCAGAAGAGACCCCATCTCTGGCTTGGGTACAGACAACACCAGGTGGCAATGTCTTGTCATTCCTCTAGCTTGATGGGAAGGCTGCCAGGAACACACCCCTCCCACCTTCTCAGTTGCTGAAATGTCCCATGCATTCCTGAGCATCTTGGAAGGCCTTTAGTCTTCTAAAATCTCCTATTAAAATGCAAATATACCAACCAAACAGACACCTTACATGTTTACCAGACAGTGGGGAGAAAGGGATTAGCAGCAGGACTTTCATTAGGAGCACCTACTTAGAAGAAATGCCCGCAATCAAATATAATCCTGGGATCTGCGCCTGGCTCAAGAATATCAATCAATGTGGCATTAAAGAAAGATGTTCCACAATTGAAATGAATGTCTGTGTGTATATCTAAAACGAATTGCTATTCAAAACAGATCTTGTCTATTAAACGTGGAAACAAAACATGCCCTAATGTGAGGGAAGGACATGTTTGGGATTGTGCATCAGACAGTCTCAAACTTTTCCAAGAAAAAGATGTTTCTCCAATGCCTGTGATTACTTGTACCCTATGATATAGTAAAGTTTGGTATTGAATACGGTCTATGGTTCACTCGAGTCAGATTTGACAGGTCATCCTTGGGTGGGACTGGCTGGCCTCTGACAACGCAGCTTGGGGGCAGAACAGGTGGAGAGGGAAGAGTGGGAGGGGCAAAGGTGGCTGGGAGGGCAAAAAGGCATGGCTGCTATGGCTGAGGATCTCCCCAACTGTCTCGTACCTTCATCTCGGTGCCTTTCCCTTTGATTTCAATTACTTGTTGTGAGAGCCCATTGATTTCAAAGGGGATGAGTTCTCGATAATTGATACTTTCTCGAGGATAAAAGGTGATTGGAATCTCCAGTGTCTTTCCTGGCTTTATCACATCAACACGGAAGTTCACCTCGAGGTATGCGGTATTGGTGTATAGACAGTCTAAGCTAGAGAAAATCAGGAGGAAGGTGTGTAAGTTAGAAGGCCCACGTATTTCCATTTTGTCTACCAAGTAAGAGGGTCTCCAGTACCAGCCTGTGCTGGAGGTCAAAAAACACATTTACAACACCCAGAAAGACTGATTCTGTCCCCTTGTCTCTGTGAGCTGCTTTCCCGCCCTGTTGCACTGGAGCTATGGAAGAAGGGACCTCAGCAGTGATCCAGCGCATACTTTCCTGGGCATAATCAAGTTACTTACCCCAAATCACACCCTGAGATTCTGGCAGAACCTGGCCTCAAACACAAAGTCTCATGGCCCTTCGCTCAAGGTTCTTTTCACTCTATTTATCCTCTTTCTTGAAAAGGCCACTCATGGCTTTGTACCCTCTTATAAGGAAGTGTTTCCTAAAGTAACTGGGTGGTGAAGCACAGAGGAGAGGAGTATGTGTTCCCGATTCAGACACAGGAGTTTGGATCCAGGCTCTATCCCTAACTAGCTGTGAGAACTTAGAAGAGTTACTTAGCTCATTTGGGCCTCTGTTTCCTTATCTGTAGAACTGGGTTGTTTGGAGCATTAACAACCTCATAAGGTTGTTTTGAGCATTAAATGAAATAGAGTGACTAAGTCAGTACTACACAGGGCACAGAGGAGACAGTCCATAAAGGTGAGCCATTCTTATTGTCACTAATTGCTCAACCACATGGGATCTTCAAAGATCATGTCTACTCTGGTCAACCTGTGCGTAGGAAGGCCCTAGGGCTCTCCATTACAATACTTTCTTGTCTGTCTTCCAGGTATTTAGAGAAGGAGTCCAGCTAGGCCAATAAAAAGAACTTAATGCCTTCACACAGGACTCAGATTGAATTAAATCATGCAGGGAAGATTTTTAATTAGCATTTAAAATCACATGACACTCTTGTAACTCACCATTCAGGATAATAATTATCATCACTGCAACAGTAGCAGTAGCGGCAGATAACCATAACCGAGCATTTGCTATGGTCCAGGCACTATTCTAAGTACTCTCTCTAGATGAACTAATTTAACCCTCCTAATAGCCTTGTAGGGGAGGAGCTATTATCATCCCCCATCCCAGGAAAGGAGAGGTTAGACCATGTGCCCCAGGTCACACAGCTAGGGAAGAGTTGGGATTTGAACTTAGGCCTGTGCTGTCCAATATGGTAGCCACTAGACACATGTGGCAATTCAAATTCAAATGAATTGAAACTTAAAAAATGAAAAATTCAGTCCCTTAGTCGCACCAGGCATATTTTATGTACTTACAGGTTGCCATACTGGATAGCACAGATGTGTAACAGTTCCTTCCTTTAGGAAAGAGCTTTGAGGAAACACAGGTCTCTGGGCCAGTCTCTGGAAATTCTGTTTTGATAGGTCTGGGATAAGGCCCAGAAACCTGGACTGGAACATTCTACATAGGGATGGTGCAGAGAGGCCGGATTTTAATCAAAAGACTTAGGCTCAGTATATATCTGTCATTTATTGCAAAGTAATGGCCTGAGGAAGTCACTTTTTAATTCTCCAAGCCTCGGTTTCCACCTTCATTACCTCTGGCATTGCTCTCCTCACTTCAAGATTTTCAGCAGAGTAGCTCCTGGCTACCCAAGTGTCAGTATTAGTGGTAGGGAAAGCAGACGTGGGATTCATGCCCAACTGGGTTTGACTTTTCCCATAATCTTTCTTTTTTCTATTTTGGCAGGACTTCACCTATGTGGAGGCTGTAGAACCCACAAGGAGCTACAGAATCATCTGGAAGCTCTGGAAAGTCTGCTTACCTCATGGGTGTTTCTTCCTTGTTGGTGACAACCAGTATTTGTTTGTATGGGGGCATGCCAGCTTGGTAGATGAAGCAGGTCCCAAAGTTGTAGCTGGTGAAGGAGAAATGAACGGCCGGGCTCACAGCACAGCCCAAGATGCTGCATGTAAACTTTGGGCCGTGGCTGACCTGCAGGCGGAAATGCAGGTGGAGGGTGATTAGAGAGGTGTGAGCAAAGGACTCCTCAGGTCCTCAGGTGAAGGAGGAAAGTGGTCAGTGCTTAAAAAAAAATGGGTCCCAAGACACCATCTGTAGGGATTCTGATTCATAGGTTAGAAGTCTGTTGGCCTGCAAAGCAAAATGGGACAGTCTGCAGGCCAGTCTCACGCTGCCTCCCACAGCAGTGAGTCAGCCTGAAAGCGGAGCGGAGTGGCAGGGACTGCCAGTTACCACCCCGCACCTGCTTCCCAAGGCTTCCTCATTAACAGGACTCTGAGTAGTTGCCAGGGGACCTAGGTGAAAATACCCGAGGTCCTATCCTTCCTTGCCCCCAAGGGTGGTCATCAGACACAGTTCTGGTCATCAGGATGTAAACAGAAGACAAGAGGGTGTCCTATTTTGAATACAGAGGCAAAGTCTTGCTGGGAAAATTTGTCTGTTTACTTGTTTGTGTTTGCCTTTGGGCTCTTGCCTCATATTTCCATTCTGAATGCAGACATGGGGTTGCAGGTGGGATGGCCACCTTGTGACCAGGAAAGGACAAGAATGAGGTCAAAGGCCCATATGTCAAGGGTGAAAGGGTGGAAAGTTAGAATACGGGTCACCTCTGAATTCTCCATAAGATGATACACATGCCTGAGGGGACAGGAACTTTCTCTGCTCTTCAAAAACTTTATAATATGAAATTTCTTAAGTTGATAATTGATTTAAAACAAAATATCCACTACTCATTCTAAACATCATTAGAATAAACATAATAGTCATTGGTACAAGATTTCCTATATGACTTTATAAGTTTATAAATTGAAAAACAGTTTCTTATTTAAGGCTTAGGCTGTTAAAGTCTTTGCATTTGGTGACTGATTCCCTGAAAAGGAGTGAAATTGACCACCTTAAACTTTTATGCCAAGTAGAGCAGGAAGGTACTATGATGTGTGATGTTTCTTTTTGCCGTAAGACACAAATGTTCTGAAAAAGACAGTTCTGAAAAGGGATGGCACTTCTCAGGGAAGATGGCTACAAGCCTGCCCCCGAGTTCCAGGCTCAGAGTTTTACAGCTTTGCTTTTTTCTAATTGAAAAAAAAAAACAACTTTTTTAGACTGTGCTATGACCTAATGTCCATCTAAATTATGGAATGGCTAGAAACCGACCTCCATTCCAATTGCTGTACTTCCTGGTTAACTGTCAGTTGCCTTCTTCTTAAGGATATGAATAAAAAGACAATGTCTTTTAACTCTGTTGACTGTTGCTTTTGCTGTGCAGAAGCTTTTGATTTTGAGGTACTTCCACTTGTCTATTTTGTTTTTTGTTGCCTGTGCATTTAGTGTCATATCCATGAAGCCACTGACAAACTGTTGTTATGAACTTCCCCCCGATGTTTTCTTCTAGGAGTTCTATGGTTTCAGGTCCTACATTTCAGTCTTTAACCCATTTTCAGCTGATTTTTCGCCATGGTGTAGAAGGGTTCAATTTCATTCTTTTGGATCTGAATATCCAGTTTTCCCAGCACCATTTGTTGAAGAGATTCTCCTTTTCCATTGTGTATACTTGGCACCCTTGTCAAAGATCTGTTGGCTATGTGTGTGTGCATTTATTTCTGGGCTCTGTTCTGTTCCATTGGTCTATGTGTGTGTCTCGATGCTGGTACTGTACTATTTTGATTTTGGTAGCTTTGTAATATAGTTTGAAATCAGGAAGTGTGATGTCCCTAGCCTTGTTCTTCTTTCTCAGGACTGATTTGGCTATTTGTGGTCTTTTGTGGTTTTGTATGAGTTGTAGAATTGTTTTTCTGTTTTGTAAAAAAAAAAATGCCATTGGGATTTTGATAGGGATTGCATTAAATCTATAGAAGGCTTTGGGCAGTATGGACATTTTAACAATATTAACGCTTCCCATCCATGAACACAGAATGTTTTTCTTTGTTTTTCTTTTTTTTTTCATTTTTTTTTCAGTGTTTATTTATTTTTGGGACAGAGAGAGACAGAGCATGAACGGGGAAGGGGCAGAGAGAGAGGGAGACACAGAATCGGAAGCAGGCTCCAGGCTCTGAGCCATCAGCCCAGAGCCCGACGCGGGGCTCGAACTCACGGACCGCGAGATCGTGAACTGGCTGAAGTCGGACGCTTAACTGACTGCGCCACCCAGGCGCCCCCAGAATGTTTTTCATTTGTTGGTGTCTTTAATTTCTTTTATCAGTGTTTTATAGTTTTCAGTATACAAGTCTTTCACCACCTTAGTTAGGTTTATTCCTGACAATTTAATCCTTTTCCATGGTATTATAAATGAAGTTGTTTTCCTAATTTTATTTATTTTTATTTTTTTATTTTTTAAAATTTACATCCAAATTAGTTAGCATATAGTGTAACAATGATTTCAGGAGTGGATTCCTTAGTGCCCCTCACCCATTTAGCCCATCCCCCCTTCCACAACCCCTGCAGTAACCCTCAGTTTGTTCTCCATATTTATGAGTCTCTTCTGTTTTGTGCCCCTCCCTGTTTGTATATTATTTTTGTTTACCTTCCCTTATGTTCATCTGTTTTGTCTCCTAAAGTCCTCATATGAGTGAAGTCATGATTTTTGTCTTTCTCTGACTAATTTCACTTATCATAATACCCTCCAGTTCCATCCACATAGTTGCAAACGGCAAGATTTCATTCTTTCTGATTGCCAAGTAATACTCCATTGTGTGCATATATATATATTTTATATATATAAATATATTATATATATATATAATACTCCATTGTGTGTGTGTGTGTGTATATATATATATATATATTCCATACTTTGGCTATTGTCGATAGTGCTGCTATAAACATGGGGTGCATGAGCCACTTTGAAATAGCACACCTGTATTCCATGGATAAATGCCTAGTAGTGCAATTGCTGGGTCATAGGGTAGTTCTATTTTTAGTTTTTTGAGGAACCTCCATACTGTTTTCCAGAGTGGCTGCACCAGCTTGTGTTCCCACTAATTTTCTTTTCAGACAGTTTCTTGTTAGTGTACAGAAAAGCAACTTATTTTTGTTTGCTGACTTTGTATCCTGCAACTTTACTGCATTATTTTATTAATTCTAAGAGATTTTTTAATGGAATCTTTTGGGTTTTCTACACAGAAGATCATGTTGTCTGCACACAGGGATTTTATTTTTTTCCTTTCTGATTTGGATGCATCTTCTTTCTTTCCCTTACCTAATTGCTCTGCCTAGGACTTCCAGTACTCTGTTGAATAGAAGTGGTGAGAGTAGACATCCTTGCCTTGTTCCTGATCTTAGAGGAAGAGCTTTTAGCTTTTCACTGATGAATATGATGGTATCTGTGAGCTTTTCATATATGGCCTTTATTATGTTGGGGTACTTTCCTTCTAATCCTAGTTTGTTGAGAGTTTTTGGTGATGAATTTTGTCAAATGCTTTTTGCCACTTCTATTGTGATGCTCATGTGATTTTTATCTTTTATTCTGTTAATGTCAGATATAACATTAATTGATTTTTGTATGTTGAACCACCCTGGCTCTGAGGGATAAGTCCCACTTGATCGTAGTGTATGATCCTTTCAGTGTATTGTTGGATTTGGTTTACTGGTATTTTATTGAGGATTTTTACACCTATGTTCATTTGGGATATTGGCCTGTAGTTTTCTTGTGGTGTCTTTGTTTGGTTGTGCTATCCAAAATAATTTAAATCAGAATTTTGAAGAGATATTAACACTTGTTAATGTTCATGTTTGGTGTAGCACTATTCATAGTAGTCAAGATGTGGAAACAACCTAATTGTCCTTCGATGGATGAATAACTAAAGAAAATGTGGCATATATACACAGTACATCTATTTTTCTTGAATAAATGCTCCTAGGATTGTTGCAAGCCTTTGATTGATTTTGAGAGTTCTAAAAAAGTTGATTTTGCTGTTTTTTTTTTTTTGTTTTTTTTTGTTTTTTTTTGTTTTTTTTTTTTTTTTTGCGGAAGAACACCATAGGACACAGCCATTTCTGTGGACATCACAATTCCTTGGTTTTTCATTCAATAGCTTATCTTGGAAAATGTTATACATATTTTGTCTCTCTTGCTTCCTTTCCATCTCCCATCTGTCTCCCTTGTTCATTTTAATGGCTGTATGGTATTCTAGTGCATGGATGGTGAACCGCTTTTCAACTGCCACTCACCAGGCACCTCAACTGTGAATGAGGCCTTTATACTAGAGATTATGGGACTATCTCCAACACAACCGCTCTCCAGGAGCTTCTGGCAGAGTGGAGAAGACAAGGAGCACACAGGAGAACTAATCCTTCAAGGCAGAGTGCTGTGAGTGCTTCCAGTGGCCGGCAATATTAAATGGTCTCACCTTGATTCTGAGTTCCAGGCCCTTCAAGACACACTTCTTAAGTGGTTGGAAAGACAAGGTGGCGTGCACACTCTGCCCCACATCCACACTGCCATCAATGGGTGAAAAGTCCAAGTACTGCAGCAGGGCTTTGGGGCCAGATAGCTCTGCCTGGAAGCTGAAGCTGAACTTTCCAGTGTTGATAAAGCTGAGTTCACACTGAACACATTCATTCAACTCCACCTGAGAGACAGAGAACAGAGTAGTATATGGAATGAATGCAAACCATGGTTCCATTCTCTCGGGTCAGGATACATAACACGTTGGGGGAAAATATCCTTTGGGAAATAGGGATGGCAGACGATGTTAGTGAGTTGAGTATCCTTAGCTTAATATGGTCAAGTATTCCAGCCAGAGCTATGAGGTGTTGGGGGCCTCTCATACCTGAAGAGTACGATAGCAATTTAATTCTTAGACCTCCCTTGGTAATCAAACATCCTTCCTGTATGTGTAATACAAGCATTGTTTCCTTCCCTACCATCTCTCTACCCCTGAAAAATAAAACAAGAAATGTTTTCACATTAAAACTATATATATTTGGAGGATGGAGCTGCTCCTGGCATGTTTCTGTTCTCCTGGTCTCTCTGGCATTTTAAACAGTGAGATTCAGCTAACATTCACTTAATACTGCTGTTCCCAGCTTGAGTGGACACACACACACACACACACACACACACAGATAGAAAGAGAGAGAGAGAGAGAGAGAGAGAGAGAGAGAGAGAGAGAGAAAGAGAGACATATCAGTGCTCTCTCACACTCTTACCTCATAGAAGTTGATAATGGTAGTCTGGTTGGGAGTCAGGAGAGTAATCAAGCCAGTCCTGTCCTTGCATTTGACTTCTGCATTCATAGTGTAGCCCTCAGCCTTGACATTTAAGGTCAGAGGGTGGGCTTTCTTTTTCACATTGCAGATCAAATTAAAGTTCACATCTCCTTCCTGCTTTGGTGTGAAGAAAATATCAATTGGGAACCTGGTTGGGGAAGAAGACAGCAGATTAGCTGACTAGGCTAACCTGCTAAAACCTGCTAAAGACTATGAGCCCAGTGGATTGGCACACACTATGAGAAAAGAGTATCACCACCTCAAATTATGATGAGTTTTGAAGGTTTGCCAGACAAGGTAGGGCACTGCCTTATGAGTTCACAAACATAGTAGATATCAAGGAAAAGAATATAAGCATGAGAGAAAATATTGAGAAAAAGGGCTTAAAGTTCTCAGGGCTTTACAATTTATCAGGAAAATGAACAATGAGAAATAGTAGGACAGAGATGGGATTGTTAACATTAATCTCGACATGCAGCAGCACTCTGAGGAAAACTTATCCTCCTGGCAGGCCTGGAACCCCTACTACCTTGGGAGGGTGTAGTCCTGGGGAACCTTTTCTTTACCTGGACAGTGGTGGGATCCAACCTTCCATGGGACATATGACCAGGTTGTTGCTGAAACCTTCAGAATATCGGGAGTTGTCTTGGAAGGCAAAATGGAACCCCTGCTCCTCCTTGTTGATGATATGCACGGTCTCCCTGGCTTCTCTGCCTGAGGAGGAAACATCAGCCCTCAGTGAAGACCTCATACCTGCTCCTAAAGTATCTGGGCAGATACTGCTCCTCAGGCAAGAGGAAACCTCCTTAGAAGAAATCCTTCAACTTCTTTTCTCTCTTCTCCCAAGCTCTTCACTCTTTGACCACCTCTCTTCCTTCCTTCTGTTCTACAAGTGACCTTCCTACCCAGGAGGATTCCACTTCTTCCTTATAGAACTTTACTCTATCAATGGCCTGCTCCTGCTAGGTGGCTCCTCTGCCTTGGTCACAGCTGTCCTAGGTGATTCTGATGATACTATTTTCTCTCCTTGTTCCTTTGGACCCAATGCTTTCCTAGTTTTGTCAATGAGGGCCTCACCGTCCCTAGTAGGCCCCTTAACTCAGTCCCAATCTTTGTAAATAGTCCCTGCATTGAACTCTTTTGCATCAGAGCTCAGGAATGTCATGAGGGTCCTGACAGGGCCCTAATACATCTTCTGTCACTATCTTGCCTTTTCTTACTTTCCTTGACTATTGTACATTTGTTTTTTTCCATATAAACTTTAGAATCATTTTATCCAATATCCCCCCACCCCCAATCCTTTTGGGATTAAGGTTGCCAGATTTAGTAAGTATACATATATCTTTTAGTATAAGTATGTCCCAAATATTGCATGGGACATACTTATCCTGACATAAAAAAAAACCCTACTCATTGTTATCTGAAATTCAAAATTGACTGTGCATCCTGTATTTTATCTGGCAACACCAGTTGGGACTCTGCTTGGAACTTGATTGTATTTGCATTTAATTTTGAGAGAACTGGTAAATGTTCAAATCTCGCTTTGGGAGCATTTTAATAAGATTTTATAGTTTATTCATATAGATCCCGTGCTTTTCTTGTTACATTTATCCTTAGATATTATATAGGTTTTGTCAATATTGAATGGATTTTTTTTGTTTCTGTTTCTAGGTGCTTATTGCTAAAAGAAAGAGAAACTATTGATTTTTACATAATTGTCTTGCATCCAGTCACTTACTAAATTATCTTGTTGATTCTAGTGGTTTGTTTTGCTTTTCTCTTGAGCCTCTTGAGGTTTTCTATGTATGAGGTCACCAGCAACAGCAAATGAGATAGTTTTGTCTCTTTTCCCCTAATGTTTATGCCAATTACTGAATTTTCTTGTTTTATTGTATTTGCTAAACCACTAAGCAAGTATTCAATAATAACAAGCATCTTTGCCTAATTCCTGATTTTAACTGCAGCAGTTTTAGTAGTTTATTACAAGATAATATTTGCCTCTTAATTTTGGTTAGTCTTGTTTATTTAAGTTTTTCCCTCTATTTCCTATCTTACTGTTAAAATTTCTGTTGAGAATGTCTGATGAATTTTAGCAATCACTTTTTAGTGTACATTCATATCATTCATTACATGGCTGTTCTTTAATCTGTTGATATAATCATACTAAAATGCACCACTGTTACATTCCTAGATCAAATTCTGTTTGTCTTGCTGTATTTATTTGTTTATTCTATTCTATTATTTTTTATTTTAATTCCAGTTATTTAACATACAGTGTTATATTAGGGTCGTGTACAATATGGTGATTCAACACTTCCATACATCAGCTGGTGCCCATCACAAGTGTACTCCTTAATCCCCACTACCTATTTCATCACCATCCCTCTACCCTCCTCCCCTCTGTTGAACATCAGTGTGTCTTCTATATAGTTAAGACTGCTGTTATTATTCTTATGCTAACTTGCCCACTTATTTGTTCAAAACCTTCCAAAACACCATACTCCTCCCACCTACTTATATGTATCAGTATAAGAAATGTATGGAAGTATTACATAAAAAAACTGTTAATGTGGTTTCCTTTGTGGAAAGGATGGATGGAGAGACATTAAAAATTTCCTTATATAACAGAATGATTGACTTATTATAAGAATATTACTTGCCTAAATATAAAAATCTAATGAGTTACTAAAATATATTCTGGCTTCAGTTATATTTTACACACACACACACACACACACACACCCCACATCCATGTGATAAGGGACCTGGCAATCACTTCCTTTATTTCCTTCAGATCTCTGATCAAATGTTACTTCCCCATTGCCTACTGGCATTCTTTGTCCTCCATACCCTGCTTTATTTTTCTTTACAACACTTATTAACATCAGACATGCTGTATCTTTTCTTTTTTGGTAGTCTACTTCCTATTACTAGAATGTAACCACCATGAGGGTGGGGACTGTGGCTTTATCCATGGCATTCTCAGCTTACAAGAGAGTGCCTGGGTCACACAAGGGGCTTAGTAACATTTTGTTGAGCTGAATGAATGCATGAAAGGATGGCAGAGAAATCTGACCACTGTGACTCATACTGAGAGGCATACAAATACAGCCCATGCTCTGAGGCACATACAAGTAAGATGGGGATAACATGAGCCTCTGGAAATGAACATAGGCAGTCCAGGCCTTCAAGGAATCTAACAAGTGTGATTTGTAGCAAGTCTCCTAAATTTCCTTAGGTTATTAATGTGTGGGTTTAGAAGATACCTGATGGAAATCAGATTGAAAGACAAATAATTTACGGCTTTGTGAATAGTGACAGAAGACCTCTGACATGCTTCTGGAAGGTACCAGAAAAAGTTCCCCACCCAAGTCTGCTCCCAGAGCTCATTGTGGGGTCAGTCCTACCCCTTACCCTGAGAGGTCATGCCAAGTCTAAACATAAACCAACAGGGCAGCCTTACCAATGAGGAGACAACTGAAGTTGAGATGTGACTTGTCCAGATTGATGAGAGGGTCGGTGGCTTTGCCTACCAGAAGGAAAGGGACTGTGATGTTGTGTTCAGGGATTAAGAAAGTCCAGAAGGCTTCCGTGATGTCCAGATGGAAAGGCGTGAACTGGAAGACAATCTAAGAAGACCATTTGGAAAAGAGTGGTAAAGACATTTCTGTTTGCCTACTCCACATGCCATTAGAGGCTTACTGGTGCTGGGGTTACAATGGTTGGCATTACCAGGTCATCTCCACCTTTCTACTGTGAAGGCATGTGATTTTGGCTGTTCCAGCAATATCAATGTTTTTTTGCCCTGCCACAGGTCCTCCTAAGGAGGTCTAGCCCGATCACAGCCTCTGATGACTGTGCTGCCATATTTCACACCATGTCTTTGTTTGACATGTAAAAATAGAGAGATTTCAATAGAAATATGGAATTTTGGCTTTTCACAAAAAGTTTGGGAGAACTGGCAACACTGGCAACTTGTCTGTGTGGTGGTCATCTGACAGAGAAGCACTATCGCCAGCTGGTGCTGGTGCTCAGCAGTCCCTATCATTGTCCCCTTGGCTTGCTCCATTCATTTGTGTGACCTTCCTGAAAGCATTTGAATGCATGATTTCTGTTTCATGAATTTATTTCTGCCTCCAAGATTCTCTGCAGAACTTACAGGATACAGGCCCATAGATCTGTTTTGGCCAGTGAGATCACATTTCTTTAGGTATGACTCTACCCTGTACCACTGTGTAAACATGAGGACTACGCTGTGGGACATGACTCACTTTTCTGTTTTACCCTTTGGCCCGACCAAGTAAAAATACATCTGTATCCTTTTACTGCTGTCAGTCCCTCGGGAAAAAATAAGTCTTCAGAGAGTAATCTATGAGTCCTAGAGTCTGCAGGTATTAGTGTCCAGCTCCTCTTTCCTGCTTTAATAATTTCAGTTTTTAAAACTGCACATACTAGACCTTTTCACTTCTCTACAGCCACCCAAGAGAGCTCAGTTCTGTCTTGTTCATGAGGATTGCCTAACGTATATGCCACTCAAGAAATACTTGTTGATTGATGCACCCTTAGGCTGTCCTCCCTCACTCTATGATCTACAGCACACTTGGTATGCAGAAGAGGAGAAGATGATCAATGCCCTGAGTCAAGGTGGCATCTCTCTCTCTCTCTCTCTCTCTCTCTCTCACACACACACACACACACACACACACACATACCTCCGCTTTCTTTTCAGGGTGGATGAAGCCCTTCTCTGTAAGGCATGTGAAGGCTGGAGGGTTCTGGAGACTTTCAGTTTCTTCAGAGATCCAAGAGAAGGAGTAGGTGCTATTAGTTGGGTTCAGGATTGTAAAAGTCCTGGCCGAGGGGGAAGAATTGATAGCAGAGAGTGAAATGGGGGTTGAAGAATTAGAGAAACTTTCTTAGGACCTTCCCTAGCACAGTCCCCCTATCTGGGAATCAGGACTTGTCTGCATACTCTATTACCACAATGAATACTGCACTTGTGAAGTATTGTGAAGAAATGAAAACTGCACTTCATTTGGGAGGGGGAGGGGCAAACTATGGCTAGAGTTTTGGACTTTGGAATAATGATATTCAGGGCCCTTCTGTCCCAATGACCGACCCTCTGTGGTTAAGGTGGTGGTCAGGGATTACATTTTTATGTCTTCATATTTCCCCAGTGTCAAAACTAAGGAGACAAATTCAGCTTCCTTACTATAGACTTCTTTACTATGGACTTCTCTAAAGTCCAACCCCAATATTTCAAGCCTGCCTCTAGGAATTCGCCTCACTGACTTCTCTGAATTCTTCCTCTAAGTTCTTTAGAAGAACTCACTGATAAGAACCAATGCAAACCATAAGCAACTTACCGGATATTCTTCCCTCCTATGCCCACGCTGGTGAACTCAATCACCCGGGTGTTTGAATCCAGAGCCGCACCAGAAGGTCCTCGGAGATCTGGGTTGCGCCGATGACCACTGATGTAGTCTGAGTGTTTTAGGTCAAAATGGCAGAAGGGCAAAAGGCTCCGCCCTTTTGCTGATAGGACTGGGCCTTGCTCTCCAGGTGGCAGGTTGGGAATCCTGTGAGGATAAGATTATTCTTATTCATTTTTAGATGAATCACCACTTCCTTAGTTGGTTGGAAATGAATATTATATCCACCAGAATGTGAGCTCCATGAAAGCAGAGACTGGGTCTATCCTGGTCAACAACATAATATAAATGCCTTGAATAGTGCATGATACATAGTAGGTGTTCATTCATGAACTGTTGAGTGGATGAATGCATGAATGGGCTGAGTATGAGGAGGATGAATTCTGGTTCTTTCTCTGTATCTAAGTATGGCCCCAAGTTATTCCCTCCAGCAGTGGTGAGAAATTTCCCCTGCTATAAAATGAGCACAGAGTCTTGCCCTCTGCGCCCTCTCACAGGCATCTAGTGGGGTATGAAAACTGACACAGAAATTCTAAATGAGTATCCTGAGCTCCTTGGAGAAAGTGAACTGGATGTAAGTAGACCTCTAGTCCCAGCACCAAGCTTAGGCCCAGGTGTGGGACGGGTCCCTGCAGTGTGATAGCGGGGGCTCCACAAGGCTTTTATGGCTCACATAGGTCTCTGCCACCCCATACCATATTTTACACAATTCCTCTGTAAGGTAAGTGTTCTGTATGGATCTTTCATGGGAGTGGTTAACACATCATGGACTTGCTAAATGTTATTGGATTGGATTTCTTGAATTGGGTCTGGGCCCTTTCTATTCCTCACCTATGTATCAGGTCCACCACCATGGCTATGTAATGTTTATTGTGCTTATTATGTGCCAGGTACTGTTCTAAGTCTTCACTTGATTTAACTCACTTAATGTTCATGATTACTGTACAAGGTGGGTATTCTTATTTCCTTTTTACATATGAGGAGACCAAGTCTCAGAAAAGGTGTAAGAAAGTTTTCCTAAGTTCATATTTGCCCAAGGACTGGAACCTATCTGTCTGTCAGCCATTCTTTTGCTCAGTGGAATCCTGTGTGTGGCTGGGAAGGGCCTAATAGGCAGGAGGAAGAGTCTAGAGAGTGTTGGTGAGTAATACAAAAGAAAAAATTCTCCTTATCTTCTAAATCCTGGCCTTTCTGAATCTTCCCAATGGGAAATGTGACAATCAGGGGGCTATGGAGGGCCCAGGGCTGGAAAGAATGGTGGTGGTGCTGGGACAGAAGAGAGGGTAGGAGATGGGGAGTTTTGCTCTGGAGAGCACATCTTCTTACTGGCAGAAGAGATTGCTCTCGAAGTCTCCAACTTCCAGCGGGGAGAATTTCACTTTGAGCTTCTGAGTTTTGCCCACGGGCACAATGCCTGAGGCAGGCTCCACAGAGAAGGGCGTGGGGGGAGCTTCATTCCAGTGGTCCATGGCGCTGTCCAGAGTACTGACCGTGTGCAGCGTGCCCTGGCTAAATTGGTCTTTTTGAGAAGAACCTGGGGGAAAACAGAGAGCCAATGATATTCTGTATTTGCAGTGGGAGGGCAGGTGGAAGGCAGCCCACTCACAGGTCCCTCTGTGGGCTCACCTCTTCCACCAGAAATACTTAGCTTTGGGCACTAAGGGTAAGGGATCGGCTCATATCTCTCACAGGAATCTCATGAAAAATACTTCTATTAATTCTATCAATTTTTCAAAGTTGTTTCCTTTTGGCTCAGGGGGTGGGCCAAAGAGAGGTCTGTGGGTTTTCTGCCTCAAGAATAACGGGCTGTGAATATAATTTTTTGGAGAATCATTGTTTGGAAGTAGGGGTTCACAATCTGGGGGCCCATTTGAAAGGTCTGCGAATCTCCAAAACTGCAACAACAGCAATGAATATTTGTCCACCAAATGTTGAGTCTTTTTCCAAGTGCTTCTTATATATCACATTCGGTATGGGTGTGTATTTTCCAGGGAGAAAGTTCATAGTTTTCATCAGTTTCTGCAAGGGTCTGTAATCTCCCAAGAGGTTAAGGCCTAAAAGACAAGATTCCTAGGGGTCAGTGACTGGGGTGCTGGCCTAATGGAGGGCCAGGCTCTAGGCTCCAGGCTCCAGGAGGACAGAGGTCAGCTCTTGAGTTTCTCAGGCCTGTTTGGTTCTGCAGACACCATGAAACATTTGCTCTGCTTCTCCTTGGCTACTGAGGGAGCTGTTGGACCAGTGCTCATTTCTCCATGAACAAGACTCTCCTACTACCTGGGGACTTGGTTCAAGCCCTGGAGTTTTCCTATCATTATGTTTACCTTGGTTGTCTGGCATTGCAAAGCTGACAGCCTTTGCAGTCTCTTCTGAGACCCAATTGAATTCCAGCTGCACATTTCCTGAATTAGTCAGTTCAAACCTGCAGATAGATCAGAGAATGGATTTGAGAAATGTGCTGTCGATGATTTTTTTCCTGTCTACACATCATCTATACTGTTACTTTAAGTTGTCACTGTGTTTCTTAAACATTTCTTCAAAAGGCAAGTTTTAAGCATTCTGTCTGACATCATGCGTTTGCTGTGCTAGTTATATCTCCTTCTAAAACAATATTTACTATTAAAAGTAAAAATATTCAAATGTTTAGCACTTTAAATCATCTGGCACAGTACCAGCACCCCATGCAATGAGCTCTCAGCATGAGTTTGCTGTAATTCTGAAAAATTCCCATGAGAGAGGAATCAAAATGTGTTTTCCATGACAGTACTTTCTTTAGGTGCAAATTCCAGTCCCTCCCTTACTGAAACATCTCCCACTGGAAACAATGTCCCTGTGGTCGGAAGCCATTTGACCCCTGCCTGAAATTCCTTCATTGACTGAGACTTGTCTCAAATTGTGAATGAGTAGAGACTTTTCTTGCCTCATGTTTCCCTGCATATAAGACAAGAATCAGGAAATAGAAGCTTTTTCTGGAATCATTTTTAAACTTGATCACAATCACAGCAGAAGGATGAGGCCTTGATACAGGAAAATGATTGTGTTAGAGAAGAAAACACAAATGTCTTACTAATTTTAGTGAAGTAGTTGGAGTTGAGTTTGGAGGGGGGTGTAGGTCTAGGGGAGGGTGTAAGGATCAGATCTCCACTATTTGATCCAGGTAGACTGTGCAGGTATGCCCAAAGTCAAGCACTTTGACCTCAGGGGCTTATGTTTATTGTGTAAAAGTATGAGCACTGGCCACTATCCTAAAGACAATATTTATAAAGTGGAGAAATCTTGGTGGTACAGAATACTCTTGATAAAAAAGTTCTTAGTTCAGACTGGAGTTGGCAAACTTTTTTTTTGTTGTTGTTGCAAAGGGCAACACAGCATATGTTTTTTGGCTTTGCATACCATCGGTGTTTGTAGTAACTACTCACTCTGCTGTTATAGTACCAAAGCAGCCATAGACAACACATAAATGAATTTATGTGGCTGTGGGTCAAAAGAAACTTTATTTACAACAATAGGCAGCTGGTTGGATTTGGTCCTCGGGTCATAGTTTGCCAACCCCAGCTTTAAGTGAAATGTCTATCAACAGAAGGTACCACTTCCTTCCTTATTTCTTTTGGTTCTATGATAATTTGAAAACTTAAAAGTGTAACAAATGCGAACTGAGTTGAACAAGTTAGTTACCAATTTTTACAAAGTTGAAATGTCAGTGGTTTACATTTTTGTGCTCGTAATTCTCAAAGAATGGTCTTTCTCTGTCTTTGCATATGCTGCTTTCTCTGTCTAGAAGGCCCCTTTTTTCTCACTTCTTCACCTGGCTATCTCCTAATCATCCTGTAGAATGGGCACTGCTTCATCTGGGAAGTATTCCCTGATATTCCATCTGCTTCAGGTACTCTCACAGCATACACAGGACACCATACTGCAACCACCTATTTTCACCCATTCCCCCCATGAGCTCTTTAAGAGGGGGACCCATGACATCCTTATATTCTTGTATGTGAGTTAACATAACCCTTTTCCTTCTAAGGACAATTTTGACTTTGAATAAATTTTCTAGCTGTTTCCCTGGAAACCTGATAAAGGAGAAATATCAGCTGTATTATTAGGCAACATTGTTTAGAGTTGACATGACCCCTAATTGGTAAATTGCATCTGGTCTGGAGGGAATTATGATTCCCTGGAGGGAAGCCATAGCTTTGGGGTTCTGTGAGTGTAGTGACTCTTGTAATTGGGCATGTCTCTTATAAGGATCATGGAAGCTATACCTATGGGGTGCTTATGAGGAGTATTGGCTTCTGTTGGTTGTGGGGCTTCTGAGCTAAGATGGACCCATTCCCACTAGTGTGGATATTGTCACCTGGAGTTGGGGAGAAAAGAATGGTTACTGGGTGGTGGTGTGGACTGCTTCAAGGACCATCCCTACTGAAGCTGATGGCCGGATGCTGCCCTCCTGGTGGACTGTGTTTCCTGGCCTATATCTTGATTTCAGGTGTGAACTTTAATAGCTCTGTGGATCTGAATGTTTCACTGCATCCCTAGAGTTCCTCTGGTGCATGCTACATAGCTATGATGCCTGGTATATGCCGTCATAAACATTGAATAAGTATTTGATAAAGGAATAGGCAAATGATGAAATGAAAGAACTTCTCTGTCAGTGCTGGGGGGCTTTCAAAGACTCACTCAAACACTCGGGTCTGGTAAACCAGTGTTTCTTTAAAGTGCACATTGCTTGTTTCGCATTGATATGAAGCAAAATTCACATTGGCACTGATGTGAAGATGCAGTTCTCGGTAGTTTTCTTCTACCACTGAGTGAACAGGCTCAGGATCCGTCTCTATCACCTGTAACAAAGGCAGAGCTAGCTGACTCACAAGAATAAAGGGGTGGGCGGTAACAGTATTTTACCCATGCAAATTGACACCAACTTACAGAATAAATGATTCCAGTTCCAGAATAAATGATTAAGGTAAACCTAAAATGACTCCAATGTGGGAAAGGAAACAAATTACTAAGAGCATCAGGACTACAGAGAATATTAGTTTGGGGGTTAGATGGACTATAAAGAAGGTAGAGGAAAGTAAATAATAAAATTAGGGACAGATATTAATGAAATAGAAAATAAATTGAGAACAGAGAGGACTAATAAAGCCAAATGATGTTTATGTGGAATGACTTAAAAAGTCTTCAGGGCGATTGATCAAGAAAAAAATGAGTAAATAAAAATAACTGATATCAAAAATTAAAAAGAGGACACTACCACTGATCCTATAGATTTAAACAGATGATAAGAAAACATTATAAATAACTTTATGAAAATACATATGAAAACTTAGTTGAAGGGCAAATTCATAGAAAAATAACTTAATAAAATTGACTCAAGAAAAAATAAAAAACCTGAGAAGTCCTAATAGTAGTAAAGAAACTAAATGGAAGTAAAAAAAAAAAGTTAAAAAAGACCTAAATAAATATACAGATAAAACTCACTAATAGAAAGGACGAATTAATATTGTAAAATTGTTAATCCTTCCTAAACGGACTTACAGATACAATCCAATTCCAATCAAGTTTCAGTCAGGGTTTCCACAGAACTTGGTAAGTGGATTCCAAAATTAGATAGAAAAATAAAGGACCAAGAATAATGAAAATACTTCAGAACAAAACAGTATGGGAGAGGGACTTCCCTTGGAAATATCAAGACTGATTATGAAGCTATGGAAATTAAGGCAAGGTAAAACTGGCATAGGGATAGACAATGACAATGAAGTAGAATACTGAGACAAGAAACATACCAGGCATATATGAAATTTAGAATACAAGGGAGTCATGGCAGATCACTAGGAAACAGAAGGGCTAAACAAAAAAGGGATTTGGCCAGGTCATGGAAAACCATTAAATTGGATCCTTGCCTCACAGCATACATAAAATCCAGGTGGGCCAAGAGCTTAAATACAAAAAGCAAAATTCTTAAACCTAAAAAAAAAAAAAAAAAAAGAAAAAGAAAAAGAATATTTTTCTTCCCTGGTAGAGAAGGGTTTTAAAAAGAAGACACACACACACACACAAAATATGTAAAAGATGAGATTAATAAATTTCGCTATATTAAAATTAAGAATATTTTTTGTTCATCAAAAGATACATCAAAGAAAGTGAAAAGATAAGCTATAAATTTGGTGAAGACATTTGAAGTCAAATAATAGGAAGGAATAGTAAACTTTATCAAAAATAAAATAACTCATACAAAGAACAGGCATCATAATTGAAAACTAGGCAAAAGGCATATAAGAGATGACTAGTAAGGCCATGAAGTCATTCATATTCATATTTACCAGTGGTTAGGGAAAGGCAAAGTAGAGCCCAAATTAGACCATTTCCCATTCATTTAAGTGAAAAAAAATCAAGAAGTCTGGCAATGCCAAGTTGTGTAGAGAATGTGGATCAGTAAGATCCCTCTGCCAATAGGAGTGTGCATAGGTACAGTGACTTTGGAAAACACAGGCATTATCTTGGAAAGCTGAAATTGACATATCTTATGACTCAGCAATTCCACTTCTAGGAATATAAACTTTTGCAATTGAACACCATTTGACATGAATAATAATGTTCACAGCAACAGTGTACACAATGGAAAACACCAAATAATTTTCAAAAGAAGAATGGATGATAAGTAATAATGGAATTTTATATAGCAGTGAAATGGGTACACTATAGCCCCATGAAACAATATGGATCACAGGCAGTAACCGTTTTTCAAAAACTAAAAGTTAGAAACTACAACAAAACGGTATGCCTTTTAGAATGAGCCCTGGGTGTTGTATGGAAGCCAATCTGTCAATAAATGATATTTAAAAAATAGAATGTATAGGTTGAAAAAGAAAGAAAAACTAAAAATCAAGGGAATGAGTAAACAAGATTCAGGATGATGATTACGTCTAAGAGGGAGGCAGGGGGATGGAATGGGTGAGAAGCACACAGGTAATTCATGTTCTACTTCCTACACTGAGTGTGAGTTCATCTCTGTTTATTACATTATTAAAAGAAACCAGCCAAAGACTAATTGAAAGAGGGACACGCATGGACCAAAGATGAGATTCTGTCATGAACCAAAGATTATAACTAATCAAATTCTGGACATAGACAGAAAAAGGGAATAGCTGAAAGTCTAGCCCTGATGCTGTTGATGGTGAGAGAACTTGCTCCATGAGGCACCCAGACTTAAACTAAAGCGGTTTGGGTCAAGATGTGTGGGCTGCATGGCTGGCAGGTGGCATGCTTGCCAGTTCAGTTTGTTACTTCTGAAATCAAGGTCAAATCAAGGTCATGTAGAATGGGAAACAAACTTTTCTTTTTTTTTTTGTTCCATGAAGGAAGAAAATGATGAGACACTGAACCGGAGAGCAGCAGGCACCACCAGCCACGGCAGGCCTGGTCAGATTTGTACCTGATGTCCCCACTCACCTTTCGTTTTGCAGCGAAAGAACCGGGTGTGTTTCTGAGCACATCCACCCACTTGACTGTGCGCATGCGGTCATCCCAATCAGGGACCTGGTCTGCAGGGAGCTGAAACGTGATCCTGGAGAGCTTGCACTTGACTCCCATCTTCTTCAGATTGATGGGCACTTCGGACTTCATGGTCACTACTATGTCCTTAGCACACCCAGGGTGAAGGTGGCCGATCTGCGGAAGAGCCCGATATTAGTATTTTTGGGAATCTGAGCTTGAGGACTTTTTATACCTGATGGTGACATTCCAGAGAAAGGGTAGAGCCAAAGATCTTGGCAAAAAATGCATCATTCACACCGGTATGTGTAGATTGTCTTAAATATCTATAAGAGATTCTTAGATAGAAATATAATAGTAAAGGCAGATAATATTTATTAAACTGTTCCTTGCCTCAGGCACTGTTCTAAACCTTTACACAGTTCTAATCCATTCAACAACACTGTGAGATGTACAGCTATTACTCCTATTTTACAGGCAAGGAAACTTGTAACTGGCTCGTGGCCATACCATGAATATTGGAAGAGCTGGATTCAGACCCAGACAATATGGCTCCAGATACCACACTCTTAACTACCTGTGCTTCTTCATCAATATGACCTATACGAATTATAGACCAATGTACACAGTACATTAGCAGTTCTCAGAATGTGATCTGGTGACCCTTGGAATCCCTAAGACCCTTTCAGGAGTTCACAAGGTCAGATCTACTTTCGTCCATCATAATACTAAGATGTTATTTGACTTTTTTATTCTAATTTTCTCATGAGTACACAATGGAGCTTTATAGAGATTACATGACATATGATATTGAAACAGATCAAATGGAGAAGCAAATAGTAGAATTTAGCTCTCTTCTATGAAGCCAGATATTAAAGACATTTATAAAACTGCAGAATAATGCCACTCTTCTTGCTCATTTTTTATTTTGAAAAATATAGCTATTTTCATTAAAATATGATATTTATATTAACATTAAAGGGTTTATTATTTAAAAATGAATAAATACATGTTTTTAGATATTCTCAGTTTTAATTTCTTAAAAAAATTTTTTTTTAAGTTTATTCATTTTTGAGAGAGACAGAGCATGAGCAGGAGAAGGGCAGAGAGAGAGAGGTAGACACAGAATCCGAAGCAGGCTCCAGGCTCTGAGCTGTCAGCACAGAGCCCGATGCGAGGCTCGAACTTATGAACTAAGAAATCATGATCCGAGCCGAAGTCAGACGCTCGATCAACTGAGCCACCCAGGCGCCCCCTCTCAGTTTTAATTTCTAATGTGGTAAATGTCAATAGACATAAGTCACATAAATAACAGCTTTTTGGGGTTCCTTAATAATGTTTAATAAGGTAAAGAAGTCCTAAAACCAGAAGGCTGAGATTCCCTGAAGTATACCAGATAAATGGGAAATCTAGTTTGGTTTAAGGCATAAAACAATTTATGATTTATCATATACAAACACACACATGTGTATATATATATAATAGTCCTATCATGTTTCTGACAGATAAAAATATCTCTCCTTCCTCTGGAAAGTGAAGGGTGAATAAAACTTAGTATTTCCCAGGCCACAAATGTGTGTGTGTGTGTGTGTGTGTGTGTGTGTGTGTGTGTGTGGTGAGGGGTATATGCATGTGTGTGTGTGTGGGGGGGGGGTGGGTGGGTGTATATAAATGGACTGTCTGAAGCTTATCTCTGTCTACTTTAGCTGACACTTTACATCCCTCTAGGAAGCAAAACTTCCTGATGGCACTCAAAGATTTAAAGGTGACAAAGTAGGGTCCCCAACTTTCCTTGCTCTGTCCCCCTAGAGTTCTATGCTTGAACAGCCTTGGTGACTGAAACTGGGCAGAAGGCAGTGGATATATCTGGGTATATGAATTGTCCTGGGAACTCAGCAGCAAACTGTCTATGAAAAGCATCAGGTAGCCAGAGGCTAGGATCTGCTACCACATTGTCTTAGGCCTTGTGTGACATTGAGCTTTGGCCAGCAATTCATAAAATGTGTGCTGTGAGATGCTGAAAGGGATTCCAGGTAAAATAAAGTTAACTAGATTTTAGTATGCTGAGTGAGAAAGAGAAAGATGTAATTTGCAAATGTGCCAAATCTCAGTTGTCCACAGAACCCACTACCCCCATCTTAGCTTTCAGTAAGCCACTTTGGCAGGCCTAATGCTCTAATGAACATATACCTTCGGGGACACAGGTCTACAATCTGGGATAGGAAGACCCTAGCCCCTATCCCTATCCACTCTGTGGTAATGTCATCTATTTCATCCATAGAGACTTGCATGGAATTCCTCAACTTCAGCCTAGCGACAGTCTCATCAGACCTCATTCTCTGTTCTTAGACCAGAGGGGACACGAACTGTGTCCTCTGGTACCTGGTCTGAGTAACGGATGGTTCCTGGGCTGTTTCTCAGCTTGAGAGCCATCCATCTCATCCCACATGTTCATGAATATAGACTGACAGTCAAATTGGGTTTGGCTCACACCAAGGGAGTCCAGAAAACAGCAGTTGGCTTTCACTTACCTGTGGGGAAAAGCAAACTGTAGCTAAAAGGGGCCATTCAAACCGTATGACATTCGCTTGGCTGTGATTAGTCACTGTGAAGCTTACATTATAGCTGTTTCCGATGTGGCAGTCTCCAAACTGGATGTGGTCCACCAGAGCAGCTATGGACAGAAACAGAAGGTCTGTGAGTCTTCCCTAGCCTCCTCCTGGGGCTCGCTTTCCTGAGGAGGCAACACTTGAAAGACATGGTGCTTTACCCTCATGCATCCCCCCCCTCCCCCCACTGCAGATGATTATCCTGGAAAAGCTGGAGTCACATAGCATAAACTTTGCCTCCTTGGGAAATCTATTAGTCCCATCTACCTGTCCGTCTGTCCGTCCGTCCATCCATCCATCCATCCATCCACCCACCCACCCACCTTGGCTCTCACCTTCAAGAGAAAATATAGGTCCCCAACTCCATTTATTTGCTGAAACAATACTATTAAGGGTTAAAATAGGATACAATATAAAAGCCCTTGTTAAACTTGAACTATAGATAAATGATGAGTAATTTTTAGTATCGCTATGTCCCATACAATATTTTCAGACACACAAATAAAAAAATTACTTGTTTATCTGAAATTAAAATTTAAGAGGGACTCCTATATTCTGATTTTCTAAATGTGGTAACCCTATCATAATTATGAAATCTGATTTCTGAGCTAGGGTTCGCTGCTGGCTCCTGCTTGACCCCTGACAAGAGAGATGTCACCTCGTAGCCACACAGAGGGGTGGAACACCACATAAAGAGGAGTACTGATTTTAAGCCATGTTGTAGAGACTGTCCAATGCTACATTCCAGGATTATAATCAAGCTCCTAGAAAAACTATCAGCATGTGTTTATAACTCACTTCATACCGACTAGCCACACAATTAGGTTGCCTAACAAATGCATTTTGATAATAATGATGAAATAAATTTTCTCCTACCCCAAAGAATATAGTCAGCCAAAAGAAGCTGCAGTGCTTGACAGACAGTGGGGAAGCATGTCTGAGCTTTAGTGTATACAGTGTATACAGAAGTCACCTAGGGATCTCGCTATAATGCAGATTCTGCTTCAGTAGGCCTGAAATGCTGGGTGGTGTCTGCTTCTAACAAGCTCCCAGGTGCTGCTGATGCTGTTGGTTCTCAGAAAGCGCACTGAGTAGTGAGGCTACTGAGAATGATGTTCTAGACGTGGCACAAATCTACACCTTCTTTAATGAAACAAGCCCATGACTTCTCTCGGAATATCTGGGATACATGGTTCCCATGAAGCAGACCACGCCAGCAGGAGCCAGCTGAGAGATATGAACAGGGACAACTACAGAGAGATATGTGCTCACATACCTAATCTGGAATTTGAATTTTGAATTTCACTTTTCAGCTAAACTGGAATTAGCTAAAACTATAAGTCCCTGAGACTCTTGTACTACTCTTTGGAACTGCAGGGCTCAGCACAGTGCCTGGAACATGCATGCTGATGCTCAGTAAATATTCCTTGAGGGAACACGTGACTGAAGGCATTGTCTGAGCCAGGAATGAAGGAACATACAGTAACAAGGAGAAGATGCTTTCCTAAATCCCCAGGAAGCTGGCTGGCCTGTTATTTAAGCCGTGGTGACTGGGTGGCTCAGTTTGGCTTGGGTCATGACCTCACAGTTTGTGTGTTTGAGCCTTGCATTGGGTTTGCGGCTGTCAGCACAGAGCCCACTTCAGATCTTCTGTTCCCCTTTCTCTCTGTATCTCCCCTGCTCACACCCTCATGCTCAAAAGTAAATAAAACAATTTAAAAAATTAAAACAAAAATAAAATAAAATAACCTGAGCCAACAGTTGTTAATAGCTCATGGCTGTTTTTCTCACCTGTTATCAAGTCTTCCATAGTATTTTCCTCGATGACCTCAGAGATCTCTGGGGCTTCATGGCTGCTGGAAACCAGCAGCCCATGGATGTTGCCCAAGGTGATGTCATCCTCATAACCCTCTCCCACCATGTGGATGTTCGTCTCCTCATACTGATTGTTGATCACTGACAAGTGGATGATGCCTGTCATTCTCCCAACACTTTGGGACTGGAAAATGACATCAAATCCAGCTGTGTCTCCAGGAAGAACCACCAGGGAGGCCGTGTGAGCTTTCTTTGCTGCCAAGATGAGAGAGAGACATGAAATTTAGAACCAGTTTAAAGGAAGATGTAACCATAAAGATCCTGACTCAAGAGAGGGCAGCTCTAGTGTGGGAAGGAGCCTTACCTGCAGAAGCTATTTATGAGGAGACTGAGCGTCCTACTCTGGCTGAATCCTCATCAGTTTCCTAACAAAACAGCTTCTGAGACCCATTGCCCTCTAGAAGTTATACTCCCCCTACCTACCTTTTGCATGTGGTTTGTTTTCCTCTGTGATGTAGATGTAGGAGGTGGTGGGCCACCCTTTCAGAGAGAAGACTCCTAGTTGGTCCCTCAGGTCAACATGCAGCTGGCAGACGGAAAACAAGGTTGAGTGGTAAGCTTACAGGCTGCTCATGGGTTTTGAGTCTGGATTGAGATACTGTACTGTTTTGTTTGGGAAGGCACACTGGTCATTGTGCCCAGTGGTCATGTTTTTGAGTTTCTTATTAAAAGGGAGATAAAATAAGTATTAGACCTGGGGAGGGAAAATGAAAGTTTAGTTCCGCCCTTATTGTCCAAGTAAGGAACTGGAGGTCCAGAGAATATAAGTGACTTTCCAGATTACCCAGCTAAGTAGTATCAACATGGGGTTGCCGAGGCCTCTGCTATTGACAGAGGCGGCTGTAAAATATATACTAGACTAATAAAATGGAAATGAATACTTGTCATTCTGTGAAGGCTTACATGAATGTGAGTTCCTAAAAATCAGTATCTCCCAGGAACTAATGCATTAGTTACCTGATAGTGTCATATTGAGCAGCCTACCAAGATAAGAAGAAAACCAAAGTGGGCTTCTGATTTACTTGGAGAAAACAGATGTTTTCTAGACCAGTGGAAGCAGTATACCTGCTAAAGCCATGTATCTGCTAAAGCTAAAGCCATATATCTGATTTTGGGTATAATAAATCAGTATACAGTTTTAGAAGATAGTAATGCTGGTACCATCATAAACACAACTGAACAATATAAGAAATGAGGTAAAAAGAAGAAAGAAATAGTGACACTACATAGGAAGCTTCTAAGATAAAAAAATAATTTTATGTGTAGATGTAATCTTAGTAAGAAACTATATGGAGGAGTTATATGGGAAAAAATTGACATAAAAAAGATCTAGGTAAATGGATGGGAATTCTAAATGTTGTTCCTGGCAAAGAGCCTAAATACTCTATAAGTAGAAATTCTTCCTGAATAATTCATAGGATTCCCAATTGGATTTTTTTGAGGAATATTATAAAATGATGTCTAAAGTGCATCTCAGAGACTAGATTTGTAAAATTTGTTAATAAAACTTAGAAAAATGGGGAGTGGGTGAGCAGGAATTTATTGACCTAGATGATAGAACATTTTATAAAGCCACAATAATGGAAACAATGCAGGGTGATGGTAAACTAGGTAATGTGGACTCAAAACAACAACAAATTAGACAACAACATCAAGAACAATAAATTTTTTAAAGCATCACAGAGCTGAGAAGATAATGAGGAATAACCACACCAAGATCTGGGAGAGCATGGGAATCCGGACAGGCCAGCCTAAATTTATGGACTGTTTTTGACCTGGACTCAGTCAGGAAGAGGTATGTGGGAGAATGAGCTGTGCTTTTGATGGCCTGTTGGTACTAAGAGGGCAAAAGTCTTGTGAAAGGTGGGGTGTTTTCTTTGCAGTAGATTGCAACTCCAAAGGACTGCCTGATAGCACCAAAGATAGGCTGGATATAAACCAGGCCTCCCAATGGCAACAATCCTGCTCTGAGTCATATACACAATCCAGAAAATCTCAAGCCCTAAAACCAGCTTTAGGTGATGTCCAGTTTATAGGGTCCCAACGTACCTGGAAGAAGCAAATGAAAATTGTCTTTGAAGAAAAATAACAGCATCCTTAGTCTTATTAGGTCTAAATAACTTTTCAAGTATAATACTCAACACATGATTGAAGATAACCAGGCACACAAGGGGAAAGGACAACATGGGCAAAAATGAGCAGGAATAACAGATATCAGAAACAGACCCACAGGGACTTCAGATTTTGGAATTATCAGGTACAGATGGCAAAATGGTTGTGATCACTATGTTCAAGAAATAAAGCTGAGTCTGCCAATTTCAGCACAAAACTAGAAGTCTTAAGAACTGATTATGCATATTTGAAAAGCAGCCTAAATAGAAATTCTAGAACTGAAAGATATAATAACTTAAGAACTTAATGGAAGGTTTAATAGTGAATTAGACATGGCTAAAGAGAAAGTTAAAGAAATTATCCCAAGAAATTATGCAGAAGGGAGTGCAGAGACAAATGGATGGAAAGTAAATATCACATTAAAAATGAAGAAGAAATGGGGGTGCCTGGGTGGCTCAGTCAGTTAAGCGTCCGACTTTGGCTCAGGTCATGATCTCACTGTTCATGAGTTCAAGCACCGCATCAGGCTCTATGCTGACAGCTCAGAGCCTGGAGCCTGCTTTGGATTCTGTGTCTCCCTCTCTCTCTGTCCTTTCCCTACTCATACTGTCTCTCTCTGCCTCTCAAAAAATGAATAAATGCTAAAAAAATCTTTAAAAAATGAAGAAGAAATGGAGATTTCTCAACACAAAGTGAGAGAATTCACCACACCAGCGGAACTGTGGGGGTATTTCTTCATCAGGTAGCAAAGGATTTCAGATGGAAGGTTGCATATCTAGGAGTGAACAGCAATAAAAAAGATAACTATGTGGATAAATCTAAATAAGCCTTAACTGTATAAACTACAAAACCCAACAATATTAGTCATAACATCTTGTAGGGTTTAAAGTATAGAGGGAATCCAAAGCCTCCCAGAAGTTGTCCCTACTCCATCCTTCTATTTTTATGTTCCACTGTTTGTCTACTATCCCCTGTGTTCTCAAGAAGCTGGGGGCTGACTAGTTCCTGTTTATATATGACACTTTTTTCCCCCTTCTGTTCCTTTGTCTTTACAGTCTTCTTTCTCCAGCTGGGATGCACTCACTGTCATACCCCCTTCCTGAAACCTAGTTATCCTGCAATGCCCAGCTTGCATGTCATTTTATAGTGAAATTTTCCTTGATTCCCCTAGATGGGAGAAGATCATTTTTGAAAGTCTTATGGTTCTTTGGATGACACTTACACAGTTTATCACTTTTTGTTTGTAAAATAGAAACATAAATTTAACTGCTGAACCAAAGTCCCTTCAGATGTTGAAACTCTCACCCCTAATGAGGTTTCTTTAGTTTCTTCCTTATTAAAAATGCAATGTTCATTACAGAAAAAAAGTGAAGAGTAAGGAAGATACCAAGAACACCATAATCCTCCTACTCAGCTTAGGGTATATCACTGCACACTGCTTCACACGGTAACTATGAGTGTGCTATCTAATCTGCTTTCCTACACTCCTGGAGGGCAGACACCACAGCTGACTGGGCTCTGCATGTCCCATGTCTTACACAGGCTAACATATGAGGAACATCAAAGAAGTCCTCATAGATCAGGGATGGCAGAGTCCTCAACATCAGAAGTCTTTTTTCTGAATCATTCTTTTCCCTTTCCATCCCATACTTCAACTCCAATGGTACCTGGGCAGGGATGGTGCCATTGTTCTTGAGGATGAGAGGCAGCTTCTCTGACTGACCAAGCAGAAGCCTCTTAAAGAGGAGCAAGGGGTTTCCATTTTGGTTGTAGAGAATTGGTCGCACTACCGTCACCCGCGGGAGGTTTCCTTCCCCGACGATATCAAACACAAGGCTTCGGTTCTTGGTCAGATTGCTGCAGGGAACAGCAAGATGGAGGCCTATCAGCCTGGCATGCCAGGAAGGACATTCCATAGAGGGTGTGGCCTGCAGCCCTGCTGTAAGAGAGGGAGCTGGGGAGCTGGTACCTAGGCAAGCCATCCAAGGTAGCCTCGAAGATACACTGGTAGGTCTGCATGGTCTGCGGGGTAAAGGTCACCGTGGCAAAGGCATATGAGCGGCTGGCAACACACATCTTACTGGGTTCCACATCAAAAATGTCAACGATTCGGGCAATGAGCTGGGGAGGGGGAGCAGGGATCAGTGTGTTAGCTACTTTGCATCAAATAAGACTTACTTCTTATCTCTACTGCCCTTGCTGTAAAATCTTCCTCATCTAAACTCTGTGGTAGACATGCTCCATCCATTTTGTACATAGTCATGCCCCTGGAAGGAATAGCCTAGATACTCTGGGACCCACTCCTGAGCAATAATTAGCTGGACTTGGCTAGACCTATAATATTTGAATCAAACAGGTGAATTAAACCATATCTCAGATAGTGCCCCCCGTCCCCTGCCACCTTTTTCTTTCCCTCTCTCTCAAACAAGTTAAGATGCCCAAAGGTCATTGGTGGTTGCTGATGTGGAGCTGAATTGGAAGCCAGACTAGAGAATAGAACAATGGAGACACCATGAGTGAGTGGCACATGGCCATTGAAAGACAGAGCTTCTGCTGGTCTTCTAAAAGTTGCATTACAGGTGACAATTCCAGTTCCATAGAGCTCTGGCTACATGGTGTGCTCCAACCTTGGTCTCAGGTCTCTGATTTATTGAAGCAAACCTTGCTTGTTTGGGCCATCCTGGGTTGGTTTCTGCTCCTTGCAACTCAAAGAGCTTTAGCTAGAACAACCTCCCACAGCACTTGATCTGTCTCCATCTTGTGGCTGTGTTTTGGGAAGACTGTAGGGACCCCTGGCAAGGCCTCAAAAGGATTTTTGCATTCTTAATGATGGCAAATGGGATTCAAAACTATTTCCTCTTATTTTTAAGCTGAGGGCACAAAGGCTTCTTTGCTCTTTTCAAGGGATATTATGCAAATTAGGGAAGAGGAGAATATGTATGCATATGCCCTGTTAAAAACCTATCATTTAGAAATAAGACTTGCTCACTTTTTATGTTTTTAGTGTGGAATAGAAAGAAAGCTGTCCCTTCGTGTCCAAAAAAGGTCAGAGAGTAATGACTGGATATCATCAGGGCCTGAGAGAAGTCATAAAAGAGATGAGAGAGCCTTTCAAACCCTAACCCTCTGTGGTGACAGTCTCCTGAGACAGCACACACTCTTCTCAGCTCTAGACTAGGCCAACCCTTGAGTTATCTCCCCACCACCATCACCCATGTGAACAATGCCAGCTCTGTGGCACAAGGACCACCTGGGCCAAAATTTCACCTTTGGGCAGAGAACTAAAGGAGCTGAGGTGAGACCAGACAGTATTTGCAGCACATCTGATCGTCTATTGACTAAGCCTCTGTCTTCGTATCCTTAATTTGCTGCTCTATTGTGAGGAAAAAGGACCTCAGTATGGTCTAACTCAGAGAGGAAAGGAGTTTCAAATCTACAGGCCCTGATACAGGCATTTATTATTTACCTTATATGTGGATGAAGCTTGGCTCTAAACCCAGCCCTGTATCCCTAGGCTTCATTTTTCTAACTATAAAATGAGTGTAATAATACAAAGTCTGGTTATACAAACTTTCTGCGAGGATGAAATGAGGCAATAAATGTAAATAATTTAACACTGTGCCTAGAATGCAGCAGGGGTTAACAATTGTTCATCACTTCACCTCACCCTTATACCCTGACATCCCCCTAATCCTCCTTACCAGACAAATGTGCAACTCAAGGCAGCCTCCCTGAGCTGGCACTCATCTTTGGCTCTCCCCACAATGCTTGATCTATTATAGGTATAGGTGGCTGTTTGATGGATGAGAGAGTTACTCATTGGTGTGTACCATTTTAAAACCCAGAGGAGACATCCACTGAGAGAAATGCATGGCTCTTGGCTTAGGGGAAACTTCCCAGTTACCTCATATGATTTCCAGCAGGGCCTGAGAGCCAGATAATCCCCACTCATGTCTAGAGGCTCTAGAGTAGGGTTTCCGAGAGCTCTTTCCATAGCTTCCTGCCAGCTTCAATGGGCCAGGGCCATTTGGGGCTGCTTACCTTGTTGGAGATGGGCTTAACTACAATGTTCACATCACAGGCGATCTTTCCCACATTGCTGATCTTGAACCGAGCCTTGGCCTGATGACCCACCAGGACGTTGCAGAAAATGAACTTGTTCTCATCCTCCACAAACAGCCCCCCACTCTCTATGGTCTGTAGGACATTGAGCAGGCTAGCGCTGTTACAAATCTTGTGCTCCTCAAATATCAAGGCACTGTTGTCAGTCACGAAGGCTGGGGAGTGGAGGGAAGAATGAGAGACGAGCCCTGATAGCCTGGTTCCTGCTTTCTGTAGTTGCTAATTTGAAGATTTGATTCCGATGGAGGACAATCAGGAGAGGTAGGGGAATTCACACAAGAGGGTGGGAGTGATGGCACAAATTCTATCTTCTCTTCTTTTTTTGTATTGCTCTTGCTGGTTATCAGACCCCAACCATATTTTCCTCCCAGTAGTAAGGAGAGGTTAGTTCTAGGATCCGGGGTGGACTTAGGAAAGAAGGGGGCATTTGGCCTATGTTGGTGTGAAGCTGCAGGGAGTCTACAGCAAAACAAGAGGAGTTCTCTCTGTGCTTTACCCGCATCTTGCTGAGTTAAAGTGATAATATGCACAGTCACTGAACATTGTTCTCTGTGTGTATGTTGCCCATGGGGAATGGCCAGGCCATGAGTGGGATTCAGTGTTCCTGGGTCCTGTGCCATATCTCATTACACTGATTCCCAGATAATACTATTCATCTGAGAATCCTGGACCAAACTCAGGAAGACTAGGAGTTTAAAGCTGCACACCTTCTGTCCATGCCTTATAAATCTTTAAGGAAAAATATGGTTGAAGACACCAGAGGAAGTTCTAAGGACCCAGAGGAAGCAGTTCAGCTATATCTGCTAAACATTTGCATGGTTGGTGGAGGGCAAGGTCTTTTAAGGGGGTGCTATCCAATCTGAGTGCCCAGTACCTGGTAGACAGGCTTCTGCCAACAGGCTGTAAGGAATGCCGCCAGGCTGATCTCTTGGGTCTCGGTCAGATATATCGATAGCTATGAATTCCTCACATCTTCCCACGGGGTCAGCCACGCAATCGACAGTGATAACCTGGGTTCCTCCGGAAGGGATGGAGCCGAACCCAGGGTAGATGGTGAACATGCCGTGGGTGAAGCGAGCCTGCAGGAAAGGTTGAGGGGTGAGAGGGATGGGGTGACAGAGTCTGAGCCCTTCTACCAGCGTTGTGAGATGGTGTCAAGAGGGACCAGTTGGTTCTCTCCCCACAGGCTTTCTCTGAACCCTAGCTTTCTTCTGGAGGCAGGGAAGGCCTGGGGAATCTTCAAGGATGGGTTCTCTCAGTGCTTCTTTCTGTGCACATTCCTTCTGACCAATCATGACTGAGTGGGAGCCTAAGGGAACAGACGTATTCCACATTGCACAACTCTTACCCAGAGTGGAATCTGCTGGCAGAGGGGTAGAGACAGAGCACTGGCTAAGGATGTAGACTTTTGAGTCAGACAGTCATGAGTTTGAATCCCACCCCTGCTATAATCTAACTATTTGACCTTGGACAAGTGACTTCTTTGAGTCTCAGTTTATCCATGAAGTGGGGCTAAAGCCCCTACCTTGAATCATTGGCGGCATCAATGAAAAAAATGTGTGTGAAGTACTTAACATAGCATCTGGCACAGAATTAGTGCTCAAAAAATGGGATATTACCACGCACTCCTCTGGTTCTCCCCCCTACCCAGCTTTGTTGAGATGTAAATGACATATAACATTGTATAAGTTTAAGGTGTACAATGAGATGATTTGATACTGATATATACTGCAAAATGATTACCACAATGTTAGTTAATGCATCCATCAGCTCACCTAATTGCCATTTTTTTGTGTGTGAGGAGAATGTTTAAGATCTAGTCTCTTAGCAACTTCCACATGTATAATACAGTACTGTTAACTAGAGTCACCAAGTACATATTAGATTCCCAGAACTTACGCATCTTATAAACTGGAAGTTTGCACCCTTTGACCAACATCTCCCCATTGCCTCCACCACTCCCAACCCCTTGTGATCACATAGGGCTAAGGATAAAACAGGATAATCTCCCCATTTCAAGGTTCTTAATGCAATCATATCAACAAAGTTGATCATCTATCATCAGGGAAATGCAAAAAAAAAATCACAATGAGATATCACCTCACACCTGTTAGAATGGCCATTATCAAAATTAGTATTGTGCACTGTTAGTGGGAATATAAATTGGTGATAAGGAGAAGCTTTGGATAGTAAGAATACAGTTGAGTGTTGTCACAAAGGATCAAGGTCAGACTGAGGGCACAGAAGAGCTGAAATGGATGGACGTGAGTTAGATGTAAGAAAGGGAAGTGGTGGTCAGAGAAAGGAATCTTAGAAGTCAAGAGTTCAGAAGCATCTCAGTTTCTTTTGGTGTGAGATTCAGGGTGTGACCTCGAGAGCGAGTTGCGAAGGTGGGAGAGAGGACAAGATCATTGGAACTAAAAGGTAGGGTCATGGAGGGAGGCCTCTCACTAAAGGCAAAGAAGATACAGTAAGAGAAGAAGGCAAAACAAACAAAAAAACCCAAAAGACAAAAAACAATCCCAAACATATACATATATATAAGAAGGGATGAGAGTTATAGAAACATATGTAGAAAAAATATTATGTATGTTAATTAAATAAAAGGCTTCTGCTGAAGAGGAAAATAGTTGAGAAGACATGAAAAACCAGCATGTAGAAAATTCAATCCAAATGTAATCAATAATTACCAGTGTCCACCTAGTGCAGAATACCTACTTTTTCTTATTTTTGCCTTCAATGCACAAGTGGTGGCTGGAGCTGCAGCAGCCATCTTGGAACCATGAAGAAAAGTCAAGAGAATTTCAAACACCAAAGAGCCTCTAACAACACAAGCAACTGTCTACCTTATCTAAACATACTCTATTTAGAACACTAATGTTGGATTTTCTGTTACTTGCAGCTAAACACCATCCTACATGAGTAAGTCTTTCTCCTCTATGAAGCCTTCAGTGACTTTTAACACCTACCAGGAACAGAACTTTATTTATTCATCTTTCTGGAGCTTCACCCTCCATACACACCTCAATTATAGAATTTACCATGTTGCTGGTCAACTGCTTATTCACCCTCCTTCCTTTATAAGTGTCTAAAATATTTCCTCTACATCCATTTAGAACCATATTAGACAGTGTTATAAATTTTGTTTTAATTGATAAACATTATTTAGAAAACTCAAGAGGATAGGGAAGTATATTGAATTTACACACATAATTGCCTGCCATATTTTTACTTCCTTCTTGATGTTCCATAATTCTTTCGTTTACTATTTATTTTGTGTTTAAAGAAATTCCTCCAGTCATTCTTTTAGGTCTCTCCTAAAAGAGACCCAAATTATTTTACTTTTCCTTCATTTGAGAAAGCTTTAATTTTCCATTCATTTCTGAGGCATATGTTTGCTGGATATAAGATTCTGGCTTCACAATTATTTGCTTCCTGTGCTTGCAAAATGTTTTGCCACTTTCTTCTGGCCCCTATGTTTTGATAAGAAAATCTGCTGTCATTTAAATAGTTTCCCCCTATATGTAAGGTGTCATTCCTCTTTCACTGCTTTCAAGATTTAAAAAAAAGAAAAGTTATTTTTAAGTAATCTCTACACCCAACGTGAAGCTCAAACTTACAACCCCAAGATCAAGAGTTGCATGCTCTACCAACTGAGCCAGCCAGGAGTCCCTGGTTTCCAGATTTTTTTTGTCTTTAGTTTTTAGAAGTTTGACTATGATGTGTGTTGGTATGGATTTATTTAGGTTTGTCCTATTTGGGATTTTCCCAGATACTTGAATCTACAGGCTTACATCTTCTGCTAAATTTGGGAAGTTTCAGTCATCATATCTTTGAGTAACTTTTCATCCCAACCCTACTTCTTATCTCCTTCTGGAACTCTGATGAAAAGGATATTAGATTTTTTGTTATAATTCCACAAGTCCCTCAGGGTCTGTTCATTTTTTTTATTCATTAGACTCAAATAGGCTTTCAAAAGACTCAAAACAGAGTTTATTTTCTCTCTTGTTTAGACTGGGCAGAAAAATGGCCTCTCAAAGATGTCTACATCCTAATCCCTGGAACCTGTATATATATTGCCTTACATGGGGGAAAACTCTGTTGATGATTAAGAACCTTGAGATGGGGAGAGTATCCTGTATTACCTTAGGACCAATGTAATCACAAGGGCCCTGAGATATGGAAGAAGCAGGTCTAACAGTTAGAAGGGGATGTGACTATAGAAGAGGCTGGAGTCATGTGATGTGAGAAATACTTGATCCATTATGGCTAGTTTTGAAGATGGAGGGAGGAAGTTATTAACCAAGAAAGGCAGGTGCCCTCTAGAAACTGGAGAAGGTGAGGTAATGGATTCTCTTCCAAAGTCTCCAGAAAAGGATATACTTTTGCAAACACCTTGACATTAGCCCATTGAGTCCTGTGTCAAGCTTCTGAAGTATACACATAGTGTAAGATAAAATTTGCATTGTCTTAAACCACTAAGTTTGAAGTAGTTTGTTTTGAGAGCAATAGCAAAGAGATATAATACAAAGAATTTCTACTGTTATGTCTTCAAGTTCACTGGGTCTTTCCTCTGTCCCCTCCATTCTATTGTTGAACCCACCAACTGAATTTTAACTTCTGGTTATTTTTTCAGTTCCAAAGTTTCCATTAGGTTCCTTATGTCTTCTCTTCCTTTGCTAAGACTTAACCATGTTTTCATTTGTTCCAAGCATGTTTATAGTTGCTCTTCGAAGCATTTTTATGTTGGCTGCTTTAACATCTTTGTCAGATAATTTTAACAGTCATTTCAGTGTTGACATCTATTAGTTTGAGATCTTCCTAGTTTTTGATATGATGAGTGATTTTCAGTTGAAACCTGGGGAATTTTGGCTATATGAGACTCTGGATCTTACTTAAATCTTCTGTTTGAGCTGGAATTCTCTGACACCACTCTTCCAGGGGAAGTGGGGCACTGGCTCATTACTGCCAGGTGGGGGTGGGGGTACAGATCTCTGACTCAGACTTCTCATAACTGCCAGAGAGGGGTGGCAATTCCCATTTCCCACTGGTCATAGACAGATATCTCCCTGGTGGAGAGGGGTAGGAGTACCTTGCTACTGTTCTGCTGATGCTTTGGGGTAGGGAGGTCCATTGTGGGGCAGGGAGGGATGTCTCATTACCACTGGGTTGGGGTGGAACAAGGCTCCCCAAGTGGTGTCTTTACAATAAAAGGTGGAGGTGGTAGGGGGTAATGAAAGCTCTACCTCCCCACTGGACATTCTCAAACACAACTCTGGAAGAGGTTTGGGACATCTTATGACAGCCTGAATAAGGTATAATTCTAAGCTCCCCACTGGACTTTGCTAGCAGGGGTCATATATGGCCACAGATTTTTCTGTTGTTTGACTATAATAGGTCTTTTTATTTTTTTTAATTAGGCTTCATGACCAGCATGGGGCCAACACAAGGCTTGAACTCATGACTCTGAGATCAAGACCTGAGCTGAGATCAAGAGTCGGATGCTTAACCAACTAAGCCACCCAGGTACTTCTGTAATAGAAAAGTTCTTATGAAAGTTTTCTGTCTTGCTGGGCTGCTCTTTTCCTGGCCCTTTGACTAGTGGGAGCAGGCTTTTGTTGGAGCTTTTTTTGGTTTGTGTCTGTTGATGTTTCTGGGTTGCTGGCTCCTTTTGCACCCAGTTTTAGATATATGAAGTAAAAAGAAATCTCAGGGAACTCACCATTGTGATGTTTGTTAGGTCCCAAGGATCCTAGGTAGTCTGATTTTTTCTCCTCACCTTTTGGTCTCCTATGTTAGTTTTGTATACAATGTGCAGGGTTTTTAGTTGTACTTAGTTGGGCAGAATAAAGAAAAGTATGTTTATTTCATCTTATTAGAGAAGTCTTAAAATCTGCTTTTATTTAAGTCTGTCCACATGGGTTTCTGTTTTGTTTTTGTTTTTTTTTAAATGTTCATTTATTTTTAAGACAGAGAGAGACAGAGCATGAACATGGGAGGGTCAGAGAGAGGGAGACACAGAATCTGAAACAGGCTCCAGGCTCTGAGCTGTCAGCACAGAGCCCGACGCGGGGCTCGAACTCACAGACCGCGAGATCATGACCTGAGCCGAAGTCGGCCGCTTAACCGACTGAGCCACACAGGCGCCCCATCTGTTTTTTTATTAACAAATGATTCTTGATTAAAATATATATGAAAACCTGAAACTTAATCTTAAGGCAATAAGGAGCCAATGAGGGTTGTAAAACAAGAGAGGATATCCAAATTAAAAGTCAACACCTTGCCGTAAAATGAAAGTAATATTTCAATATAACTAGAATTCCTGCCACCGTGGGTTCATTCAAATCCCTCTAGCCTAGGGGGGTATTTGTTGCAAGAACTAGTCAGGAGAAAACTAGTTGGGAGGCAGGCTTACAGGGCTTCTGTGACAAGGAAAAGGGTGCTCACCTGGTTTGTGATGTTTATTTCTTTCTGAACAGTATCAGAGAGCTTGGTTGCTTTGGAAGGGCCAGTCTTGTAGAAGCTTTCCCGCGATCTTGCATGTCTAACATGGCTGGTTCTGATTAAAGAAGCAGGAGTATACCTTCAGGTTGGGGTGGTGACATTCAGTACCACTTGTCTGCTAATTGTAAGGTCCCTTGTCCTAAGAATGAAGGAGGCAGCCAAGGGAGCATCTGGGGGGGGGGGGGGTCAGCCTATTTATCATTAACCAACCTCACTGAATAATTATAAGAAAACTATATAGTAATTATACTTATTAACTATGATTCACAAGGACATGAACAGTACTGCAAGAAAATAATAATTTTTAAATGTTTACTTGACTTCACTGGGAAGCAGTGTGTGAAAATTATTTATGGAAAATCATTTGCGGAAAAATCTTTTACTTGATCTTACTTAAAAAAAAAAGAAATGTCAAATAGACTTAAATTCTGTCCCTTTTCTTCATATTTATAGTCATGATGCTTTTAAACTGAATTTATGCAATAGCTCAAATACAGGATTCTGGCTGCTGTTCACTTCATTTGAAGCTAGTTTACCCATTAATTAGCTTGTCTAGATGCCAGTTAACCTACAATGTCAAATGTATTTGAGGTACAATCTTAGACTTTTGAGAGCTTTATATAATTTGAGCATTCACTTGCATAATGGCCAAAACAACAATAATTCATCCCCCTTTGAGTGTTTTGCATTAAATTTGTACACACTTAAACGAAAAACAATTAAAATTAAAAACACTGTATGTTAACTAACTTGAATTTAAATAAAAAACAATTTAAAGAAAAATACAATTACATCATAATATCTGTCAAAGGTATTGAATTATTGTAAGATAAATGATAAAAAAATTAAGCTGAAATTAAATTTGGAAGAAAGAAAGTTTAAATAGCTTAACCCCAGATTTCTTAATACATGCAAGCTTAGCCAAAATGGAAAAACATATCTACAAAAATACAAAACAATTACAAACAGTGGATGTCTGATTTAAAACAATTACTTGTAAAGTCAATTTTAAATTAATTAATTAGGGGGTCAATTAATTAGTCGGGACAAAGTGCCTCAAAAATTGGTAAAACTATGCTTAATTTGCCAAAAAAAGATGATCATCAAATAAAAGACAAAAGCACTCAAAAAGGTAAATTGTTTTAGTGAATTGATTAAGAGCTGCCTTTTGAAGAATACAGACTTTTGCCATTGGAACAGCTATTAAGTTAGCTCTTGTTATACCGGGTCTTCACGTGGAGAAGGTAAAAACAGTCCCGGCAGACTGAATGCCGCAGCACGCGTCTCCAGTCTACATTTCCAGGGTACCTTTTGCCATCCCCCACATGAAGCACCGCTATGATGTATTTTGATTTAGCTTGCGGTTATAATAGTCCCCCGACATCTTACAATAAAGAGGACACTGACTTACTGGGAGTCTTGTAGCACACACGAGAAGCATGAGGACAACAGACACAACCCCAAGGAGAAGGCGTACATCTGTTCAATTAAATTTACCTTAGATCTGACAGCAGTTAGAAAGCATATGAATCTGGAATCTGAGATGTGGGTTTAGAACTGAGATCTACTGGTGATTTCTTGCATAATCTTGGATGAGCCATTTCTAAATCTTAGTGACCTCAGCTCCACAAAAGGGGATTGGGTGAATTTAATGTTTTATTTATTTTTTTTAAAAAAATTTTTTTTTTCACCGTTTTTTTATTTTTGGGACAGAGAGAGACAGAGCATGAACGGGGGAGGGGCAGAGAGAGAGGGAGACACAGAATCGGAAACAGGCTCCAGGCTCCGAGCCATCAGCCCAGAGCCTGACACGGGGCTCGAACTCCCAGACCGCGAGATCGTGACCTGGCTGAAGTCGGACGCTTAACCGACTGCGCCACCCAGGCGCCCCTAATGTTTTATTTATTTTTGAGGGAGACAGAGTGTGGGTGGGGGAGGGGCAGAAAGGGAGGGAGACACAGAATCTGAAGCAGGCTCCTGGTTCTGAGCTGTCAGCACAGACACCTACAAACCATGTGATCATGACCTGAGCAGAAGTCAGATGCTTAACTGACTGAGCCACCCAGGAGCCCCGGGGATTGGGTGAATTTAGATGAAATATATGAAAGCTCTTTGTAAAATGTAATGTACTAAGTAACCAGGGAATGGCATGAGTTAAGTGAATACTCGTCTTACATTTTCTTTTGATGAATGGGGCTCTCCCCCATCAGCCTATAAAGGGCGTATCTGAAGTCAGTAACACCTTGATTTTCTATGGTGAAGGTGGTGCTTCTCCGAGTGCCACAGATCAAAGCTCCAAAGTTGATGATGGAGGAGGGGCTGATGTTGTATTTGGAGTACACTGCATTCACAGAAAACTTAATTGGGATGCTGGCAATGATTTCACCCCCTTCTGTGATGTTGGGCTCAATAATCTAGAAGGGAGGAAGGAGTGGGAAGATGTTAGCCATTATGCTCCAGAATTCCCATGACTACCTACTCCATTCTCTACTTTCATCATTGAAAGCCAATCTCATTCTTTTTTTTCATTCTCTTTTTATTATTGCAACAACAATGTTAGCGAAAACTAATATTACACTTACTACGTACCAGCCGTGGACCAACAGGGACCGACTTTACCTACTCCTTCACTTCTCTGCTCTTGTTTTGCATTTGATGACTGAACTCAGCTCCTTTGGTGCTCCTCAAAGATCAGGGGCTATATTTCCTGTCTGGGACTCTAGATTCCTGATGACTTTGCACACCTCCCTCCTGACCTACTCTTGCCTGCTAGCTAGGGACCAATCCCTAGAGCATGTATTAGATCACGTACTCTTCTTTCCAAAATGAGTCCCACAATCCTGCCACTGAGTGAATCCTCCCTTTGAGCTGTTGTACCTGACAGCGCAGAATTGGCTGGTGCTCAATCTTCACTTCCTTTTTTGCACGAAATGACACCTGGACATTTGTGGGCTTTTCCATTGTGGTCAGTGAGCCCTTTTTGGGTAGGACTGAGATCATGGAATTTACATTGGTTGCCAAAATCCCTAAGGAGTCCACAGAAAAGCTGAAAGATAAGAATAAAAGGTCAGTTTAAGTCATTATGGGGAACCCATGACACTAGAGAGGAGATAGACTGTTGAGTGTCGGCCATGTCCCTGGCCCTGCTTAAGCATGGTGTCTGGAAGTGCCCACTGTACTCTGTATGTTCTGACCACCCCTCCACAGCCAGGATAGATGAGGCCAGAGATTGGTGCATGAGGCAAAGACAGCCATCTGTAGCCTGAGGTCAAGAGGTGCCTTTGCAGGATATCTTTGCCCAACAGAGATGCTTGATGCTAGATAAGGATCAACTAAATTAATTCATCTCTCTGTCTCTCTGTCGCTCTTCCTCCCCTCTCTGTGACTGTATGCAGCACATACAGAGGGAACAGTGATGCAGAAGCCAGGGGATCTAAGGAAGGAGAGAAAGCAGGGGTAGAAGCCATTTAACAGGGATGCTTGGAAAGGGAGGCAATGGCCCAATGGGGGTGAGGTGCGAAGCCACAGAGAGCAGCTGGCTCATGAGAATGGCAGAGGGACTGGAGCAGAAGCAAGGAACTTAAGCTGAGGCAGGACACCTGGAGTTGTCATGGGGACCTCAACGTCACCCCCATGCTCCAGGAGGCCTGGTGGCTCTACTGCTGCACACCTGGTACCTGAGTTTCCTCCCTTCTCCGCACAGCCTTCCAGTGAATTTTGATCACCTGTTCCATCCTGAAGGTGACTGTTTCATGTAACCTCAAAGAGCAGAGCTAACGCCCCAATGATAACCTACAACAAAACTCACCAACAGGCAAGACTCCATTCAGCACTAATTCCAAGGGGACAGTGGCTTTCTTTTAGCTTTTATCTAAATTTACATTTCAATTTATGAGTCTAGTAATGGTAGCCCTGAGGCAGGACCTCTCTCACATCACTGTTCTGTCAGCTGAAATGAAACTATCATGAGTACACTGAATTCCTTCTAAGTCAGTGAGGGGGAAGTCCCTTTATCAACTGCAGTTTTTCTAGGGGGCAGGATAATTGTCCAGAGAATAGATTGTAGACTGGCCACAGGTGCTGGCACTGCCCCCAAAGTTTGTGTGACCCTGCCTGAGTGACCTTCTCCCTTCCCCACCCTTTTCTCTCTGAGAAATCTCAGATTTAGTGTTTCTTTTTTTTTTAATATATATATATTTATTTTTGAGAGAGAGAGTGCAAGCAGGCAGGGGCAGAGAAAGAGACACATGCAGAATCTGAAGCAGGCTCCAGGCTCTGAGCTGTCAGCACAGAGCCCGATGGGGGGCTCAAACCCATGAACCCATGAGATCACAACCTGAGTTGCAGTCTGAGGCTTAACCGGTGAAGCCTTGTGTTTCATTTTTAAAATTATTTATTTATTTATTTTTTAAAATTTGAATCCAAGTTAGTGTCATAATGATTTCAGGAACAGAATTTAGTGATTCATTACCTACGTATAACACCCAGTGCTCATCCCAAGTGTCCTCCTTAATGCCCCTTGCTTATTTAGCCCATCCCCCCACCCAACCCTGCTCTAGCCACCCTCAGTTCTTTGTATTTAAGAATCTCTTATGGCTTTTCTCCCTCTCTATTCTTATATTAGTTTTGCTTCCTCAAGAAAGAGCACAAGCTGGAGCTCTATTCCACCAGGCCACCATTTGGATTCCAGAACACAGTGGTTCTTAAAATTAAAAAAGAAAATAGGAAAAATCCCTTTCTTCACATGCAGTCTTAGGTGGAATGCTGCCTTATGAGACAGATAGGAGCCAGCTGAGTTCCCTATCCCCAGTCTCTCCCTCCACCCCCAGGACCTCCCCTCACCTTCACCCAACCTCTCCCTCTGAGTCTCCCTCCCACCCCTGGACCCCTGTGGCTCTGGGTGCATTCAGAGGACCCTGAAGGACCCCTGTAAAGCCACAGAGTTGAGAGCCTCTGCTCTCAGGAGCTGAAATCCCATTCGTTTGAAGCCCGAGTGAGGCTCAAAGCAGAGATGGTTTTTATGATTTCCCCAGTCAAGGTTTTTTTTGTATCTCCCAGACCGTGAGTGGATGGGGATGACCATGTGACCGATGGTTTTCAGGTTACCTGAACATGATCTCATATTTCCCACGGTTCTTCAGCTGCAGGGGCTGCTTCACCTCTTCCATGACCTTCACAATCCCGAAATCGAGGCCTCCTTCAGCTCCTGCAGAAGCCAGGGCCCAGGGTGGGGAGGATGAGTGGATGGCACAGGGGTGAGAAGCAGGGGAACTCCCTATTGAAGTTCACGTGGAAAATTCACGGTGACAAGTTCAGAGGATTTGTTTTCTGAAAACACTGTGGCTAAAAATACCTCGAGTAATTGACTCTCAGCCAATAAACAATAGACACTGCTCTTGAGCCCAGTTCAAGTTGGGTGGCTCCCCCTGGTTTCCATCTTAGGACCACTGTCCTTCCTTTCATGCTTTCCACTAGCTAAAACTTCTGCTATTAAAAATTTTTTTTTTGCATCAAGTGTATAATATACATATTTAGAATATTACATATAAATTTGTATTGTTTTACTCAGCATTGCATCATAAGCATGTCTCCACATAATTGAAAACCTCATAAATGTGATCTTGATGGTTATATGTATACCATGATAGGCTGTTCTATAACTTAAAATATTATTTCTATAATAATAATATTCCATTCTTAATAGACATTTAGGTTATTTCCAATCTTCCATTATTACAAATAATGCTGCAATAAATATCTTTGTACATAAGGCTAATGACATGTGGGTGCACATGTGGCTCTTGTGTTCTATGCATCCTGCTGAGAAGGAGACCAGTCAGAAAAGGGAGAAATAATGGAGAACTGCATGCTAAAAGGGAGGGATCTAACCTGGGTGTTAGGGCAGTAGAATGGGCAGAATGATGCCCTGTGCCCCCGGAAGGTGTCCATGTCCAATCCCCAAATCTGTGAATATGCTAATTTACATGTCAAAGGAGAATTATGGATGGAATTAAGGTTGCTAATCATCTGACTTTAAAAAATAGAAAGATTGTCCTGGATTCTCTGGGTGGGCCCAATGTAATCACAAGGACCCTTAAAGGAGACAGAAGTGGGAGAACTAGAGAGATGGTGGCGTGAGAAGGACCTGGCCCAACGTTGCTGGCTCTGAAGATGGAGGAAAAGGACCATGACCCAAGGGATGCAGGCAGCTCCTAGAAGCTGGAAAAGGCAAGGAAATGGATTCTCCCTCAGAGCTCCCAGAAATGAGTGCAGCTCTGCCAACACCTTGATGTTAGCCCAGGTAGATCCGCTTTGGATTTCAGAACCACAGCACTGTAAGCTGATAAATTTGTGTCGTTTTAAGCCACAATGTTTCTGGTAATTTGTTACAGCAGTGATAGAAAACTGTTGAAATTTTTAATTTAGGTTAGGTTTAAATTTAGGTTAACACAGGTTGGAAGACAGGTACTTACTCTAAGATGACTGTTCAGAAAAAAGCTCTGCAAACTTTCTACTAATGGCCACCCCTCATCATCTCCCATTAGAGAAATTAAGATTTGTAGTAATGTTGCTAACATTACTTGAGGATTTGCATTACAATCGACTGAAATTCCACCCCCTCCCCAACATCCACTAGTCTTCCTCTACATAAGAAATATACTAAGCGATGATTCACGGGAAACTGCCCCCAAAACCAAGAGTACACTGTATACACTGTATGTTAGCCAACTTGACAATAAATTATATTTAAAAAAATACTTAGTTTGAAAATAAAAAGAAACATACTGTACTATCAGAGAAAGACAAATACCATACGATTTCACTCATGTGGAATTTTAGAAACAAAACAGATGAATATATGGGAAGGGGGTGGGAAGAGAAGAGAGGGAAACAACCCACAAGAGAATGTTAATGATAGAGAACAAACCAAGAGTTGATGGAGGAAGTGAGTGGGGGATGGGCTAGATGGGTGATGGGTACTAAGGAGAGCACTTGTCGGGATGAGCGCTGTGCATTGTATGTGTATGTAAGTGATAAATCACTGAATTCTACCCCTGAAACCAATATTGTACTGTATATTGGTTAACTAAAATTTAAATTAAAAAAAAAAACAAACAAGAAATATACTGCACTGAAAGATGTGACTTCCAAACACCCATTCCTTGAAGAGGTCAACAGACCTTTGGGAAAGGTGATGTCCAAGGCAACGTCATAAGACTCTGCAAAGACCATGATGTTTTCAATCTGAACAACACCAACAAGATTGTCTGCATCTAAAACCTGTTGGGATAAGAGAAATTCTTGAGTAAAAGCAAGATCCACAGGATGCTTGGAGCTTGAACTATGTACCATGCAGTGGGAATGATGGAGAAGGAGGCATGGTGTAGAATATTTATAAGATGTATTTAGCTTTGGACTTCAGCGAGCATTTGGTATGATTAGTATACTCATAACATCCTCTGGGAAGTGCCAGTGTAGACAATAAATATAAGAATGGGAAAAAGGACCTGTATTTTTCATCTTGTCCACTTATGGGTTTTAAATATTTGCATGATTGCCACTACATTATTGAAGTTGGGGTTGTGAGTATACACTGCAGAAAAGTGCTCTTTGGAATATTTATTTATTTATTTATTTATTTATTTATTAGAGAGAGAGAGAGAGAGAGAGAGAGAGAACAGGGGAGAAGGGCAGAGGGACAGGGAGAGAGAGAATCTTAAGCAGGCTCCATGCCCAGCACAGAGCCCCAAGACTGGTGTTTAAAACATTGACCTGGGTGCTGCAGCCAGTTAAGCGTCTGACTCTTGATCTCAGCTCAGATCATTGTATCTCATGGTTCATGAGTTCGAGCCCCATATTGGGTTGTATACTGATGGTGCAGAGCCTGTTTGAGATTCTCTCTCCTTCTCTCTGCCCCTCCCCTGCCTGTGCTCTCTCTCTCTTTCTCTGTCTCTCAAAATAAAAAAATAAACTTAAAAAATGCTGACTTTCATCGTCTGATATTCATACACTACAATTGTTGATTAAATGAATCTATCAGTATCTGTGTTCAGCTATCTTAAGGACTGTCATAGGTATGTGATAATAGAGATTAGATCCAGTGAGTGGACCCCAAAGTAGCAACAGGATTAACTCATGTAAATTACAGTTGGAAATATGAACTCAACCCAAGGAAGAATTAATAGTCAGACCTGTTCCAAGGAAAATCAGGCTGCTTTGAGTATTCGTAAGTTTTCTATTCCTACAAGTATTCAAAGAGAAGCTTGGATAATCCCTTGATTATCCTTGATTGCTGCGGAACTGATTCAAGCATCAAAAGTCAGTGGCATTCATTCATTCGTTAGTTCATTTTACAGATTCTACTGAGTACCTTCTCCGTATAGGCCTGTCCTAGGCACTGGGGGCATGATGGGGTAGTGGAATGAATGGTGGCCATGTATTAACCCCTGGAACCCAGGAAAGTGACTTTATTTGGAAAAGCCTTTGCAGATGTAATTGAGTTAAAGATCCTGAGGTGAGATCTTCCTGGATTATCTGGGTGGGCCCTATACCTAATGACAAATGTCCTTATAAGAGACAGAAGAAGAGGAAATGCAGACAGAAAAGGCCATGTGAAGACGGAGGCAGAGTTAGAGAGATGCAGCCACAAGCCCAGGAACACCTGGAGCCACCAGAAGCTGGACGAAGCAAGGAAGGATCTTTCCCCCAGAGTCTTCAGAGGGAGTATGACCCTGCAGACTCCTTGATTTCAGACTTCTGGCTTCCAGAACTGTGAGAGAATAGATGTGTGTTGTTTTAAGCCACTTAGTTTGTGGGCATTTGTTTACGTCAGCCCTTGGAAATGAATACAGATGATGAGCAAGTCAGGCAAGATCTTGCCCTGATGGAGTTCACATAAGAAAGTAGAGAAAGAAACAGGATATCTGAAAGGGGGAGATGCTCTGAAGGATAGAAGACAGGGCCAGTGATCGCACATAACAGGAGATTACCTTGATGCGGTGACTAGGGGAACCCAGTTGGAGCAGTGCTGTTTAGCGGACCTCACGGAGCCTGGGGGTGACATTCTTGGCAGGGTTGCTGCAAGGCCAAAGGCCTGAGGCAGGAAAAAGCCAAGAGACCACATGATGGAGTCTATGAGTGAGAGCGAGGTTGGATACTGAGGCAGGCAGGGACTGAGAAGCAGGGGATCCTGGGCTCTATCCTCACTACAGCTGGAGCCAGCAGAGTGCTGCTGGAAGGAGAGGGGCCTGACCTGACTGACCCAGATGGGGAATGGGCCTCTGCCAAAGTCCAGGCGAGAGATGCGATAGACAGCCTGGGCGAGGGTGGCAGCAGCAGTGAGGGCAGAGGAGCGGGCAGGTGGGAGGTATCCTGGGAGACAGAACTAACAAGACTTGGAGGAGGACGGGGCCGGACACAGGCTGTCATGGAAAGGAGGGAATCAAAGATGGTTCTTAGGTGTCTGTTGGGAGCACTTGGGTGAAAGGTGATGTTTATGGAGACAGGGATCTAAGCAGTGACTGGGTTTGGGAGTGTGAAATTAGGAATCTCATGCTTACAAAGGGATAGTAACACCATCAGTCAGTCACTCACTCTGCATTGAATGAGTGCTCTCTGTTCTTGGCACCAGGAAATCAGCCACGAGTGAGACTGCCTTTATGGAGCTTACAATTGTGTGCAGAACGAGACACCGTGGGTTGATGGTTGTCAAATGGGGATCAGTTGGGAGCATGTAAGAGGGAAACCTGGCTGTGGTTGTGTGTGGGTGTGTGTATGTGTGTCTATCAGGGAACCCAATATGTACACATTTGATGACCAAGTCTGAAGATAAGTGAAGCCTCACCTCCAACCGGATCACCCTCTTGATGTTGACAGGTTTGGAGGGCAGGAAGTGCACCTGAAGGCTATACTCAGCCTTGGGGGGGATGGTCCCCTGCATGGTGGACACAGTGAAATCATCGCCCAGGTGCTCCAGGCTGGTGACCCGCCAGGCCACGGGCAGGGGTGTGACATTACGGAGAAGAACTACCTTGGATTCTTTTCTGCAGGGACCAAAAGAAATTTTGTCAGTTTCAAATGATTCTGATTTATTATGGCGGGTCAGAAAAAGCAGTTCTGGTTATTTCAATCCTTGCTTAGTTCACTAACCAGTGTTTATCAGGTAATGGGACCTGGTGTTAACAATCAAGGAATGCAGGATAGGATACATATCATAACAATATTCTCTTCTAGTAGCCCCAGAAGTAAACATTCTATTTAGAATAATATGAAGCCAGTGAATGAATATGTTAAGTTCCAGTTTTGGTCTAGTATTCTCTCTTTATGCTCCAATTTCTAGACCAAGGATTCCTAACCTTTTAGGGTAATGGACTGCTTAGAGAACCTGGAAAAAAGTGAGACCTCCTTCTGAGAAAACTGCAAATATGCACACAGCTTGGCAATTGATATTGGGAATGGGGGTGCTTCCTGAACCCCACTGAAATCAAGTTAATTTGTGAACTGAATAGGATTATTAACCCTTTTGGCTTGCACAGGACTAGAAGTTTCCCAGGAAGCAGACTTTCAGTGCTAAAACTAGAAAAGTCCTGAGAAAATCGGGATGAGTTGGTTGCCCTAGAACTAAATGTTCTTTAAATTCCACTGCAGTCCTCGTATCATCCAGAATTCTGACCTGTGCAGCAAGAGCCGATCAAAATGCAATTGCCTGGGTTCCAGCTCTAGTTCTGGGCGGACCCCTTGGCAGCTTAATTTGAAGACCGCTGGCTCTGGGTTCTCCTTGATGCAGCAGACAATGCAGTCGTCAAAGACACCAACTGCAGTAGGGTAGGCCCATATGTTCAGCATCTAAAGGAAGAGTCAAAACAAAATACATTTATGCTGAGAACAGCAAGGTGTCAAATTTCCCAAGAAAGACTTGCCCTGGTGGATTTGTTTCCAGGTGACAGTACCTGCTTCTCATTGGGTTTCAGAATCATGTTGATGGGCTCCAGGAAGTAGGTGTTTGCTTTGACATCATTCTGAAAGCAGAAGAACACCTCTGCAACCATTGGTGAATTGTTCAGGATTGTCAATGTTTCCATGTTGCCTGGGAACAAGGATGACTTGTACCTGTAAATGAACAAGAATTAAGGATGTGGCGGGGGGGAGGGGGCGCCTGGGTGGCTAAGTCGGTTAAGTGTCTGACCCTTGATTTTGGCTCAGGTCACCATCTCACAGTTCATGAGTTCAAGCTCATGCATGATGAAAGCACAGATCCTGCTTATGATTCTGTCTCCCTCTCTCTCTGCCGCTCCCCTACTTGCTTTCTCTCTCTCTCTCTCTCTCTCTCTCTCTCTCAAAATAAACATTATAAAAAAGAATTAGGGATGTGGATGTGAGCACTGACTGAGAGTTCAGGTGGAAAAGGAGATTGTGGGGTGTACAAAGGGTAGTATGGTTCACTGAGGCAGTAGCGTGGCAGCTAAGAACACAAGCTGTGCACTTGTGGGGACTCGTGGCTATGACCTGACCCCTCTCCCTGCAAGCCTTGGTCTCCTCATCTCTAAGAGGGGAAGATAATACTTGTTAGGATTTCTATGAGTATTAAATGCAGTGGCAGCTATCACGGCAAAGAACTATAACAGAACCAGGCAGCTCTAACCTTCCCAGGGCTTATCTTCCCAGGAGGCATGAACCTTTGAGTAACTTATTATTTCACATCTGTCTTAGAGATGACCTCCTTTACCTCCTTCTCCTAGACCTGTACAAGATGCTACTGTTGTGACGTGCATTCATTTGGTGTGGTTCGTATAAGGCTGTTTCTGTTCCTTCGTGTCTCTCCACAGAGTTGAGAACTGTTGGCATTAGAAGCTGCTCAATTAATGGCACTGAACAGAAAAGGAATCACAGAAGGTACAAGGAATGCCAATGAAGATGCTCATCATCAGAGGTCAGAGCACAGGTCAGGAAAACAGAATCACCATACTCTTCACTGCTGCCCAGAAACAGTCTGAAAAGCTTTTGGGATAGACAGTGATAAAGTAAGGAAGGAGAGCAAATGGCAGAGACCAAGTCAGGGTCATAGAGACAGAATTTTCTCAGTGTCAACACCAAAGCGGGGGTGACCTTCATATCTAACCGTTCACCACCACCATCCAGCACTGTGCTAAGTCTCATGTGTATTATCCAGTTCAATTTCACAAATCTGTGGGTGGGTGCTATTATTTTCCCATTTTGCAGATGAGAACATTGAGGCTCAGCAAGATTTAAGAAAATAAATAAATAATAACCGATTGTACCGGGCCTTGTTTCTGGGCCACTGTAATCCTCTCCTTCTGGACCAGCGCTGTCTGGCCCCAAATTCTGGTTGGTTCCACCACTGCCAGAACACATGCCTCTCTGAATGGCCATAATTTCCCTGACTTCTGACCTTGGCTGCTTTGTACATCATGTCCATCAACCTGACCCCCCTCCGTCTCTCTCTGAAACCCTTCTATTGGGCCTTGAAGATCCACTCCATTGTCAGCCAACCCTCCTCATCTGGGCTTTCTGGTCCAGCCTCTTAGGAAATAAACTCCGGGTATTAAGGGACTGGAGAACAAAGAGGGCTGGTTAGTTGCACCAAGTCAGTGAGAACACAAACATTCTCAACTTATCACAATCAATGCTAGACTGAATTAAGACGTGGCTAGAACTGGGTCCAGTTTTGGTCTTAACCTCCCTGCCTACACAATGGGAAGTTTGTATGTGACCGAACAAACTGGTCTCACTAGAAATGTATGGCCATCATCCTCACCTGGGGCACCCAATTTTGCCTGACAACTTTAATCTGTTTCTCTAGTATTCTACCTCCCCAGCTTTCCACAAAAACTCTTTAATCTGCTCTACATTTTCTCAACAATTTTATCTTCCCTCCACTTCCCTCCGTGTTAGGGATGACCTTGAAAATGTGTCATGGAGAAAATAGATGGTTGCATGGGAACCTTCTCACTGTTTCGACCAAATCTGCACCTGAAGCCATCTGCCTTCCTCTCTCCTAGTAGGAGGTGGTGGCCCCTCTTCCTGGCAAGAACAGCATCTCTGTATCCCACTGTGTAGTCTCAGGGAGCTGTACCACTGATGGCCCTTACTTTCTCTCAAAACTCTGACCTCTTCCTCCCTGTGTCCTCTTGGCATCCCAACATCATAAGAACAACAGTGTGTGAGCAGTGTTCCCTGGACTCCATGTCTCCCTCTCATCCTTGACTGCCTCTCTTTCTTCACAGTCAAGCTTTCCAAAGAACTATCTTCACACTCTATCTCCCTCCTTTTACCAGCCACTGACTCCTCAACTCACTTTGCTTGGGTTTCATCCTCAGAAATCCCTAAAAGGACCCTTGCTAAGGCCCCTATGGTCTCCATGTTGTTGAATCCCACGGATGTCCTCTGAGAACAAAAACCACAGAGCTTATTCCTTGCTTTCTGTGGCTACTAGCTATACTTCCTAAGCATCTCAAACAACATATCGCAAAGTCAACTCTTGATCCTACCCTTTCTCCAACAAAACTGGTCCTCCTCTGGGATTTTCCATCTGGGAAGATGGTGTCCGCATTCATCTGGGTGCTTAGTAGGAACTCGGGGCACAAGAACCCAGTTCTCCTGATTTGTGGCTCAGGGCTAACTGGGGCAGCCTTATAAAAACTACATCCACATGGCAATCCTGCTTTGCACTATTATTCATGAGTCCAACTTGGAGTCTGAAATCTGTTTTGAAATAATGGAACACTTACTTATCTCTTGATTTTCCACAAAGCAGTGGCCCGAAATAAAACTTCTCCATGCTCATAATATACTTCTTAAAGATGACCTCATTTGTCTTCATGTCTGTCTTCCGCTCAGGAAATACCACTCTGAACACAGAGGAAGAAGAGAGGAAGAGAGGCTCTCTGAGTGGAAGGTCGATGCCTCCACTTGATGTTTACATGAACCCAATATTCCCTGTTCAGCAAAGGGTTCAGGTGTCTGGAGACAGAATGATTCTTAATTTGAGGACCTGAGTTGAGCCTTTGGTCCTGTTCCCTCCCTCCCACCATCCCTGGGATGATAGAATGGTTTGAACTTGAGAAAAAAGATTCCCAGTGGCGTCTTCAATAATGAGGGGCTGATGATAGAGCTGAGCTAGATTTCCTGTTCTAGGGTGCCTGGCTACAAAAACAACCCCTATGGAAAACTAGTTCTGGACATTAGCTAGCTTCTGAGTTCCTTGTCCAGTGTGGCCTCCTGGCGAGAGTTGCAAAAAACGTCTTCCTGGTGGACAAGCTATAAAAGGCCTCTTCTCCTAGAGGGGTTGTGTCACTAGCTTGCTCAGCCAGGTGACTTTATGTTGTGCATAAGGGGCGCAGTGGTGTTTGGTAGCTTATGTTGTGCATAAGGGGCGCAGTGGTGTTTGATAGCTCAGAATAAAAGTCCGCTTGTGGACTTTCACACATTTAGTGATATTACAGGAGAAAAAGTCTGATGGTACATACCGAATCTGCCTAAATTAGCTCAGTAGTTAAATAAGCCAACTAACTCACCAGAGGAGGACATTTTGCCGGCCTGACATCTACTGACGTGCTCCATAGCTCAGTTTCATGGCATATGACATTCCTGTGGCTTTGTAAGTGTCCAAGACACTGATGCCCAGTACAGCTGGCAAACCCAGGCCCACATTGGTAGGGAGAGCTACCTTGCTCAAAGTGCCACGTGGGAAAATGGAAGTGTTTCTGTCAACTCTCTCTTTCAAAGTACAACGGACTTACTTTGGGTCTTGGCAGATGTACGGGTAACTGCACACGCCTCGGCAGTAAAGCTGGTACTGGCGGTGAGTCCCAAGGATCTCAAAGTTAAATGTCTGGTCAAAGTTCCCAAGGTCAGCAGAAGAGAAGTGTATTCGTAAGGTCACCTCACCGTTGGCTGGCACGATCCACCGGAAATGGTTCAGCCTGCCAACGACCATGGGGCTTTTAAAGAGAGAAGGCTTCCTCTGGGGCAGGAGCAGGCAGGACAGCTGCCTGGGAGGTGTCCCCGCTTGCCAGGGTTGGGCACAATCACGCAGAGAGTCCCGCAGGCAGGACGGCCCTTCTCCCCTCGGGCACTGTGTCAGCCACACCCTCTATTTGGGCTTCAAAACTACCACCCCCGGGTGGTCCAGAGGCCCACCTGGTAAACTTCTCCTGAGACAACTGCCCAGAGAAGCTGTTCTGCTCCGTGTCTGACAGGGGGGCAATGGCTCCAGACGTTGCCCCAGAAAAGACCTTCCTGCTGAAGGCCATGCGACGTTTGTCCTTCTGAGTGTCTCGGACCTGATCTGCCTTTTCTTTCAGTTTCTGTCTGCTCCCCTTGGAGGAGGTGGTCTGCTCCTCCTGCGCCTTGATTAAGAACAAGCACGAGGTCTTAAATACTCATCTGCATACACATGAACAGAGACAACTACAACATGCCTGCTGTCTGGGATGGCCGCGCTGCAGGTCCAGGATGCTGGTGGCTGCCTAGAGCAGGGGAGGGCCCAGCCAACTATCCGAGCAGAGAAGAGGAGTAGGCTGGGGAGGAGTCCAGAGCTTTTCCTGGCATCCCATTCCCCGAGGAGGAGGCCAAAGCCTAGAGAAAGCTTGAAGCTGCAGGGGATATGCTCCCATATGCATTTTGTTGTGTTTTCTTAGTACCTTTTACTCCACACCCCTCATCTCCTCCCAATCACATTGATTTTGGGACAGACCAGACCCGTGTTCTGATAGAATATTCCAAACTCTGAAATTTTCTGACTATTCTTAGAGGGTCATTTCACTTATTCCTTTATTCCCTGTATTTTTTGTAAGACAAAAATTAGGCTTCAAAGCTTGATTTGATTCATAGAGGATGCGGTATATATCACACTCCATCATAATGAGGGACAAAATGCCATGTCGACCCATGATTACAGACGCAGTGTGTTCATGTGGCTGGAGTGCTGCCCGCCAGACGTGGCCACGGTAAAGTGGGCTTTTCCTTTTGCAGCTGGCTAGTCACCTGTGGGATGATGCTCTGGGCTCGCGGTGCGCATCTTGTTCCCCAACAAAGTACTGCTTTTTGTTTTGTATAAGTTGGTGCTCCTCAATTAATACTTTTCTGGGGATAACAGAATAGTGTTTTTCTTTCTTTTTTAAAAAAAGTTTATTCTTGAGAGAGAGAAAGAGAGCATGTGTGCAAGAGCTGGGGAGGAGCCGAGGGGGGCGGGGAACGGAGGGTCAGAAGTAGGCTCTGCATTGACAGCAGAGAGCTCAATGCGGGCCTCAAACTCATGATCCGTGAGATCATGACCTGAGCCGAAGTTGGACGCTTAACTGACTGAGCCCCCTAGGCGCCCTGTGTTTTTCTAATTCTACTCTTCTTTTTATAGTTTTAGTTGCCATTCTTCCAGAATGAAGAACTTTCTTCTGCTAATTGGGGATGAACTAGAGTTCCTCCTAAAATGGTAAGTTAAAGAATGCTTAATCTTTTTCTGTTTGCGGCTCATTTTAAGGAAAGAGTTTGGTGTCATAGTCACCTCTGATGTTGGCAATTTTTTAATCTTTTTTATTTGGATTCTGTTCTAGAAAGTCCTGCTTATGCATGCTGCTGATCTCAGATGATGATTTCTTTTTTTTCTAAATGTTTATTTATTTTTGAGAGAAAGAGAGAGAGAGAGAGAGAGAGAGAGAGAGGAGGGGGCAGAGAGAGAGGGACAGAGGATCCAAAGCTGGCTCCTCACTGACAGCAGCAAGCCAGATATGGGGCTTGAACTCACGAACTGTGAGATTATGACCTGAAGTCAGATGCTCAACTGACTGAGCCATCCAGGTGTCCCTCAGATGACAGTTTCTTATTTGTAAATAGCAGTTTGGGGCAGTCTCTTCACCTAACTGAGCCTTAGGCAGAGCCTATAAGTGATTTTATTTATTTATTTAAATGTTGTTATTTACTTATTTATTTATTTTTTTGAGAGAGAGACAGAGCATGAGCTGGGAAGGGGAAGAGAGAGAGGGAGACACAGAATCTGAAGCAGGCTCTAGGCTCTGAGCTGTCAGCACCAAGCCTGATGTGGGGCTTAATCTCATGAACCGCGAGATCATGACCTGGGTGGAAGTCGGATGCTCAACTGACTGAGCCCCCCCCACCAGGCACCCCCAGGTGATTTTATTATTCTTGCTGGGGTGTATGTTTTGTAGGAGGCTGTGTGGAGAGATTCAAATTTGGGGCCACCACACTCCTCTGGGAATAAAAAGCCCATCTATAGTTCTTAATATATATACCTTCTGCATATTATTGGTCAAATCTATTTTTCCTTTGTGATTTATTCTATTAATTACATATCTATTTTCTTTTACTTTTATATGATTTCATTTGGATTGCTTATATTTTGAATTTTTTAAAGGCTCATTGATTTATTTTGAGAGACAGAGAGAGAGAGTAGGGGAGGGGCAGAGAGAGAGAGAAAGAGAGAGAGAGAATCCCAAGCAGGCTCCATGCTGTCAGCATGAAGCTCGATGCTAGGTTCAAACTCACAGTGAGATAATGACCTGAGCTGAAATCAAGGGTCGGATACTCAACCGAATGAGCTGAGGTGCCCTCAGATTGCTTATATTTTTAACCCAGCTGGAATTAATTTTACCGCCTTGTGTCAATAAAGAGATAAAAAGTGAGTTTACCAAAATATCTAATCTTCCCTTGATAAATTCTTTGGTAATCTGTCCTTTTTCTAGTGCTGTGTCTTCCCTTAATTCGTGTCTGTTGATTCTTGTATTCTCATGCCCTGTGTGAACTACCTTAGCTTCCCAATACATTCTAATATCTTTTTTCTAAAAGAGCTGGTCTTGCTTAATTGTTTCTCACACATAAGCTTCAGAGCAATTCAACAAGTTCCCTAGACCATCCCACGGGGGCTGGAAAGGGTGGAAGATGAGAATGAGCCATTTTGAGAGAGGCTCATGCGGGGTCCCCAGGCAGGATCCCTGATGAGTCAAAGGCAAACACATCAGTGAGCGTGACAGCCAACGCTGTACTCAATTTTTGACCATGTGGAAAGTGGCCTCTGTCTGCCCATCTGAATTCCTGCCAAGATCAGGAGGGCAAGCAGCTGGCTTGCTCCTTACCTTTGCAGAGCTCACAGTGCTTGAAAGCTCTGGTTCTGCTTCCCCTTCTCTTTTCTCCTCCTGCAGGGAGAGCTCTTCAGGTGGTGGCATTACAAACACAAAATGCTTCAGGATTTCTGTTGTGGCCGGAGGCAGCCGCTTCAGGGGGTGGGAGATGATTGAGAATAAGGCCGGAGGTGGGATGGGTGGGCCAGAGGAACCCAGACCCAAGATGTCCAGGATCTAAAGGAAAAGCCCATGGTTAATTTCCTATGCACAGGGTAGGGTTCCCCCAGCTCCTCCCTGAGTGAGCACAGGGTGGTTCAGACCCTCCTGTCTTTTCCTCAACATTCTTGGGAGATGCCCCTGCTATGCGCATCTGTCAGGGGAGGGGTGTGAAAGACCTCTGACACAGCTGTGTAGGTTTTTCTAGATCCCCACACCCCTAGACCAGGCTGGGGCACTTGCTGTGGCTGCACGCTCCCTGTACCTCTCTCATCATGGCCCTTGTCACCCTTCCGTGTCTGTCTCTGCAGCTGGATGTTACATAAACTCCACTGGGACAAGAACCAGGACAATATAGCACAGGGCCTAGCACATAGTAGGCACTCAAAACTATGTTTTACAGACTAGCTCTTAAGGCTCTGATGTCTATAGTACAGAGTTGTTCCATCTGTTTTCAGATCCCGTGTTAATTGTTCTTTCACCTTTAAATGTTCTTTCCTTCTAATGCTGAAAGATAGGGTCAGAGCAGGTCAAATATGGCAAAGAAAAAAAAAGCCAAGGTTCTGGGAATGGGGTAAAGGATGGGAAGGAAGAGAGAAGTCAAAAAGAAACCAAAGAGAACATTCATTCCTACAGCATTCTCCCCTTCTGCTCTCATATATATATACTGAAGGAGCATCTTCCAGAGCAGATGCCTTTAAAATTTAGCAGCAACTTCCTTCTCAGCATGGAGCACCTCAGAATAAGCATGCTATCTCTAGATTTGTCATCATCACAATGGTGTTACAGCCCACCAGAGCACCCGTTCTGTGGACCAAATGGGCTATTAGGCCAAGCAGGCAACAGTCTTCGTGGAATCCTGGGTTTCTAACCTGCAGGGCAGGTGGTTAAAGACCTAGTGCTTAGCTAGCGTTAACTCCCAGGGTTTGAATGTCTGCGAGGGAAAGGAATGAACAGTTTGCACCAATTGTTAAATTAATAGAGCCAGGGTTAAAGAACTTTATAACCAACAGTCTAACCTGTGGCTTGGAGTGTGGAGAGAAAACAAAAAGGCAGGCAGATCATCTTGGCTATAGTACTGGAGCACAAAGCAAGATGAGAAGATGTTCTTTTTTAAAAAAACATAATTCTAGGGGAAAAACGGCCATGATGCCTTATCTAAGGCTGAGTGGAGGCGGAACTGTAAAACCAGTGGTGTTGTGTCCTCCAACGGTCTTCTGCCCTTTGGCCCACCTGGCCTGCTGCTGTGGGGCCAAACCACACCCTAATGTGCCCCCTTGCGGAATTACCCGTGTCCTCCCATTAGCCCTTACCTGCCATACATTCCTCCCAGGCTCTGTTCTCTCCTTGTTAAGGTTGTGTCTAATTTCTTATAGACGAAACCAGAGATCAGCAAACTGTGTCCCCCTGCTCAAGTCTGGCCTGCTACCTGCTTTTGTAAATGAAGTTGTATTGGAACAAAATCATTGATTTATATGTTGGTGGTGGTTGTGACAGAGACTGGATGACCCGCAGCCTAAACTATTTGCTTTCTGGTGCTTTACAGAAGTTCTTCCTCAGACAAAAGGCTATAGTAACCGTCTCCTTCAAACCATTACCCAAGAGGCTTCTGGATATGCAATATTTTCTAGGGCCAAAGGCTATCTGATAAATAGTATGATTTCTGTCACTATAAGAACTTGTGGGAACAAGATTTTAAAGTAGTTGAGCCTCTTGCTTCACCCTACAGCGTATCTACCTTGCCAGCCTGCAACACCAGTATTATCGATATTAAAAATCAACCCTATAGACAGTTTTTTATGAGGTCAGATAGAGTAATTTAGATCTGTGGAGCTTTCTATGGATTTTCACCTAGAAATAGGTCCTTTTAGCCATTGTTGTCTTATATCCAAGGGATTAATCAGAGATTAACGGAATTAAGGGGATACAGAAAGAAACACCTTAATGGTAATTAGTACAATACCTGCTACCCCATTCATTACATCTGCATCCTGGAAAAGAGTCTGTACCTGATCCCCTTTGGGAAGCCTGTCATTGTCCAGGGCCTGCTTCCAGCTCAAGCCTTCCATGTCAGGTGTCTGGATGTTTATTAATGGCACGCCTAGATCCTTCTTCCCCTCATGGTCCTCCTCCCCATCAGCCTCTCCTCCATCGCTCCGCTCCTCCAGAGCCCGGAGCTTCTCCAGACGCTCCCTCTCAGCCTTCTCCCGCTCCTGGCGCTCCTTCTCGGCTCTCTCCTTCTCTGCACGCTCCCTCTCCCGGTCCTTGCGGCCTCGGCGCCCACCCGAAGGAACCTGGCGCTGGTCATCAGCCTCGTGGGGTATGTCCTCGGTGCCCATGTGTTGCAGCAGAATGCCTTGCTTCCGGTCCCAGTACATGAGGATGTTCTGAACATCCTTGAGAGTCAGCTCATAGGTCTTAAACTTGTGGGCCAGGTGCTTGTCAGCATCCTTCAGGAGGTCCCCCTCACTGTCCTCTGGCTCCTGGACAAGGGGAGACCCAACCATGTGAGGGTCTGCCAGTTGGTTCCTTCTCTTCTTTGTCAGTTCCTCCTTCTCGGTTAACTGCTCCCTGATGGATACTTTCCTTTCTACTGCATCCATCTTGACATCTAGTTTGGAAAAAGTAGGAATCTAGGAGGCAAAACACATAAAACATGCTTAAAACATTTCTTTACTGGAGAACAACAGCATAAATGAGAGTAAGAGGATATTGTGTTTTGAAAGAAGGCCTCACAGAGCCCCAGGTGCCTCTTATAGACCCAGGGGCTATGTCTGTGTCTGTGTCATCTTGGGGGGTCCTTGTTAAAATATCCTCTCCACGGTCCTTCGTGGGGAACAAACAGGAGTTTAAGAATTTGGCTGTGCCCTGGCTTTTAAAAAATGCCTATTTATTTAATTAACCTGGCCTAGAGAAACCAACTTCATTCTTTTTCTCCTGCCCTTTTAAACTTGCTTTGTGGGCTCTGATTTTCTTTCCCTCTGGATGGAATCCTTGGGGAGGCCCCAGAGGTTTTTTGTTCATTCTTTGATGACATGAAGTCTAGCCGAATGTTCACTGCCTGCAGAGCAGCCCAGAACCCCCTTTCCTGCTGAAAGTGCGCCTCCTCCATAAAGCTGGGCTCGGAGGCAGGCTCGCTGGGTTGGCTTCCCCCTTGCCTCAGCGCCTCACCGTACCACTCCTCTGTCTCATCTCCAACTCATCTAGGAGGTCAGTGCTGGGTAGAGCTGTCCCCTGGAGGGGTCACTCACCTAGTTGAGTATGGAGGGGAGGGGCTTGGCTACTACTGTGTCTTTCTCCACTGTCAGTAGAGTCACTGCCAAGACACTGAAAGTTCTGTCTGGACAACAGATTTCAGGCAGAGGACTTTGTGTGGAAGGAGCGGCCAGAGAGGGGCAGGGAAGGCTTGCCCTTGGAAGGTTGCAGGAGCCCAGCACAGAGCAGCCGGAGGCCAGGCACAGCGGAGAGTCCAGGCCTTCTTGCTTCTTGTGCTTGGTTCTGCTCCCAAGCCTGGGCCGTTTCTGCACGCTCAGACCCTGCTCCTTCCTGAGCTCTACCTGACTGTGGCCACTGAAGCCTAATTCCTCTGCCCTTGTGTCTGCTCAGATGTGGTCACTGTGCCTTGCTCATCTACTGGGACCAGTCTGCATCTTGTCTGGGAGTCTGGCTTGTCTGGCTTTAGCTTCACCCTCAGAGCATCCAGTGCTGAAATAGTCACTGTGACCACCAGCTGGCTAGCTACCCTCCCGGTCTGTGAGCACCACCCTTGGTGCTGTGTTGGCTGTTCTGCCTTCCTGGGTCATGGCCCCAGAGATGTGACTGCTAAGCTTGGCAGGCTGGTAAACTATCACTAGTTGTCTGCAAGGACAAGCTTATGTTGCAGTGCCTTCCTTGACCATTGTCAAGATAAGCTGTTGGTTGAACACCGGGGATCTACTGACTTTGTGGCTTACTGAGGCAAACTGTGAATACCAGCCCATTCAGCACCATCCAGGGGACTTACGGGGAGGGCGGGGTACAGTGGAAAGTACAATGACTGTGGTCAGACGTAATTGGGGGAGGTCTGATACCCACGACTTTGTCTCTTTCAACCCCAGGCAGGGTTCATGGCTCTGAACCTCACAGGGTGGGAGGGAGGCCAAAATGACAGAATTACATAAAGGGCAGCCAGGGATCCTGGCACACAATCAGCCTGTGACAAATGTTGGCCCCTTCCCTCCTACTTTCTGCTCCACTGCAAAATCCAAACAGTATCAGGTCAATTTTGTGGAAGGGAAAGTACTGGATTGATGGGCTGGTTACAATGTATGCTCTCTCTGTTCTGCTTCTTGCTAAGGAGCAAGAGAGGGTTGTTACCTGCCGGTTTGCTGTTTGAGATTTCTTTGTGGGAGGTTCCTCCTTTACTGGTCCTTGCTTTGGCCTTTTGACCTTCCGTTTTAGCTCATCTTCTTCCTTTTGCCGCTCAAGCTCCTGCTGTAACTTCTTTTCATGCATCTCCCTTGCCAGCCTCTCCAGCTCCCTTCATCAAACCAAGCAGAGAAAACAGAGTTTAGAGCCTCTCCTGTCCACTCCCCCTAACTGGGAGTGTCCAGTGGAGGGACATGGGCAGAGATTTCTCGGGCATAAGAAGAATGAAATGCAGGTAAAGAATTGTGGGTAAATAATGTGGGTAAATAGGAAGGAAGGAAGGAAGGAAGGAAGGAAGGAAGGAAGGAAGGAAGAAAGGAAGGAAGGAAGGAAGGAGGAAAGACAGGGAGGGAGGGAAGAAGGGAAGAAAGGAAAGAAAGAAAGTAGGGTCTCTGAAAAGTCATTCAGCAAAACTGAGTTGATTCAAACTCAACTAAGAGGAACTCTCAATCTGTATATCAATCTTCTTTCATAGGAGAGCAAGGCAAGGGCTGAAAATAGCTTGATGTTAGCAGTTTTCAAAAAGTAAGTTGCAAAGATTGTTCTGATATCAGTTCAGATGTGGCTCAGCTTCCTATACTTGTTACATCTAATGTTCAGACAACATTAGAACAGAAACAGTGTTTTATTTATTTATTTTTTAACGTTTATTCACTTTTGAGAGACAGAGAGACAGAGTGTGAGTGGGGGAGGGGCAGAGAGAGAGGGAGACACGGGATCCGAAGCAGGCTCTAGGCTCTGAGCTGTCAGCACAGAGCCTGAAGCAGCGATTGAACTCATGAGCCATGAGATTATGACTCGAGTCGAAGTCTGATGCTTCACTGACTGAGCCACTCAGATGTCTCAAGAAATGGTGTTTTAAACAGCAGTCCCTGGGGCGCCTGGGTGGCTCAGTCGGTTAAGCGGTCGACTTCGGCTCAGGTCATGATCTCACGGTCCGTGGGTTCGAGCCCCGCGTCGGGCTCTGTGCTGACAGCTCAGAGCCTGGAGCCTGTTTCAGATTCTGTGTCTCCCTCTCTCTGACCCTCCCCCGTTCATGCTCTGTCTCTCTCTGTCTCAAAAATAAATAAATGTTAAAAAAAAAATAAAAAATAAATAAAAAATAAATAAATAGCAGTCCCTAATGGCTAGCTTGGAGCCATGGTGGTAGATCTGAAAGCCACATTCCTTTCTTTTCTCTGTCCCTTCCTGCTATGGATTCAGCTGGGCCTGCCCTGTTGCCAGTGGCAGAAGGGGCACCAAGGCTGGGACACCAAATATAAACAAAAGTGGAGGGGACAGCATTTCTGAAAGTACAAAACCCATCTGTTTTCATTTCTAGGAATCCCTGGTTGCTCCTGGTTGCTGTGATTCTCTATCATCCACTGTAGCCAACTCATCATTACTAGGTGTGTGTGTGTGTGTGTGTGTGTGTGTGTGTGTGTGTGTCTCACACAAACAAGTCATTGCTGAGCTTTGAGGATCAGATTTATATTTTCCAAGTCCACTATGAAATAAATTCCTGAAAGCAATGACCTGGATGAGAAAGAAAAGAGATTCCTTTGGAATCCCAAAGCTAGTATTTTTATACCTCTGGAGGACTGGGTTTGTTTGTTTGTTTGTTTGTTTATTTATTTAAATGTTTATTTTTGAGAGAGAGAGGGGGGGAGGGGCAGAGAGAGACGGGGAGAGAGGATCCGAAGCTGGCTTTGTGCTGACAGCATAGAACCTGACGCAGGGCTCAAACTCATGAACTGTGAGATCATGACCTGGGCTGAAGTCAGATGTTTAACTGAGACCCAGCCACCAGGCAGCGCCCCCTGGGCATTTTTACAAGGGACCAGGCAGATGAAGAAATGAGGGCATACCATGGGGGCAGAGAGGGCATAAAAGCTCTTTTGGGGTCAGTTGGAGGAGTCTGGAGGTGGAAAGAGACTATGTCTCTCTACGGTAGGGCAAGTATCTTGGCTTTGCCAATGTGTGGAATTCTATGGAGGGTAAGCAATATACCCTCCTCTCTCAGCACGTTTGAAGGTCTGAGGGCAGAAAGGACATATATTCTACTGCTATCTGAGATAGCTTGAGTCTCCTGGGGCCCATGTGGTGTGGAGGGGATTCAGTCTTTCCTGTGTGGTTCCCAGTGATGGGCACAGAAAGTGGCTGAGAGACTGCCCAGGGTCTCTGGTGAACTGTCCAGGCCGAGGATCAAGTGGGAGAGGCGGTCAGAACTCAGGGCACAGATAACACCACAAAAGGCCAAGATAATGGCTGGGGAAGGAGAAATGACTGAGTTCTGGGGAGCGACCATTAAGCTTATGTCAAGAGAGTGGCCCCTCAGTCACCAGCTGTGGACACCTGAGCACAGAGGCTGATGAGCCACACCTAGGGGGCAGTTGTCAGGAGAAGATTGTGGGAGCTCTGGGAGAACAGAGGGGCCAGAAGTCCCCTGCCATTATATCATACAACCTTCCCTCTAGTGTCAGATGTCCTCCAGAGAGAAGGACGGGGAGGACAATGAAAGAAACCCTGAAAGGCTGCAGCAACCAGTCCCCTTGATGGTCAAGGTGTTTTCCTGCTCTTAGCAGGTCATCTTCCTGTCTCCCTTGGTCTCACTGCTCCACCAGAAGGTGATCCTCCTGTGTCTCCCTTGGTCACGCTGCTCCCCAGAAGGTGACCCTCCTGTGTCTCCCTTGGTCATGCTGCTCCCCCGGAAGGTGATCCCAGTCCCCAGGATGGGCTGTGTGTTACTCCCGGGGGGAACCACTTCCAGCCTGACTACCCCTTGATTCTGACCTCTTCTTCCTTTCCCGGAGGGCCTGCCGAACCTCTCGATTGAACATGATTTTCTCCTCCTCTGTCATGGCATCATATTCTTCCTCATCCATATTTTGGAGACGCTCCTTCTCTTTCTGAAGTGCCTCCCTGCGTTTGCTCTCTGTGGAGGAAACAGAGAGAGGAAAGTGACTCACTCACCAGCCTTGGCTGCAGGGCCCTCAGTGGCTCAGCTCGCAGCCCACACTTGCTATGGAGGGTCTACGCCAGGGCAAGGGCGGCTCTGGTGCTGCGGGGACATTCTTGATCTGTGGTGGGCCTTCCTTCACTCACACAGTTCCAAAACTGGTCTCCATCTGTGCTAGACTGAATAGTAGTTCCAAAGATGTCCATGTTCTAATCTCCAGAACTGTGAATATGCTACCTGGTGTGGGGGAAAGGATTTTGCAGGTGTGATTAAGTTAAGGACTTTGCACTGGGAGACTGTCCCGGATTATCCGAGTGGGCCCAGTATAATCACAAAGGTCCTTATAAGAGGGGTGCAGGAGGGTCAGGGTCAGAGAAGGAGATGTGGCAATGGAAGCAGAGGTCAGAATGCTGTGAAGTAGGGACCATGAGCTGAGAAATGCAAGTGGCCTCTAGAAGCTTGAGAAGGTAAGGAAATGGATTCTCTCCCTGGAGCCTTCAATGAAACAGAGCCCTGTGGACACCCCGCTTTAAGGACTTCTGACTTCCAGAAATGTAAGACAGCAAGTCTGTGTTATTTGGAGGCATCCAGTCTGTAATTTGCTACCACAGTGATTGGGAAGTAATATAGCACCCACGAACTTCATACACTACAAACATATGTCGCCAGAGTGCTCAGGGTGACAGAACCATTTGCAGACCAAGGGAAACCATTTTCCACACCCTACAGATTCCAGGTCCAGAAGCATGGTCATGCCCAGCACAAAGGCTCTCAGATTCTTTTCTACAACTTCCACTTCTTGTAGGCCTGTGCTTTGGGCTTGGAGATGTGTATCTGAAGATCCTTCTCTCACACTTACCAAGGGCTAGGAACAGATAAGAATCAGGGTTCTTCCTCCACAGGCTACCATGCGGATCATATAGGCAACCCTCTAAAGCATCTAGGCCCGTGCCTGGCAAATTCATAAGTGTTCAATAAAAATTAGATTTGAATATAATAATATTGTTACTGGATGCTGCCTTGGGACTTTTTTCAAATGCAGAAGATTTCAGGGAGAGGAGCCCATAATGCAATGGTGAAAAACCTCAATCCACAAGTAAATGAAAAAATGAAAAGAGATACTTTATTTCAAGTTGATGGTAACGGGGACATAAGCTTTCTGGAAAAGCAGGAAGTCGTAGGCTGGAACACTGCCAGGGATTTTCTTCCTAATTTTTCTCTGGATGAGAATGTAAGGAAGCAGTCTTTAAGTTCTGTTTAAGAAGTAAGAGAGCTCAAGTTTGTAATTATTTCCTTAATGAAAAAGCACTATGATTTGCTTGGATTTTTCCAGAAGAGAGGTAAGGCCAAGTAAGGAAGGGCAGTCATGTCACCAAGCTGAGGCCAGAGCAGGAGTCTGCCTCCCGAGGAAAGTGTCACCTCCTCCCTTGGGGACCAAAATTTGCTAGGTCTGCTTATGACTAAATTGGGAACTCAAGCTAACATTACTCTGAATGTGTGTGTGTGTGTGTGTGTGTGTGTGTGTGTGTGTGTAATTTTCAACCACTGAAATTTTTTTCAAGCTACTGTTGTAATGACAGGAAAAAGCAAGGTTTCAGAGTTATAAAGACCTTACTAATTTGCTGTGTGATCTTACACTGTTGATGTCTCTGAGCCTCCTTTTCCTTGTCTGTAAAAGGGGGACAATGATCCCCAGAGGGTTACTCTAAGGATTAAATAACCCACAGTGCCATTTAGAGACATTTCAAGTGTACAGAATGTTGGCTGCAGTGCATGGGACACAGGAGGTTAAGATGTAGAAGCTGTTTTGTCAAGTTTATCAGCACTTCCAGTGTTTGCAGGAAATGTACAGTCCCCTTAAACAAAACCAACAAGCTAATCAGTCACCTGAGTCAGGATGGGACTTGTGATGTGTCCCCCATGGGTTGGTTGTGATTACAGGGACGATGAGAAGGGATGCAGTGTGATATTAGGGGGAAGGGAAACATGTCTGTTACAAGAAGAGCTGGCTGGGTCCATTCCCTGTCCTGTAGTCTCCCGACAGGTCAGCCGCACCTCAGTTCCCTCAGGTGCAAAGTAGAAATAAGAACTTCTGGTCACCTTACAGGGCGGAGGTGAGCACCGATGACATGGCAGATGTAATAGTTTCATCTGCACAGTGGCTCAACGTGGTGGAGAAGCATTTCAAAAAGTGTAAGGCTCTGTTGAAAGGGCTGTTAGGGCTTGGGAAGGGCAGCCCAGAAGAGTACGGGGCCTTACCTTCTTGCTCCTTTTTGGCTTTCTCTTGGGCCTTCATGACTGTGTAATCCTGGGCCATGTTGATTACGTAAATGTGCTCCCGGTTGCCGATGGCCTTCAGCAGGCAGAGGAGAGCCATAGCCGGGTTCCGAGCAAAGAGGGTCTCAACGCTATCAAACACCACTCCGCGGAAGCAGTCACTCAGCTGAAACCAGAGCGAGAAAAGACAGTAACTAAGGCCACAGTTACCGGGTTCTCTATGGAGAAAGTTGCTTGTTCTTTCATGGGTGGTTTTACTGGGGGCTGCAATGGTCTCTGCTGACCTACTGGGCCCCCATGTAAATGCCGCTAAACCACCCTTCCACCTGCTACATTCAACATGCTGTTATAAAATTTGAGAGAAAAATAAAAATATTTTATCAGTCATGCAAGAGCTTTATCATACGTATTTATAGAATAAAAGATTTCTCCTATCTCTACAGAAATAAGGAACGCAAACTAAACGTGAAAGTGAGGGTTTGGGCAGGTCCATGAGGAATAGGCAGAGAGGAGGGAAAGGCAAGGTATCCCCCCTCACAGAGTAACAGCAAGGGCACCAGTAACAGGTGGGCCATTCAGATCTTTCAGTGGCGTTACTGCCTTGGCGTGTAACGATCTTGGTAATACTAACCACTGAGGAGCAGCCCCTGTTGTACATCAGTGTTACTCAAAGGGTGGTACACAGACTGGCCACCCTTGGCCAGGAGCTGATCACTACCAGTGTTTGATGAGACCAGAATCTTGTGCCAGAATGTAAATCAATGACATCACGAAAAGCACTATTTATTTCAGCTGCTGTTTTTTTGTTTTGTTTTGTTTTTTTGTAGCAAGACTGTCGATGAAGGAAGCCACGCAAACTCTGTGTTTCATCAAAGACCAGTACTTCGAGCAGCACTGCTCTGCTGGCTTACTTTGGGCTTTACCAGTGATTTAACCTGGGTACACGAAACACCAGCACGCTTATCAGCCCACCTTGCTCGGGTCAGCTGAGAGTGACAGCACTGTGAACACAGTAGCCATCAAACCTTAACCTGAGTAATTTCCTGTCATGACATCTCCTCTTCTGGGAGCCACAGGTCGCATTTTGTTCTATTGAAATGTGCAACTAATATCGTGGCCTACTTTGAAAAAGCCGAAGCCAATGGACAACTCCAGGACCTGGTGAGCCGTTTAGCTCTCTGCAAACCATAAGCAGCAAACAGGCTTAGGGGTGTCCTCCCAAATCCTGCTGATCTTGTTTTCTTTTCTTTAACTGTACAACGCTTATGAAAACAATTTTTTAAACTGGAAACGGTTATTGTGTTTTTTGACTTGAAAAGCAATGTGTCATTGTAAAATAATTCAGAATATGAACAGAACTAAAAATCCATTATCCTGCTATCCAAAGATAACCACAGTTAATACACTTTCAGAGTTTTTACTGTTTGTATGACATACATTTAGACATATTTTTATAGAAATGCAATTGTGCTGTACATACTATTTCATAACCTGCTTTTCTCACTTAATACATTGAAAACAGATTTTTACAGCAATTAATATGGTTCCAAATTCTAACTTTCCATGGCTCCATGTTATGATTTTTTAATATACCACTGTAGGGCTGTATCATGAATCTGATTTTTTTTTTTTTTTAATATGTAACATGCTCAATGGTCCTTTAAGGAGAGTGACTTCAGGCAGCAGACTGTGCCAGGGCCAGTTGCCTAACAAGAGCTGTCAAAAGGACAAGAGCAAATGACTGTTGGGGGTGAAGAAGCCCACCTTTCCTCTCCAAGACCCCTGGGTTCTGAGCCGCCATGGGTGGGCCGTGGATCGGAATCTCAGGTCCCAGTGCAGGGATGGAGTGTGAGCCGTGCAGCTCTGGGCAGGTGGGCACGGACGTACCTGTATGCGATCAGCCAGGATCTGGGTGAATAGGTCCTCAGGGAGCACACAGCTCACGAGCCCGGTCTCACCTCCGATACTGGGGCTGACACTGAGCCGGCGCTGTGCGGGCCCCGAAGGGAGAGGGCTGGAGGAAATCTGTCGAGCGGGAGAAAGATCAGGAGTTAGAATCCAGCTTGGTGTCCCAGCAGCTCTCATACTTACAAGCCATATGACCTCGTGGAAATCGTATAATCTCTCTGGGCCTCATTTCCTCAACTGTAAAATGGAGATTGCTTTGTAAAATGAAAGGTTTTCCTTGAAGAATTGCCTAAGCTTCAAGTGGGAACACTGTGAAAGGTGCTTTGTATATGTACACATTTGTTCATTCATTCAACAAATATTGGGCACCTATTAGGTACAAGGGGTCCCTCTAGCACTAGGGATACAACAACAAACAACGCTGGCAATGTTGCTGCCTGTGTGGTCCTTATTTCAAATAGAGGAGACAGAAAAGGAGCAGGTGAATATCCAAATCAGTCACATAGTCTGAGATAGTGACAAGTGCTAGGGAGAAAAGAATGAGGTAAGGACATAGAGAACGGTGACAGGGTTGGACAACAATATGAAAGAATGAGACAAGATCCTGAGAGAAGAGTCTTTCTGTGAGGGAACAGCAAGCTCCTTGCACACGAGCGTGCTTGATGGGCTCTGGGGAGCACGTGGGAGCCCAGTGTAACTGTACTGAGTGAGTCGGGAAGAGGGGAAGAGGGTCGGGCTTAATTCAAGTCTAAGGCATAGTCAGGGCTTGCAGACCCCAGTAAGGAATTTGGATTTTATTCCAGGTGTTATGGGAAGTTGTTGGCATGTTTTAGGCAGACAATGATCTGAGTTTTATTTCTGAAAGGCCACTGTGCCTGCTGCATGAGGTGAAAAGAGCGGAGGCGGGAAGACTAGTTAGACATCTCCATGGTCAAGGCAGGAGATGATGGTGGCAGGGACAAGGATGCCATGGTGGAAGTGGTGGGAAATGGCTGATACTTTCTCTAACATTCCATCCCACTAGGACTTGGGATAGGATGTGAAAGAAAGAGGGGAACCAAGAATGATCCCTTGGGTTTTAATCTGAGCATATGGGAAAATGGCAAAGTCATTAATTAAGAAAGAAAAAAAACTGAAGGAAGAACAACTTTTTGCCTTTTTCTGTTTTGGGTGAGGGGCAAGAGTCACTTTTCAGACACATACATTTTGAGATGTGTTTAAACCATTCAACAGAGGGGCGCCTGGGTGGCGGAGTCGGTTAAGCGTCCGACTTCAGTCAGGTCACGATCTCGCGGTCCGGGAGTTCGAGCCCCACGTCAGGCTCTGGGCTGATGGCTCAGAGCCTGGAGCCTGTTTCCGATTCTGTATCTCCCTCTCTCTCTGCCCCTCCCCCGTTCATGCTCTGTCTCTCTCTGTCCCAAAAATAAATAAAAACGTTGAAAAAAAATTTTTTAAAAATAAATAAAATAAACCATTCAACAGAGATAATGAATGTGAGTTTGCATGTGTGAACCTCAGCTGGGCAAGAAATTGGGGTTGGAGACAGAAATGTGAGGGGCACACGCATCCTGAAAATATTTAAGTACTTAATAAACTGGATGAGATCACCTATAGAGAAAAGGTAGATAACGAAAAGAAAAGAGCAGATGACTCAGTCCTAGCCTATTCCAAAAGCCTATGGATCTGGAGGATGTGGAGAAGCTGCAGGAGTAGGGGAAGTCCTGAATGAGGCAAAGGGGAAGGAGAAGAGCGTCGTGGTGTGCTGGCCAGAAGCACGTCCAGGAAGAGGACTTATCAGCTGCTGTGAGGTCATGTGAGGTGGGCGACAGAACACAGGCCACTGGATCTGGCAAGATGAATGCCAGCGACCTTGAGAAGAGTGATCCGTGGGGTGGTAAGGACAAAGGCCTCACTGGAATAGGTGAAAGAGAGAATGGGGGTTGAGGATGAGGAGGGAGGCATGCAGCTATTCTTGGGGGCAACAGCCCTGAAGAGGAGTTGAGGGACAAGGTAAGAGCTGGAGGGGGATCTGTGATGTCGGGACAGTGTTTTTAAAGATGGGAGGTAATAAAGCATGCATAGATGCTGATGAGAAGGATCTATAGGGCAAAAAACAAATGGGAGGGAAAGGGGGTGACTGCAGGAATTCAGCTCTTGAGTGAGAAGGGGTGGGGTCCAGTGCACATGTGCAGGGCCTAGGATGAGAGCAGGGGCAGTGACTCTGTGGCAGGGAGGGTGCAGCCTGGCTCGTTGGTCTGGTGGTGGGAGAATATGGTGATTGTCTTCTCATTGTTGCTGCTCCCTCCATGGGTCAGAAGAGAGATCATCAGCTGGGAATGAGGAAGAGGAAACGGTCTTAGGGGTTTGGAGAGTGACGACCACAAGAAAATAGTTATCTTGAAGAGATGGATGGCAAATTTACTAGGGCAGACCAAAGGTCCGCTTGAGATTTGTGGTCTTAATTTTTAAATAAAGACCACTCAGGAGAGATGAAGATTGTCTCCAGCTGTGTTCAGCTGCTCTGCATGGAGGAGGTGGAGAATCGGCTGAAGTTTTGCTTGGAGAGTATGAGGAAGGGCAAGGGGGCAAGGGAATGCCTAAAGTGACAGACACAGATAACAAACCAAGTAAGATGGGGAGTGAAGGGGGTGGTAGGCAGTGAAGATGTGGACTGGAGTTTTGGATGGTACCAGTTACTTCTCATAGAAGTCATCTGGAAGGTTAGAAGATGGTAGTCAGGATGTAGGATGTGTGGTCTAGAGGTCTTGGAATTTATGGGTAACGATGAACAAGTTCTTGAACATGACCATGGCAGTGAGGAGCTGAGGTGGGCATGGGACTGAGAAATGAGAGTGTTGTATTAAATGTCATTCAAAAGATAAGAATTTCCAGGGAGTGCTCTCCCAGAACACAGTGATGTATAAACAAATGACCTTATATTACAGTCATATCTTTATTATGTGACATATTATACATTGCTTTCCACTTGCAACATAAATAAACTTTAAGTCATTGGAGAGTTCATGCTTTAGGAGAGCTTTAGAAAACTGAAAAGCCATTTGTGGGTGGAGCATGCCAACAGAGTGACTGTTGTCCAAAGCATGAGTCCTGTCACACTGGAGCAGTGTGAGCAGCCATGTGGGCAGGGGTGATCTTGAACAGGCTCTGAGTTCCCTATTTATTGCAAGGGGATTGGGATCAGATTTAGTGTTTTCTGCTGCCTTTGATATATTCTAAAAAGCCTTGCTTCACTGTCCAGATGGATGGAACCCAATCAAAGAAAATGATTCCCTGTTAAATATAAATGACACCCTGTTTAATACAAATATGAGTTTTAATTCATCCATAAATACCATATTTGGTCTTGAGAAAGAGGGTTAAATGATGCTGCAAAAGAAACTGAGTCGACGGTTCCAATTTTCAAGATGTTAGAAGAAGGAAGGACTGAAATGAAGATGAGAGGCATTATTTGGCACAAATTCACCCCCCCCCCCCAGAGTGTCCCATCCAACCTGCATACTTCCTCTCGTGAGAAGACCTTGGCTTCCATTCCATCCACCTGCGCCATCCAACATGTGGGTCCTCTCCTGCAAGGGCCTTCACCTCCACTCTGTTTTCTTCAACAGCCTCCTCTGAAGCGCCCACCTCTCCCACTCTCCCTACTGCACTCTTGGATGGTAACAAGACCCACAGACTCTTCCTCGAATCCTGTTTCATTCTGCTGCCCTCCTCTTAATTCCTTCTCTCCATATACTGCACTTCCCATATACTACTCTCAACTCCCTTGCCCCTTGTTCTGAGCACACTCGTGCTCTTGCAATGATGACTTCTCTCTCTACCTCTGAATGACTGCTTAGGGAAATTTTGAAACAGCGAAGTTATGCCTTCCTGTCTTGGCTGGAGAATCAGCATTCTAAACTGTCTTTTCTTTTGTCCACCACCCATTTCTGGTTCTATTCCTCCCGGTGGACACATCAGTGCTTCGCCACTCTCCTCAACCATGCTGTGCAACACTAACCTCCTCAATGCTTCCTGCAAAGACTTTGCATCCTGCACACGTCTTAGAGCCACTCAGCAAAGACCTTCTCCGACCTCCGCTCTCCACCTGCCTTCCTCACACGCAGCTGTATCTGTTTTCACCTTTACTGACTCCAGAAGGAGCTGGCCCCCGTCCCTTTTGACTGTGCTTAGTCCTTTCCTCCCTGTCTCCTCCAGGAATCTCATTCCCTCTTGGGTGGATTGTCACCTTACACTCCTCCAGGAGCTCTTCTCCTTACAGACCTGCTTGTGCCTCCACCTCCTTTCAGAGAAACAACTCTCTTAACCCTAAATTTCCTCCTCTAACAACTAGTCTCTTTTCTTGTTCCTTGAAACATCTTGGAAGCCTACACTCACTTGACTCCACTTTCCCCCTGACAACTCATCACCTACCACGGTGCCCTCCACTGTCTGGCCACAGCACCTGCTATTCTGCCAAGATTGTTCTCAAAGTCCCTTGGCTGAGGCGCAAACTTTCTGACTACTTTATGACCTTCCATGACCCCTGTGCAGCCCTCCCACAATTCATATGAACGGTTTCATCCTTAGCATTCCTTTAGTATTAGACTGAGCCATATGAAATTGCTGTTCCAATGGTTGAATGTTGGCAATTTCACGCGGTTCAAGCCAATTCCTTTTACAAAGCTCTTTTGTCACCAATCTCATTTTATTGCAAATATTTGAATGTGTGGTTATCTCCTTCATCAGACTCTTTGGGCAGCTTAAGTGCAGCGATTTTGCTTTATCTTTATTTTGTTAGCATTCAACCCAGTGCCTATAACATTAAAGTCACTTGCTGAACGCCTGCCAGATGACCTCTCCTTGCAGGACCTGCACCATGAACCTGGTGAGGGCCCCCACAGCAATGGCATGATGCTGACATGGCTGAGGGGTTCTGAGGAGAAAGGGCAGGAGGAGGGATCCCACCCCTCTTCCGGGGCGCCCTGGTTTGTACCTGTGGCGTTTCGGACGCATGCTGGTGGTGCTGCTTCTGAGACCCAGAGCCATGGCTCTCCGCCTTGCTTTTGGCAATCATCATGCTCCCACGCATGGTCTTCGCCGATTTCATTTCAGGGGACAGGGTAGATTCTGAGGTAAACTTGCCCAGGGTCTCACTGCTCAGATGTGTCTGTCCCACAGCAGTTTGCCCTGAAGCAGCGTCCTGGGCTACACAGAGAGAGTGGGTTTATATTAAAAGTCACCTCAGGATGATCAGGAAATAATAGCGGGGATGGCACAAATCCTAGCGGGGTTGGTGTGATTCTCTTGAGGAGCACACAGCCGTCTCCATCTGCAGCTGGCTGGGAGGGGCTGGAAGAAGAGGCTACACACGCCGAGGCTGGATGAGGACAGGCGAGTGGAGAGGCTGGACTGGAGTCCAGGGCTCTTCGCTGCCCATCTGCCCAGTGGGTCCCATGTTAGTCTGCCCCACTTCCTCTTCCAGCCCCGAGGGCAAGCATTTCTGAAACTGCTGGTCCACTGTAGCCCTGCCTTGGAAAGCTGACACCTCAGATGGGGTAATGCGGTTGTGCGCTAGGCAGCCTCCACGTTTTCCAGCTCAGGAAGACTTGCTAAGACTCCTTATTCCTTGTTGGCCATTTCCGCAAATAAGCCCTCAGAACTCCCTTGAGAGCTGTCACTATCCTTTGTCCCTCTGTCCCTCCCCTGAGAGCTGGTTATAGGTACAAGGACACCATACTGCACCTGGGGGTGTCAGGGGTCAAAGGGAATGAGGCCACCAGTGGAACAGCTGTACCAACATTCTGTTGGTTGGTCCCTCGTTCATCCAGGTCCTGTTACCCCCGGTGCCTCCAGGCTCTACCTGATTGTGATGGCTCCAACCTCTTGCCACCTGTGCCCACTCACTTCGCCATGAGTCCTATGCCTCCACGGCCGCTCCTGCCTCCACTGATGGCTGTAGGGTCTCTTCTGTGCTGTCCCCATGTCTGTCAGCCTCCCCTGCCAGCAGCGTCATCCTGCCATATCTTACAAAGCCAGCTCTTCCTGATATAATACTAATAAGGGTTTTCATTTCATCTCTCATTTCTTTCAAGACATCATCATCTCACCTCCTTTTTTCCTCACTGCCCAGCTTCTAAAACAGTAGCGTGGACCACATTTGTCCAATAGATGTATAATGTGTATGCAATTTAGATTTTCTAGTAGCCACATTAGAAAAGTACAAATCGATTTCCATGGTATATTTAACCCAATCTACCCCAAATGTGATTATATCAACAAATTTCTACCTTGTTATTTTACAGTCTTTTTTTCCTCCTACATCTTCAACTCCCATGTGCCACCCCCTACCCCCTGCCTGAACTGCCACCCCCAAGCAGCACATTTCAATTTGGACACCCATGTTTCAGGTGGCTGGTGGGTACTGCATGGGACAGGGACACACAGGGTTAGATTTACCACTTCTGCTTCAGGACAGCCTGTGGACCCCGCAGTGAACAGCAAGTGTAGGTTTGGGTTTAAACCCTCCATTGAAAGGCCTTTCTCCAAAGCGCCCAATGACCTCTGAACTGTGACCCACAGTGGCCCTCTCTCAGGGCTCATTCTATCTGTACTTCCAGCAATCTATGACTACATTCATTCATTGATTTGACACATTTTTGGAAGTATTTACTCTGTGTCTACTCTGTGCCAGGTACCAACCCAAGGGCTGGGAATGCATCAGTGAAGAGAACGAACACACATCCCTGCTCCCAGCTAACATTCTGGTGGGGTAGGGAGACAGTAGCATAAGGAAGTCAAGTAAATGGTATATGAACCAGTGATAAGGCCTATGAGACAGACAAGGCCAAGGTGCCCAGTCCCAACCAGGGCACTGGAGAGGTGTGCAAACCCTTCTTGCCCCTCCCGCCTGCAGCTCTGTTTCCTTGACTTCTCTGCATCCTGCTCTCCTGACTGCCCACCCTTCTGACACTCCCTCTGCCTTCTCGGCCTCCCTGGCTTCTCCTCTACCCACACTCCTCTTAAAATATAAGTGTTCCCCAATGTCCTGTCCTGCCCTTTCCATCCCTCTCCTCTTTCTGGAACTTTCTGGGCTGATTTTCTTTATTCCAGCAGGTGCACCTCTTACTTTCTTGAGGAAGACTCCCCCCATTATATCTTTAGCTTGACATGACCTCCTCAGGTAGGAAGACCAAATCCACAGTTTCTTATGGGACACCAATACAGCTCCAAAGACCTCTGAGAAACGTAGTTTAATTGACAGAAAAGGAAACAAAATCTAAGAGAACCAGAATTATGATGTAGCTTGGGGTTCCCACTGACGGTAGCTGAAATATGCCATCCCAAAATATGACTATTAGAGTTCAGGATATGCCACCTCAAAATACGCTGCTTGATTTTGAACTGTGGGCACTTGAAAAACAGCAAATGTGGGGAGAAGACTTCTCTGACCTTCTCTTATCTGTCTAAAGACAAGTGTCCAAAGGGAACTCAACTGTCACAAATCCCCACCCTGGGAGTTCCATCCAGCAGAGTGGACTGACTCATCACAGGAGAGGAGACACGCTTGTCATTAACTACCGTACCCTCGTCCATTGTTCTGTGGGTCCATTCATCTTCCCTAAGACTCATTTGCTCTCCTCTAAGAGGACTACCTCCCTCCTCTTCCCTGTGAAGATGGTATTTAATTCAGAATTCTAAGTCACCTCATTTCCTCCTGAGTATCTTCCATGTACACAGGAAGGACACATGTTAATAAACTTATTTTTTTTCCTTGTTAATCTTTTATTATAGCAGTCTCTGCCAAGAACTCAGGATAGAGAGAAAATTATTTTTCCTCTCTTTCACTACTCAAAAGCTACTTTTCTGACCTTTTCAGCAAAGAATCTTCTATTTCCCTAAGCATTCTACGCAGAGGTATGGAAGGGACATGTCTAAAAGCCCCAGCCACTTTTATCAATCAACCAGCAGGCATGGTGCACTATTAGAAATGATGTTATGCTGTTATGAATGAATATTTATCAAAATGGTTCCTCTCAGAGCAATCACTCTACTTCAATGTATTTTCCCAATTGAGCAGCCATCTCCTGCCCTGTCGGTCCATAGACAACCTGATGGAGCCAGAATTCTCTACCTCTGGTAGTTAGGCCACACCAGGCCTCACTACTATGGTGTTCAAAACCTTAATTAATTTTCTTCTCCAACAAACTTTCTCCTTTTCCCACATTTCCTATCTTGGTAAATGACATCACTCTCTTCCTGGTATCCATGACTGGAAATTCTAGGTGACCATCTGGAATGCCTCCCCATCTTTCAATTTCCTGCCATGCAGGTGCTAGGGGGTCGACTGGCCCAAACCTGTTCACTGTCAGCATCTCCAGTGCTTCCTTTACAAGACATTACAACAGTTGCTTTCCTAGTGTGGCTTTCTGACCATTTCTCCCAGAGGGTGATAACAGCCCGACTCCTCTGTTCCTTCAAAATAAAACCCAAATTCCTAATCTTGGCATCAAGGTCAACCAAGATGGGCCTGAGCCTGCCTTCCCACCTCTAATTTACTGTCAACTTCCTTGCTTTCTTGGGCCGGAATGTACTTGACTTCATCTTTGCCTGTCCTTTAAAGCTCATTTGCATGAAAGCTTCCCCAGATCAAGCTGGTTGGACCCCAGCCATCCCAAAGTTGCCCTTTCACAGAAGTCAGTATTCCTGTTACATTATTTCCCTCTGCTCTGAACAAGTCCATGTCTGTTCCCCTTCCACAAGTCACCCCCAAAAGTGTGGGCTGCCTCTTATTCATGGTCCTGTTCCCCGTAGCACCAAATGGGTGCCTGTCTGGGCAGCGGGGAGAGCCACAGATACTCAGTGAAGACAACTCTTCCCTGCGCTGTAAGTTGGCAGTATGTTGTAAGTCAGCTTTCAACCAGGCTGGGGGAGAAAAGCTCAACGGGGGACACAGAGAAGATGGGTATCAGCAGCAGGCTGCCAGCCACTTGACCACAGAAAGTCAGGGGAAAAGGCTCTTACCAGACTCTTCTCCTTCCTTCATGGACTGCTCTATGGCAGCTCTGATACAGAGCTCACGGGCCCGGATCCCTGGGATGTTGCTGCCATCAGAGATCGCTTCAAGCACGATGGAGTCAATGTTCAAGCAGGCTGCATTGTAGTACCTGGCCATGCTGACTGCGGTGGCTGATTTCCCTGAAAAAAAGGTCAGGAGGTTGAATTTCCTGGCTCTCAGTTGCTTAGTGTCTCTAGACAGAAGAAGTTTCTAGAATGGAGGCCCCTGTAGAGAAATCTCTCCAAGCGCTTTGCCTCTATGTCTCTTGTGCGGCCACAGATGGCAGCAGAAAAGAGAAAGGAGACCGGAACCACAAGTCAGGACCACGGATTCTTGTCCTCATTCTGCCACCCATGTGTTGTGCACCGTATGATGGCAACACGTTTGCTCTCTGGATTTTCTCCTCAGTCTAGATGGTAATTCTATCAGATGACCTTTAAAAGTCGTGTAGCTCTACTGTCTCTGATTCTAATGGGAAGACTTTTTTGGTTTAAAGAATAACTTGTGTTGATCTTTCTTTTCTCATTTCAAAATATCTGCTTGTTAAAAAGAAAGCAGAAAATTCAAAGAACAAACAGGAGGGAAGGAAAAAGAAGATCCATAATTTGCTCACCCAGAGATATTACAGTTAGCATATGGCTGCTAAGTATGTATATATAACTACCTTATTTATATTTCTCATAAAGAAATGGGTTATGTGGTAGGCTGAACAATGCTCTCCCCCCCGCCAAAGACATCCACATCCAAATGTCTGAAACCTGTGAATATGTTACCTTATGTGGTAAAGGGGGTTAGCACCTTCGATTAAGTTAAGGATCCTCATATGGGAAATTATCCTGGATTATCTGGGTGGGGCCAACATAATCCCAAGGGCCCTTATAGGAGAAAAGCAAGAGGGTCAGAGTCAGAACAGGTGATTATGATGAAAAGGAAGAGAGACTGGAAGATACTATGATACTGGTTTTGAGGATGGAAGAAGGGGCCACAAGCCAAGGAATGCAGGCAACATTTCTAAAAGCTACAAAAGGAAAGGAAATGGGTCCTCTCCTAGAAGCCTCCAGAAGGAATGCAGCTCTTTTGACACATTTTAGACTTCTGACCTTCAGAAGGAAAGTAAATTTGCATTGTTTCAACTTACCAAATGTGTAGTTATTTGTTATGGTACCAATAGGAAATTAATCCAGATTACAAATCCTAAGTATGACATTTTTCTTACTTAAAATGATGTATCATGAACGTCTTTCTATTCATTTAGTACATTTCTATGGCACTTAAAGAAATTATGGTGATATCTGTACATAACTTACCATTTTAACCATATTCTAAGTTGCATAAGTACATTCATACTATTGTGTGATCATCACCACCATAGGCCTCCAACACTTTTTCATCTTCTCAAATGGAAGCTCTGTACCCATTAAACAACAAGCTCCCATTCTTCTCCTTCCCAGTCCCTGGAAACGACCACTCTTCTTTCTATGAATTCGACCACTGCAAGCACTTCATATAAGTAGAATCATACAGCAATTATCCTTTCGTGATGATTTCACTTAGTATAATATCTTCAGTGTTCAACTATATTGTAGCATGAGTCAGAGTTTCCTTCTTTTTTGAGGCTGAATAATATCCCATTGTACCGTATTTTGTTTTTCCGTTTATCTGTCAGTGGACAGTTGGGCTGTTTCTACCTCTTGGCTATTGTGAGTAATGCTGCTATGGACAGGGGTGTACAAAACACTGTTTATAGTGGCAAAATAACTTACTATGTGGATGCACTAAAGCTTAATTAACCAGTCTTCTATACTGAATGCTTCAAGTGCTCCCAAGTTTTTACGATGCTAAGCAGCGCTGCAGTGAATGTTCATGCAGTTAATCTTTGTCCACATCACTAAACAGATTCTTAAGGTAAGCTTATAGAAGTAATATTTCTAGTTCAAGGAGCTTGTGCTTATTTCCCCCTCTCCTCTTGTTTTATCATTTATTTTTATTTTTTCCCCTCCTCTTTCTAAAGAATTTAATGTCTTGGATTTTCCCCTAATATTATTTTAAAATTATTGGAAGAATATAAGCTCAAACAACTCAGAGATATATTAATTAAAAATAAGGTGTCCCTGCTCTTTCTCTAACACTGTTTCTCTGAGATTGGCAATTTAATAGTTTGGGGATACTCCCATGGTATACAAATCAAAAAAAAAAAAAAAGAGTCTTTTGTTATCTCGAAAATTACATGTGCGAACTTCACCACAACCCTTAAAGTGACAACCCTTGGGAGCTGCGGCATACCCGACAAGGGTGTCCCGTGGATGATAATGGCGATGCCCTTCCTGTTCTTGGCCATGCGGCCTTCTGCAGAAATATCAATGCCCAGGTGGCGCGCGATCGCCTTGCTCACTGGGTTGTTCTCTACTTCTCCAACCTCTTCCGTCGAGTGGCTGTCAACACTCTGTATCTTGTCAGCTGCAAATTAAAAATATACGTGTACAAGTGCATGCCCACGGGCACACCCAGAATTCATACAGTCTGATGGAAAGGAGAACCACTTTTTCTTTTTGAACACTGCTGCGGCACAGTGGCAAATTATCTGCTGCACATGTTGTCAGAGTTCCCACTCCCCCCTGCAGTGGATGGGAAGTGCCCTTTATAGCTGATAATTTGTCGACAGCTACTGGAAGTGAAAATACAGATACCCTTATTGACTGTTAATTCCATTTCTGGGGGAATATCTCCTGCTGAAAAAATAATACTGGAAACTAGCTGAATGTGCAACATTAAGGGGAATGGCTGACTAAGTGATGGCATATTCCTACTACAGAATTAATACACGGTAGTGCTAAAAGGCTCAAGGGTGCATTTTAGGGAGAAAAGTAAAAAGGCACTGGACAGTCTTCCCACTTCTCTTAGAGAGAACTGGTACAAAACATTTAAATGTTTGGTTACTTTGAAACATTATTTTTTCCAGGCTTTCCTCATCCTCCTCTTCATCCGGGTAGGTCTTGGACTCGACTGTGGGAATGTGTCGTTCTTCAGGGTTGGACGTGACAGAGATCCCTTGGCTCAGTGAGGTCCTCTTTGTACTGCCAGAGGTGCCTTGTTCTGATGAGGGCATATCTTCCTCTTCTGCCCGAGAGACAAAGAACAAAAACATGGGGGAAGTGTTGGGAGGGGGACAAGGGAGACAGGTATGGAAAAAGAGACAAAGTGGAGAATCGCTGACCTGGTTACCATCACCCTGGACTAGCCAAAGCCAAGAAACAAGATCTGCAGTCAGTTGGCTGTTAAGAAGGTTCTCTGCCCAGGGGCACCTGGGTGGCTCAGTCACTTAAGCATCTGACTTAGGTTCAGGTCATGATCTCGTGGTTCGTGCGTTCCAGTCCTGTGCTGGGCTCTCTGCTGTCAGCACAGAGCCTGCTTCAGATCCTCTGTCTCCCTCTCTCTCGGCCCCTCTCCTGTTGGTTCTCTCTCTCTCTCTCTCTCTCTCAAAATAAATAAACTTTAAGAAAAAATTTCTCTGCCAGAGTGTTTCTACATCTTAACATTAAAAAGACTAAAATTATATATATTCTCCAGAAAATTTAGAAAATTCAGAAGAGCAAGACTTATACAATTCATCTGCAAAAGAGATGTAGATAGAACAAGAAACAGTGACTGAGGAGTTGCAGCTGGACTTTATGATACCAGGACCGCAGAGCTGTGGCCTCTCAGATCCTTAATTTTAAATTTTTCAAAGCTGAACTTGGGATCATGTTGTATATACCAATCAGTAGCCTGTTTTCCCCCTAGATCTGTCATGAACATTTGTCTATGCCATTGCCAAGTACACCTACCAATTTGTCTGCCTAGAACCCTCCTCACAATTTCAGTGGGGGTGTTGGGCTGTGACTGTACAAAATGACCCCCTTTACTGGGCCTGTTGACGGGGGTTGACACTGTCTTTGTTTAGAGGTTGGATCTGAGGCAGAGAGATCGGAGGTCTCCCGTGACTGGCTTCCCTGGCCGTGGTGCGGGAAGCAGGGAGGATGGTCTGCATGTGAGCAGAGGGAGCACAGGCTCAGGGAAGCCCTGGGGAAAAGCCGAGTATGCACCTTTCTGGCTCCCTCTGAACCCGTGGGTCCCTGTTCTCAGCCAACTTCCAATGGGCCAAATGAAAAAACGAACCCACGACTGTACTGTGTAAGGATGGGGACAAGAGCAACAGGGTCCTTCTCTGATTTTGTGATGCCCTTTACACATGGCAGCACCCCCAGCTTTCTGTCCCAGTGGTTCTGAGTTCCAGTGTCTCCCCTCCCACCACCTTCCTGGTTGTGGGCTCTCAAAGACAGGGCCTGTTTCACTGATCTGTTTACAGTGCTTCAGCTCCGTTCTTGGAACATTGTGGGTGCTTGTTATAGGCTTAACTAGTTACCCTAAAATTCTTAGGTTGAAATCCTACTCCCCAGTACCTCAGAAAGTGGCTATGTAATAAAGTTAAAAAGGGGTTATATGGATGCCCTATTCCACCCACACTCCAGTATAACTGGTGTTCCTTAAGAAGAGACTAGGACAGACACAGACAGAAGACCATGTGAACACCAGGGGAAGACAGGCAGCTACAAGCCAAGGAAGGAGGTTCTGCAGACAATGACCCAGCTGACACCTAGATCTTAGGCTCTGAGCCTCCTGAACTATGAGAAAATAAATTTCTGTTGGTTAAGCCACCAAGTCTGTGGTCTTTGCGATGGCAGTTCTGGCAAACTAATAGTGCTCAATGACACTGACCCGGAGATTGAGGGCAAAGGTGGTCTTCTTCTCTCATCTTCTCCTTTTAGGACAAACTAGTATTCTCTGACTGGCTCCCTTGAGAGACAAGACAAGCCCAAGGTCAGGAGAAAATGGACTCCATTCCATTCATTCATTCACTGTTATAGCACATGTTATTGGGCACTGTGACGTATCGGGTGCAGTTCCATGCTTTGGGGTTACAAGTGGGGAATGCATGATCACTGCCTTTATGGGGGCTTCTTATTGGTGGGGGGAGACAGGTATGAAGAAAACAATTACACATGTGATGACTATTACACAGAAGAACAGGGAGGGCACATTTCCAAGATGAGGGCATGATAAACAGGAAGGAGAAGCATGCATCACGACAAGCTGCACAGTGCTACAGGTCATCAAGGACCCCTGATGCTCAGGTGCACAAAAGGGAGCCCATGGATGGGTGGTGGGGTAATACAGGGGGCGCTGGGCCAGAAAGGAGCACATTATGAGAGCACAGTCCAGTTTTATGATTGGGGTTTGGCTTAAAGACTGTGGAGGGCCAACCTCATCCTTGGGGGAACCCCCACTCCTGACCTCTGTTAGGACACCAAGTTGTACCCCGTGTGACATATTCAAGCACACACAGAAGCCACGGAGTACAGTGGTTACCGTCGTGGATGCCAGAGTCAGAGAGATCTGGGCTTGAATCCTGACTCTGCCCCTTTACACTGTGGACCTGGTGTCTCAGTGCTTTAGTCTCTCAGGTAAGTGTGTAAAGCCTAAGTGTTCTTCTATCCCTCTATTAGCTGTTTTTAAGCCTGAACTCCCCACTAGACTCTAGTGGGAGCAGAGCGTATCCCTGTCTCTGCATTCATACTGTGGGGAGAACAGGCCCATTCTGTGACGTTACAGACAAAATATGTGAGGCACCAGCATGCGCCCAGCATGTGGCAGCTGTTCGGTAAGTGGCCGGCCTCCCAGCAGGGACCCTTCCAGGGCGCCAGCGCAGTGGCTGAAGCCGGGCTCTCGGCCCTGAGCTCTCACCGTTTTCCTGGGCCAGACTCTCCAGAAACTTCGCCTTCATCTGTTCCTCTTTGGACCGCTTCATCTCCTTGAAGTACTCATAAACCTCTGGGGGTAGCTTTTCCCCCGGAACACGGGGTGGCAGCAGCAGGGTGTTGTAGGAATCATAGCCCTTCAGCATTCGCAAGATCTGCAAGAGGACGACAGGAACTGCTGCTGGGTGTGCTAGAAGCTTTCTCCTGACAGTCCTTGGAGGGTCTGCTTACCCACCAGGTAAAACCCCTGCTCCTTCCTGTACAAGGGGCCTTTGGAGAGGTCTAGAAAGTAAGGCTGGGCCCTGAAGCTGGGGATACAAGATCTTGATTTTTGCCCCATTTGAGCCCAGGCATTTCATATGTGGAAGAGAATTTTCGTCTTATTTTACAAATATCATATACTGTTTTTCTTTCTTTCTTTCTTTCTTTCTTTCTTTCTTTCTTTCTTTCTTTCTTTCCCTTGACAAAAGTACAGAACTCCATTATCCACTTTGAGCTACACGTTCTTGAAAAACACTGTAGTTAGAAATGTTATACAAGGGAGGAAGGTGGTTGTCTCACAGAGGATTCAGGGAGAAACAGATAAAATGGTATTAAGTATGTGTGTGCATGAGTATGTGTTGGGGGTATGGGGGTAGGGAAGGAATATGTATTAGGATTATCAGACAAAATACAGGATGCCCAGTTTAATCTGAATTTTAGATAAACAGTGAATAATTTTTTAGTACAAAAATGTCCACATAAAATAAGTCATATGTTTCTTATCTGAAATTCAAACTTAACTACGTAAATTGTTTTTCTTTCTACAAAATCTGGTAACCCTAGTGTGTATGTATATTTATAAAACCAGTGCAACAAGGTTCTAGAAAGCAATCACTTCCTCTATGGCCTAATTTATGTGAAAAATCTGTTTTGTTGAGTAACCTTTCTCCAGGATCACTATTTTTGGTTGTGTGAAAACCACCGTTAAGAAGCTCATTCTAAAATTTATATGGATGAACAAAGAGCTAAGAATAGTTAAAACAACTGAAACTAATAATCCTATATGTTAATTATACTTGAATATAAAAAATGGCAAAAAAGGGAAAAAGAATAGTTAAAACATTAATGAAAAAGAAAAAGAGAGGATCGCCCTACTAGATATTAAGACTGTTGAAGCTGGAGTAACAGACAGTGTGGGACTGATGTTGGGATAGACAAACTGGCCAATGACATGATATAGAGAAGAGAGCTTGGAAGAAACCCACTCATACATGGAGTTTGATTCAGGAGAGAGGTGGCATGGCAGGTCAGTGGGTGAAAGGAAGGAATATTCCAAAGACTGGGTGATGGAGACATACAAGGGCCTGGACAACTTGCTTCAACTGGGGCAATTCTAAAGAGACAGCCCAGCGGTAGAGCTTCCTGTGGGGTCTGCTGAGGTCTCTGCTGTAATCTCATCACAGCTCATCTCTCTGCCCGGCACTGCTTGCCTTATTCTTCACTGGTGTTGCTCCTGAGAGGGCTCCCTACCAAATCTGCATACACATCTCGGAGTCTTAGACTCTGCTTTGCATTGAACCTGGCCCACAACAGAGGATGCAGTGCCAACATAAGCCATTGAGCATTTCATGAATACCTAATGAAAAGATTCCTTTCCAGAGTGACAAATTCCCCTTCTGAGAAAAACTTCGAGATGCAGAATCTAAATTGGGTAGAGCATAAATATTACATGTAAAGAAGACAGAAGATTTAAAGGCTGAGTTGGGGGAGGGTCCAGAGGAAGCAGAACCACCTTAGCTAAGCCATTCCCAAATTCCTGACTCACAGACAACATGAGATAACAAACACTCATTGTTTTAAGTTGCTAAGCTTGGGGGTAATTTGTTTTGCAGCAATAGATGACTAATTAATAAGCAAAAAAGCATCAGACTTCATGAACAGCAAAACCTTAGGAGAAAACAATGGAGCAATGCATTTAAGATATTCAAGTGCAGAAAATGTGAGCCAAGGATATGGTATCCAACCAAACTTATCTTCAAGCATAAAAACCACAGATAAATAGTCATGAACGTATGTGTACTCAGGGAATAGTGTTCCCATGATCCCTACCTGAGGAATCCACTAGAGAATGAGCTTCAGACAATAGAGTGGTTACTGAAGAAGCTTCATCACAAGGACTGGTGTTGAACATTGAATGTATTTAAATATTGAACTAAAACTAAGTGATAGAAATTAGGTTCTGACATCATAATATTATAAGCTCTGACATGACAGATACACCACAAAAAGCAAAACATGGAGGGAATGTACATGAGATGATTACCCAGCAGGCATTAATTTAAAAGAATATCATTTTAAATTAGAGGATGGTGAGAAGAGAGAAAAAGAGATTAGTGGCTCATTTCATAATTTCTCATAGTAGGGAACTAAGAGGCAGTTTCTAGAAAGTAGGGTACTAAGCAGTTCATACAGCTCAGCCTCAAGGTAGCAGAACAGGATGGAGACAGTAAAAAGGGACCTGGAGAGATTACGTGGAACAGAATGGAGAGCCCATAAGTAGACCCAAATAAATATAGTCAACTGACCTTTGACAAAGGAGCAAATGCAATACAATGAACAAAGACACTTTCCAACTAACAGTGCTGGACCCAGACACCCACATACAAAATACCCAAATCTAGATAGACCCAATATCTTTCACAAAGCTTAAAATGGATCATAGGCCTAAAAGAAAACCATACAATTATAAAACTCTTAGAAGGTGATATAAGAGTGACCTAGGGTGTGGTGATCACATTTTAGATACAACACCAAAGGCATGGTCCATGAAAATAATAATTGAGAGGGTGGACTTCCTTAAATTTAAAAACCTCTGCTCTGCAAAAGACAATGTCAAGTGAGTGAAAAGACAAGTTACAGACTGGGAGAAAATATTTGCAAAAGATGCATCTGATAACCTTGTCTTATTCAAAATATTTAAAGAACTCTTAAAACTTAACAATGAGAAAACAAATCACCCAATTAAAAAATGAGCCAAAGACCTTAACAGACACCTCACTGAAGAAGATATACAGATGGCAAATCAGTATATGAATAGATGCTCCACATTGTATGTCATCAAGGAAATGCAAATTGAAATGAGATACCACTACAGACTTATTAGAATGGCCAAAATCCAAAACACTGACAACATCCAATGCTGATGAGAATGAGGAGCAACAGGAACTTTCACTTATTGCTGGCGGAAGTGCAAAATGGTACGACCACTTCGGAAGACAGTCTGGCAGTTCTTATAAAACTAAATGTACTCTTACCATATGGTCTGGCAGTTGTGCTACTTGGTACTTATCCAAAGGAGATAAAAATGTATGTCCACACAAAATCTGCATGTGGATGTTTATGGCAGCTTTATTTATAACTGCCCGGATATGGAAACAACCAAGATGTCCTCAGTAGGTGAATGGGTAAATAACCTGTTATGTCCAGACAATGGAATATTATTTAGTACTAAAAAGAAATGAGCTATCAAGCCATGGAGGGAACTTAAGTGCATATTACTAAATGAAAGAAGCCAGTTGGAAAAGGTATACTGTACGATTGCAACTATATGACACTCTGGAAAAGACCAAACTATGGAGACAGTAAAAAGATCAGTGGTTGCCAGGAGGTGGGGGGTGGGGAGGGATGAATAGGCAGAGCAGAGAGGATTTTTAGGGCAGTGAAAATACTCTATATGATACTATAATGCTGGATACATGTCATTATACATTTGTCCAAATCCAAGGAATGTACAACACCAAGAGTGACCCCCAATGTAAACTGTGAATTTTGGGTGATTATGAAGTATCAATGTAGGTTCATCAATTGTAACAAATGTACCACTCTAGTAGGGGATGTTGATAATGGAGGAAGGTATGTATGTGTGTGGGGCAAGGGGTATATGGGAAATATCTGTAACTTCCTCTCAATTTTGCTGTGAGAAAAAAGTTTAAAACAAGTACATGGAGGAACAATTGGAAAATATGTAGCCCTGAACAAACAGAAAAAAAAAAAGTGGCAGATTCAAGCCCTAACATAATTTTATTAAATGTAAATGGTCTAAATACACTAATTAAGAATGGAGACTGCCAGAGTGTATTTTTTTTTTAAAGACTCAATTATATGCTGTCTACAAGAAACTCATTTCAAATATGACAGCGGCATACATTCTTTACTATTACAGTTTTAGCACGCATTAGGTTTTCAATTAGTTGTTTAAAATGTGTAATGAGGGGGCGCCTGGGTGGCGCAGTCGGTTAAGCGTCTGACTTCAGCCAGGTCACGATCTCGCGGTCCGTGAGTTCGAGCCCCGCGTCGGGCTCTGGGCTGATGGCTCAGAGCCTGGAGCCTGTTTCCGATTCTGTGTCTCCCTCTCTCTCTGCCCCTCCCCCGTTCATGCTCTGTCTCCCTCTGTCCCAAAAATAAATAAACGTTGAAAAAAAAATTTTTTTAAAAATGTGTAATGAGATCACAAAGAAGTAATAAATTCTGCTCAGAGCAAGGGTCAGGAAAGGCTATAAAGTGGAGTTTAAATTGACAAGGAAGGGCTTAAAGTGAAGAAGAGGCAAAGGTTAGGAGGAAGTTGTCCATGCAGAGGGAAGAGCACAGGTACATGGTAGGACCCAGCAGGGATAGGAAAAGGAAATTTGGTTTTGGCCTCTGCTCACCTTCTCTTCTAGGAGATACTGTTGGTCAAATTCTAAGGAGTAAAACTCAATGGGAAAGTTGCAGGGATTCTTTATCACCACCTCAGCCTCGTCTCCAGGTGCATAAGGCAGCAGTGGCCCCAGCTCCAGAAAAGAGGGACTAAATTCCAACCGTGGCTCAAGACCTTGCCCCTCTACCAGCAGTGTAAGCTTTTGAGGACTCTGGGAAATCTGGAAAACCAGGGTTTGGCTGTAGAATTTCTGGAAATCATAAAAAACAAAACAAGCATCTTAACTTTTTGTGTTACATGAAACACAAACCTGAAAAGCCACTGTGGGGACAAAATTGAGAGAAAACTCAATTTTGTAAACCTGAAAGCCACTGTGGGGACAATATTGAGAGAAAACTTTTGGGGCACCTGGGTGGCTCAGTCTGTTAAGCGTCTGACTTTGGCTCAGGTCATGGTTCGTGGGTTCAAGCCCTGTGTCAGGCTCTGTGTTGACAGCTTGCTCAGAGCCCGGAGCCTGCTTCGGATTCTGTGTCTCCTTCTCTCTCTGCCCCTCCCCTGCTCACACTCTGTTTCTCAAAAGTAAATAAATGTGAAAAAAAAAAAAAAAAAGAGAGAAAACTTTTCATGTAAAATTACATGAGAGTAATTTATATTACTGCATTAATACTAGGTTTCTAGCATGCTAGGCACTGTACAAAGTGCATCATCACTCGTAAAAGGCCCTCTGAATGCCGCACTCAGATCCTTCAGACCCTCCAGTGTTTTCAGATGGGCCACTGTCTGCACCTCTGGGTTCTCATTTCATGGGCCCTGCTGCCTATGGGCAGGGAAGGGTGGAGCAGAAGTGCTGGGATTAATCCCTTCCAGGAGCAATTCTCAAACATTGACTCAGGAACTACCACATAAATACCCCAGGTCCCTTGCTCCTGGGAAGGGATAATTCTGAAATATGCATTTTGTCTATTTCCACAGAGTTTCCCAGTAGGATTATGTTCCAGTCTCCAAGGTAGCTGGCTCATTCACAAGCATTATTAGCTGCCTGCCTTTCCCTGACCACCTCCTACTTCTCCATCAGTGTTTCCTACACTTTCCAAATAATCTGTTTGCACTTGAATCCTTGTCTCCAAGTATGTTTCTTGGAGAATCTGAATTAATATACGGAAGTTATTTGAAAATACAGTTAAGCAGTGGGTCAGGGGTAATCAGCTGGGGCATTCAGTTTATCAGATATAATTACAATCTGAATACCAGTTAATAGTGATATCAACTATTCTAATCTGGTTTTTACTGGGGGACCTATTAAAAATGTGGAATCACAGGCCCCAACCTTAAAGATCCCAACTTGACAGAGGCAGGGTAAGGCTGGGAATTCTGCATTTTTAACCAGATGCCCAGGTCATTCTGATACAGGTGGGTTCATGGCTTGGGTTTGGAGGCCATGAGTGGCTTCATGATTTGAAGAGATCTTAATTATCTTAGCTCAGGGGAGAAAAGCAGATGGATGGAATGTGTATGGACATATATACACACCCAGAAAATATCAATTGACGGAGACAGTAAGAGAATGAATTATTGACTAACTAACAGTTATGGGATTAGCACCTTCTGACCCAAACTTCTATATTTTAATTGCTTTTTGTGGAAATATTCCAAAAACATTTCATTCATTTCCTTGTTTCCTAACATAGTGTTCTGCACATATATTATAACATCAGTGATTTCTCTTGTGCTGCTGATGTGGACTGTATGCGTTGCAAAGCTAACCAATTAATTGTATACAGCCAACAAATTCCCCTCTAAATTGGTGGAGATATTCTATTAACTTTGACCAATTCCAACTCAACATATATGGAACCACCTGGACAAACCTTTTTTTTTTAAATTTATTTACTGATATGTCTCTCATTTAATAAACTATCCAAAATCTTGACAACCCTGACAGTAACATCCCTTCAGACTCTCTAAGAATGACAAACATATTAATTCTCTTTTCTGTTGAAAGGGTTGGGAGATTCTGATAATTCAAGAAATGGGCTTTTTAAAAAAGAATCAGATATGAAGTCATTTGCTTTTCTTCTTTCTCACTACAGACTCTTAAAAATTTCTTCAAAGCATTTCCATTACCAGGAAAATGGGAGTTAACTGTAGGTATTCTGTAAAACCCACATGGGTTTTTTTCTTTTAAAAGACTAAAGTAGAGAAAGACATCTCCCTGATGCCTTAGGCTTTGAGCACAAGTCTTTACAGTGTAATCTCTTGAGACCCTCTCAGGCTCTAGGATTTTATTTTATTTTATTTTATTTTATTTTATTTTATTTTATTTTATTTTATTTTTTATTATTTTTTATTATTTAAAAAAAATTTTTAAAGTTTATTTATTTTTGAGAGACAGAGAATGAGCAAGGGAGGGGCAGAGAGAGACAGAGACACAGAATCCGAAGCAGGCTCCAGGCTCCGAGCTGTCAGCACAGAGCCTGACACCGGCTCAAACTCACGAACTGTGAGATCATGACCTGAGCCAAAGTCAGACACTTAACCGACTGAGCCACCCTGGCACCCCGGACTTTATTTTTACTGTGTGCTTTGCTTGGAGTAGCTTTGTGTTAATGGCATTCACACACACACAAAAAAAGTTTGTGAGGCCCGGGTGGTATGTCTACCAGGAAGTATCCCAACTACTGATGATAAGAGCAAATAGTTATTGAGACACTACATAGAGAGAAGTATGCTGTGTATTTTATTCACATTAATTCATATAATCTTCAAAATGACCCTAGGAAGTAGCTATTGCAGGTTGATAATGTCTTAGTTGAAACCCTAGGGGCCAGATGATTTCAAATTCAGATTTTTAAAAAGGTAAATGCTGTGCATAGACCCCATGTTACATAATGTCCTCAGCAGGGCCCGAATCAGGTCCCCTATAATCAAACACTAATATTTCTGTAGTTACAATGTTTGACTCTGCAAACTAAGTGGAATAAATAAAGGTTAAGTAGTCTCCTGTCAGTTCAGATTAGGTTTTTCTACCAAATGAGTTTGGGCCTGAAACTTATGAAATACCCCCCCTCCCCCACCTCCCCAGTTTCTGGAGCTTACTGGATTTTAAAATTGCAATAAGGATTTTTGCATGGGATATTGTTATTTTCCATTTTATCTATAAGCAAATTGAGGTTTAGAGAGGCTAAGGAATTTACTCAAAGCCATGAAATCTCTCAGTACAGAAGCAGAAGGCCACTAACCCAGGTCTGCTGATAAAAGTCAATGTGCTAGACAGATCTGATTCTGGAACTGGTGTTCTTAACTACCAGGCCACACAGCTCCAACATGAAACAAGCACTTGATGTCTTTATCACAATAGCGAGGCAAAGGTCACTCAAAAATTCCCTAGAGTCCTGCCTAATCAAGTGTGGCTTTTGAGTAAAGCTCAAAGAGACCCAGAGACTCTGAATGAAACCACATTTCTTCAAAGCTTACCTCTTCTTTAGGCATGAATTTCACTTGCACGTTGGACCTCTCGTCAGGATCCAAGACCCCAGAAGTGGGCTGGATCTCAAAGATTCGTGTCTTTGGCTTTAATTCAGCACGTAGTTTCCGTCTTAAGTACTTTGGCATGTGTTTCTCCAGCTGGTTAACAGATAATTAGACAATTAGATCATCTTCTATGGAAAGCAAATTTATTCTATCCTCCACTCACCCAGCCTACATTTACTGAGTCCCTTCCAGGTGTCAGGGAAGGTGTAGATACCAGGACTACAAAGAAGACTGACACATCTACCAGATAGCATGGCCTGGTAAGTCCTTGAATGCTGGGCTAAGGGCCTAGATTGTATTTAGGAAGCCATGGTTGTCACTGCATGTCTTGGGAAGAAGAGTGAAATAATGAAAGTGAAGGCCCAGAATTCCATATCCGGATTAAATGGAGATGGGAAAAAGGGGACCAATGGGTTACAACCCATTTACCTTGCTAACTGGCTTATGGCTCAGGAAAAACCATTCACAAGGGACTTGGAGATGATTGGAAAACTGAATAGTCTCCACGAGGCACTGTCCACACTGAATTGTGGCAAACTGCACCTTTTCACAAGACAGTGTCATAGCAGGAATGGTCACCTTGGCTTGGAGACAGATGTGAACTGTTGGCCCTCCAACCACCTAGAATGGGCATAAAATTGCTGTTACCACGGGGCATGGGGCTGGGGGAAGAATCACGGTTCTCAAATAGCAATTGATTCATCCTAGGGGTAACTGGCAAGCAGAGCTGGTAGCTGGGGAGGATCAGCTGGGCCCAGCAGTGCGTCTTACCTTGATGGGTAGAACGACCTCTTTGTTTCCAACTGAGAGACTGGCCCCTTGTGGGTCAAATTTCACTTCGAATGTTTCCGTTTCGCAGTAAGGCAGATTCTTTACACGATCTAACTCAGTACTGAAACCTGGACCAAGATAAACAAAATTTCTTTGTGGGAAAGAGAAATGGCAAACAAGAACTGCAGTAGATAGAGCCCTCCTGGGGTCAAAGTATCAATTAATACCCATGACCATTCAAAGTATAAATTAATGGCCCAAGAATTCTTTCAGCTGATCCCAGAAGAAGCATGAACACTACTCCAGAAGATCAGTACATGTGGGCACCCTGTTAGAAATGACAAAGTGCAAGAAGAAAGGGTCTCCCCAGTCTGGTTACCTGTGTCATGAAGGATGCGCTTTTCTGCATGGAAGGACACTGGGAAGTGACTGGTGTTGGTGATCTTGATGATGTGTGTTCGGATGTCACCAAGGATGATGTAGCCAAAGTCCAGGATATACTCTGGCAGCTTGACTCTGAAACAGTTAACGAGGCTCTCTTTACCAGTCACTTTTCCAAAAGAGTGACTATGCTATTCTCTTCTATCTCCTGTGCACAGTTCTGACCTCAGAACTGGAGGACAGAACAACCACCCTCCAGACAGGAGGCTATAGAAACAAGATTACTCCCCCCTCCCCCAAAGTTCACACTGCTGTTTCAGCCATTCCCAAAACACATTCAGTGTGGGCCCTCATGAACCTGAAGCCAGAACTATCCATTAAACAAAGCCAGAGGCTTCTGCCTTTCAGAGGCAGAGACTTGCCTGGTTGGCTGGATGCTAGAAGATAACAGATACAGGACGCAAGTAGATTTCATTTCTACATGATCAACCATTAATTGATTCAGGCAGCATTCCAGTGGGCAACACTGTTTGCTCTGTTCTCCTCTGAAAGAAGCCTACCATGAAAGGACACTCACTTGGCTAGTCTGCGACGACTCCGGTAGCTGAAGTCATCTGTGGAATCAGGGATAATTGTTTTCTGATGTTCTATGGAATAGCCTTGGACTATAAGTCGCTCTACTTCCATCTGGAGCTGAGCACTTAACTGGAGCAAGAGAAAAAACCAAGTCAGCAAATTCTAGAATATGCGTTTTCAATGGGGTCAAATCACCTCTAAGAGGGAAAAAATTGCTTCATGGAGGGGAGAATGAAAAAATTTTAGATATTACAATTATTTATGGCATTCCAAAAGGCCACAGTACATAAACAGTTATACAGTATAGTTGTGGTATTAAAATCTTCACAGAAAAAAAAATCTTCACAGGGGTGTTGGGTGGGGTAAAGAAACTAGTATATCTATATCATGGAATACTAATGAACAATGAAAAGGAATGAACTATTGATATTGATGGATTTCAAGGGCATTATGCTCATTGAAAAAAAAGCCAGTCTCAGGGCGCCCGGGTAGCTCAGTCGGTTGGGCATCTGACTCGGGCTCAGGTCATGACCTCACAGTCCGTGAGTTCGAGCCCCGTATCGGGCTCTGTGCTAATAGCTCAGAGCCTGGAGCCTGCTTCAGATTCTGTGTCTCCCTCTCTTTCTGCTCCTCCCCTGCTCATGCTCTGTCTCTGTCTTAAAAATAAATAAAATCATTAAAAAAATTTTTTTAAAAAGCCAGTCTCAAAAGGTTACATATTGTATAATTCCATTTACAGAATATTCTTGAAATAACAAAAGTACAGATTCAACAGAGGAAGATGGCAGCATAGGTGGATGCTGGGCTCACATCGTCCTACTGACCACTTAGATTCCACCCACATCTGCCTAAATAACCCAGAAAACCACCAGAAGACTAGCGGAATGGACTCTGTGGAGCCAAGCATAGACGAGAGGCCCAGGGAAGAGGGTAGTAAGGGTGGAGAGGCGGTGCGCACTACACGGATTGGCGGGAGGGAGCCGGGGTGGTGGAGGGGCAGCCAGCCCACCAGGCAAGACAGAGCCCATGAATCTGGCTTGCAAAAGCAGAGGGGCCAGATGGAGTGTGTTCTGACAGCCAGTGGGACTTAACATCTGGAATGTTATAAGTCAACAGCTCTGCTCCGAGAGCGGGAGGGCTAGAGGACAACGGGAGGGAGAGTTGTTGAGCCCCAGAGGACAGAGCTCGCTTGGCGGGGAACAAAGGTGCTCGCCAGTGCCATCTCCCTCGCCCATCCCCCAGCCAAAACCCCAAAGGGAACCAGTTCCCCTCATGGAACTTGCTTGTACTGCGCAAACACCCAACTCTGTGCTTCTGTGGATCCATCCCTCTGACAGGTCTGCCTTCCTCCTGGTGCCACAGGGTCCCTCCCGAAGCGGGCCACCAAAGGCAAAGCAAGCTGAGTCTGCCCCTCCCGCCCCTGTGCATCTGTGGATCCACCCCGGCTAACACGCCAGATCCCATCAAAGCAGCACCACAAGCCTGGCAGTGTGCAAGTAGCCCACCACACCACTCCACAGTGAGTCCTGCACCTGGGAGAGGGGAAGATAAGGTACACACCAGTCTGACTGCGGCCCCGCCCACCGACGCAAATTACTCCAGACAGCACAGGGGAAGAGCCCTGCAGTTCCACGCCACTCCAGGGACTATCCAAAATGATGAAACGGAAGAATTCTCCTCAAAAGAAACTCCAGGAAGTAGCAACAGCTAATGAACTGATCAAAAATGATTTAAGCAATGTAACAGAAAATGAATTTAAAATGATAGTCATAAAATTAATCACTGGGCTTGAAAAAAGTATAGAGGACAGCAGAGAATCTATTACTACAGAGATCAAGGGACTAACAAACAGTCAGGAGGAGCTAAAAATGCTATAAACGACCTTCAAAATACAATGGAGGCAACCACAACTCAGATTGAAGAGGCAGAGGAGAGAATAGGTGAATTAGAAGATAAAATTATGGAAAAAGAGGAAGCTGAGAAAAAGAGAGAGAAAAAAAATCCAGGAGTATGAGGGGAGAATTAGAGAACTAAGTGACACAATTACATGCAATAATATATGTATAATTGGGATTCCAGAAGAGGAAGAGAGAGGGAAAGGTGCTGAAGGTGTACTTGAGGGAAATAATAGCTGAGAACTTCCCTGATCTGAGGAAGGAAAAAGGCATTGAAATCCAAGAGGCACAGAGAACTCCCTTTAGACGTAACTTGAATCGATCTTCTGCGCGACATATCATAGTGAAACTGGCAAAACACAAGGATAAGGAGAAAATCTTGAAAGCAGCTAGGGATAAACGTGCTCTAACATATAAAGGGAGACCGATAAGACTAGTGATGGATCTATCTACTGAAACTTGGCAGGCCAGAAAGGAATGGCAGGAAATCTTCAATGTGATGAACAGAAAAAATATGCAGCCGAGAATCCTTTATCCAGCAAGTCTGTCATTCAGAATAGAAGGAGAGTTAAGGTCTTTCCAAACAAAAAACCAAAGGAATTCATCACCACTAAACCAGCCCTGCAAGAGATCCCAAGGGGGATCCTGTGAGACAAAGTACCAGAGACATCACTACAAGCATTAAACCTACAGACATCACAATGACTCTAAACCCATATCTTTATATAATAACACTGAATGTAAATGGACTAAATGCTCCAACCAAAAGACATAGGGAGTCAGATTGGATAAAAAAAAAATGAGACCCATCTATTTGCTGTCTACAAGAGACTCCTTTTAGAGCTGAGGACACCTTCAGATTGAGAGTGAGGGGATGGAGAACTATCTATCATGCTACTGGAAGTCAAAAGGAAGCTGGAGTAGCCATACTTATATAAGACAAACTAGACTTTAAATTAAAGGCTGTAACAAGAGATGAAGAAGGGCAGTATATAATAATCACAGGGTCTATCCATCAGGAAGACCTAACAATTATAAATGTCTATGCACCGAATATGGGAGCCCCCAAATATATAAAACAATTAATCACAAACATAAGCAAACTTATTGATAAGAATGTGGTAATTGCAGGGGAATTTAATACCCCACTTACACCAATGGATAGATCATCTAGACACATGGTCAGTAAAGAAACAAGGGCCCTGAATGATACATTGGATCAGATGGACTTGACAGATATATTTAGAACTCTGCATCCCAAAGCAACAGAATACACTTTCTTCTCGAGTGCACATGGAACATTCTCCAAGATAGATCACATACTGGGTCACAAAACAGCCCTTCATAAGTATACAAGAATTGAGATCATACCATGCATACTTTCAGACCACAATGCTATTAAGCTTGAAATCAACCACAGGAAAAAGTCTGGAAAACCTCCAAAAGCATGGAGGTTAAAGGACACCCTACTAACGAATGAGTGGGTCAACCAGGCAATTAGAGAAGAAATTAAGAAATATATGGAAATAAATGAAAATGAAAATGCAACAATCCAAATGCTTTGGGATGCAGCGAACGCAGTCCTGAGAGAAAAATACATTGCAATCCAGGCCTGTCTCAAGAAACAAGAAAAACCCCAAATACAAAATCTAACAGAACACCTAAAAGAAATAGAAGCAGAACAGCAAAGATACCCCAAACGCAGCAGAAGAAGAGAAATAATAAAGATCAGAGCAGAAATAAATATAGAATCTAAAAAAACTGTAGAGCATATCAATGAAACCAAGAGTTGATTTTTTGAAAATACACAAAATTGACAAACCTCTAGCCAGGCTTCTCAAAAAGAAAAGGGAGATGACCCAAATAGATAAAATCATGAATGAAGATGGAATGATTACAACCAATCCCTCAGAGATACAAGCAATTATCAGGGAATACTGTGAAAAATGAATATGCCAACAAACCGGACAACCTGGAAGAAATGGACAAATTCCTAAACACCCACACTCTTCCAAAACTCAATCAGGAGGAAATAGAAAGTTTGAACAGACCCATAACCAGCGAAGAAATTGAATCAGTTATCAAAAATCTCCCAACAAATAAGAGTCCAGGACCAGATGGCTTCCCAGGGGAGTTCTACCAGACGTTTAAAGCAGAGATAATACCTATCCTTCTCAAGCTATTCCAGAAAATAGAAAGGGAAGGAAAACTTCCAGACTCATTCTATGAAGCCAGTATTACTTTGATTCCTAAACCAGACAGAGACTCAGTTAAAAAAGAGAACTACAGGCCAATATCCCTGATGAATATGGATGCAAAAATTCTCAGTAAGATACTAGCAAATAGAATTCAACAGCATATAAAGAGAATTATTCACCATGATCAAGTGGGATTCATTCCTGGGCTGCAGGGCTGGTTCAACATTCACAAATCAATCAATGTGATACATCACATTAATAAAAGAAAAGATAAGAACTGTATGATCCTGTCAATCAATGCAGAAAAAGCATCTGACAGAATTCAGCATACTTTCTTAATAAAAACCCTCGAGAAAGTCGGGATAGAAGGAACATACTTAAAGATCATAAAAGCCATTTATGAAAAGCCCACAGCTAACGTCATCCTCCTTGGGGAAAAACTGAGAGCTTTTTCCTTGAGATCAGGAACATGACTGGAATGTCCACTCTCACCGCTGCTGTTTAACATAGTGTTGGAAGTGCTAGCATCAGCAATCAGACAACAAAAGGAAATCAAAGGCAACAAAATTGGCAAAGATGAAGTTAAGCTTTCACTTTTTACAGATGACATGATATTATACATGGAAAATCCGATAGACTCCACCAGAAGTCTGCTAGAACTGATACATGAATTTAGCAAAGTCGCAGGATACAAAATTAATGTACAGAAATCAGTTGCATTCTTATACACTAATAATGAAGCCACAGAAAGACAAATAAAGAAACTGATCCCATTCACAATTGCACCAAGAAGCATAAAATACCTAGGAATAAATCTAACCAAAGATGTACAAGATCTGTATGCTGAAAACTATAGAAAGCTTATGAAGGAAATTGAAGAAGATATAAAGAAATGGAAAAACATTCCGTGCTCATGGATTTAAGAATAAATATTGTCAAAATGTCAATACTATCCAAAGCTATCTACACATTCAATGCAATCCCAATCAAAATTGCACCAGCATTCTTCTCAAAGCTAGAACGAGCAATCCTAAAATTTGTATGGAACCACAAAAGGCCCCGAATAGCCAAGGTAATTTTGAAGAAGAAGATCAAAGCGGGAGGCATCACAATCCCAGACATTAGCCTCTACTACAAAGTTGTAATCATCAAGACAGCATGGTTTTGGCACAAAAACAGACACATAGACCAATGGAATAGAACAGAAACCCCAGAATTAGACCCACAAAAGTATGGCCAACTAATCTTTGATAAACCAGGAAAGAATATCCAATGGAAAAAAGACAGTCTCTTTAACAAATGGTGCTGGGAGAACTGGACAGACACATGCAGAAGGAAGAAACTAGACCACTTTCTTACATCATTCACAAAACAAACTCAAAATGGATAAAGGACCTGAATGTGAGACAGGAAACCATCAAAACTCTAGAGGAGAAAGCAGGGAGAAACCTCTCTGACCTCAGCCGCAGCTATTTCTTACTTGACACATCTCCAAAGGCAAGGGAATTAAAAGCAAAATGAATTATTGGGACCTCATGAAGATAAAAAGCTTCTGCACAGCAAAGGAAACAATCAACAAAACTAAAAGGCAACCCACGGAATGGGAAAAGATACTTGCAAATGACATATCGGACAAAGGGCTAGTATCCAAAATCTATAAAGAGCTCACCAAACTCCACACCCAAAAACCAAATAATCCCGTGAAGAAATGGGCAGAAAATATGAATAGACACTTCTCTAAAGAAGACATCCGGATGGCCAACAGGCACATGAAAAGATGCTCAACGTCGCTCATCAGGGAAATACAAATCAAAACCACACTCAGATATCACCTCACGCCAGTCAGAGTGGCTAAAATGAACAAATCAGGAGAGTATAGATGTTGGCGAGGATGTGGAGAAATGGGAACCCTCTTGCACTGTTGGTGGGAATGCAAACTGGTGCAGCCGCTCTGGAAAACAGTGTGGAGGTTCCTCAGAAAATTAAAAATAGACCTACCCTATGACCCAGCAGTAGCACTGCTAGGAATTTACCCAAGGGATACAGGAGTACTGATGCATAGGGCCACTTGGACCCCAATGTTCATAGCAGCACTCTCAACAATAGCCAAATGATGGAAAGAGCCTAAATGTCCATCAACTGATGAATGGATAAAGGAATTGTGGTTTATATACACAATGGAGTACAACGTGGCAATGAGAAAGAATGAAATATGGCCCTTTGTAGCAACATGGATAGAACTGGAGAGTGTTATGCTAAGTGAAATAAGCCATACAGAGAAAGACAGATACCATATGTTTTCACTCTTATGTAGATCCTGAGAAACTTAACAGAAACCCATGGGGGAGGGGAAGGAAAAAAAAAAAAGACGTTAGAGTGGGAGAGAGCCAAAGCATAAGAGACTCTTAAAACCTGAGAACAAACTGAGGGTTGATGGGGGGTGGGAGGGAGAGGAGGGTAGGTGATGGGCATTGAAGAGGGCATCTTTTGGGATGGGCACTGGGTGTTGTATGAAACCAATTTGACAATAAATTTCATATATTAAAAAAATAAAATAAAGTAAAGTAAAATAAAATAAAATAATAAAATAAAATAATAAAATAAAATGAAATAAAGTAAAATAAAATAAAATAAAATAAAAATAAAGATGAGTACAGGGAGAAAGCAGGCTTTATGGTCAAGAATGGACTATTAAGAGAAGAATATCAGGGAGGGGTGAAGGAGGATTTGGGGATTTTGCTTTCACTTCCCAATGGGGGAGGGCCGACTTTATTTACCAGCTGGGCCACTCTGCCTCGAGAGACCAACTGTTGGCTTGGCTTCCACCTTGGAGGCACCATGCTGAACCTCTTTGGCTGCCCCCTCCCCCACTTAGCTGTTGGCGACCAGAGGGTTCTATTCTGAATCTACCCCTGCTCACTCGGTACACTTCCCAGGGAATCTCACCATTCCCTGTGATCACAATGGCCATCTGGTGACTCACAGCACTTTCTCCAGCCTCTCTCCTCAGCTCTCTAGCCCATGGGGCCAGCTCCCTATGGGAAGCTCACTTGGATGATGTTCAGAAATCTCGGGTGTAATAACAAACCATTGGAACTCAGATCCCTTCCTCCTCTCCCCTCAAACTTGCTCTTCCTCCTGAGTTTCCCATCTCACTTCTCCTCCTCCTTACTTTGTCCGTCAAGCAAGACACTTAAGGTAGGGGTCACCTCTGCCCCACCCCCACATCCAACCAATCCCTAATCACTGACCATTCCAACTCCGGAGTATTTCTTGAAACTACTCGATTCTTTCCACCTCCTGTGTTATCACTCTTGTTGACACCACCGCCATCTCTCATCTAGAGTTACCCCATCAGCTTTTAAAAACTGAGCACATCTCAGCACATCTATCCTTATTACACACACAGACACACAGACACACAGACACACACACACACACACACACACACACACCGCAACCCAAACCCCTGAGAGCTTCTCAGGGCTTCACAAGGCAGCCAGAGAGATTTTTTAAAGATGCAATTCTGATTACCCCAGGCCCCACTTGAAACACTTCACTAACTTGCTGTTGCCCTCAGAATAAAGTTCAAAATCCTTTAATAGGTTCATTAGGGGACTCCTTACCTCTCCCCCTTCTTTGCTCTAGCTATAGCTTCTTCTCCTTTCTGTTCCTCAGAGAGACCATGACCTTCCTGCCCCTGGGTCTTTGTACCTACCATTCTCCTCCCACATTCATTCTGTGCAGGGTGAAGCTAATCTTACCTCAGAAGATTCATCCTCAGGCAATTCCTCAGTTATCTCTAAGTGGTCAAGTGTTTCATAGTTGTACTCTTTTTCTAGGTTTTTTCTGGCCTGATTCAAGAAGGTTTCATACTTTTCATTTCCTGTGGGATTGGAAGGAGAAAGAAATCAGGATGGTTAAAAATATATGAATCATGCCTAAAACACAGACTGTCAGCTCAGGGTCCATAAAGTCAGAAGGGAAGCGAACTTTTTGGTGCTTTACCTGTCATGTTTTCCCTGCCTCAGAGGGTGACATAGATTGTGACTGAGTTCAATTTGTAGCAGAGACCCCACTGAGTTTAATGAGATTATGCTTTAGGGAGCTAAGAGCTGGTTCACAAGAACTTGATGGCAGCAACATCCTAAGTCATGCATTGGGTGATCAACCAGATCGCAGCTTCCTAGATGCTGTCCTGGCTCTAGTACTGAATGCTGCATGACCTGGGAGCCCCCTCTGCGCTGGACACACCCACACGGTCGGTCATCCTTTAAGTGACTTCGCATGTTTGTTAAATCTCAGTAAGCAAAAGGACTATATCTGCAACTCTAACTGTAACTAAACAAGCTCCAGTCCCCCAAATCAGGGATGCAGGCAATCAGGGGAAAGATTTCAGACACTCATGTTCACCAGTAAGCCAGTGCAAATTCTAATGCTAGAGGGATGAGGTAGGCAGAGAAATAAAGTGCCTACTATGGAGCCATAGGAAGCACTGTACTTGTGATGAACGGGAGCACGGGAGACCCAACGGATAGTATTCAGAACTAACAGTATTCAGATCTCAATTCTTCGAAAGCCCTCTGCTGGCCAAACATATCTACTGCCAGCAGGGCCCCTGGTTTTCAACCAAGTGGCAAAGACTTTGAGAGCTGGACTAACTTCTGGCTGGTTGGAACCCTAGATGGTAGAGTGTAACATGGTGTTAGATTTACTAATATTTGTGTTGTAGTTTCAGGGAGCAATTAGGATGTAAAGAATTATCATCAGTAGGTGAGCCAGTGACTTTGGGGATCAGGGGTGGAGGAAAGGCTCAGTGTGAAGGCTTAGTCTGAAGCTGTCTGTGGAATGCAGATTTCAAGGAGCTCAAAGGAGTTACAAAGAAGAGTGAGACCTTTGTCTTAACCCTCTGTTCTATATCCCATGTCAGGAAGAAAGAGCCAGAGAGTCCATGGCCAAGAGAGCTGCTCAGCTGAGCTTTGGGATTTGCCAAGATAGAAGTCTTCTGATACAGAGGGATGGCTCCAGGGACCAGATATTACCAGAAAAACCTTGGCTAAGTATGTGCGCAGACAACTAATAAAAGTCTGAATTAGCCCCCAAACTGTGTAATGCAAAAATAAGGAAGGGGTCAGAACCTTGGTTGCCTTTGTGTACAGTTTATATTTTGTAAATGCTACTCCCTGGAGTGATCAGCCTTTGCCTCTCAGTGGTCATCTGTAAGTGTGCCACGGGTAGGGACAATTCAGGGAGAGATTATAGCTGGAAGAAATGTGTGCTGGAGGAAAAGGCCTCTGGAAGTGCAACTTTCTGATCTCTCTATATGTAATTCAGTGATGGCAAAATTGGCCAGGGGTCTTAATTTGGGACTTCTGTGGACCACATCCTGTCTCATTAAATACAGGTCACCAAATCAATTTCAACTCGAATTTTTTTTTTTTTTTTTTTTTTTTTTACGAAATGAGGAATGACACAGGAACTTAGTGAGTACCAAACAAATCATTTGAGTACCAATCAGCCTTCAAATAAGCAAAGCTAAAATGTACCTTTTGTTCCCCAGTGGAAAAATACTATAGTAGGTAATAATACCTTGAAGTTTCCTGGGGAGATCGAGGCTGATTCGGGGAAAGATTCCCTCACCACGCAGAGTGATGTTTTCTGGGTCCAGGTGGGCAATCTGTATCTGGAAATTCCTTTGAAAGATCTCAGGTACTCCAGGTAAGTAGTAAACCTTCAATACCTGCTCTTTATGTGCACTGATAAAACCCTACATAGCAGAAAGACCAGAATGTTAATATTTACAATGGACTCCTGCTTCTGGAGATTTAATGGACTAGATAGTCCCACCGGCCTCTTATGCTGATTATTTTCTATTCACACCCCTCACCCAAGATTCATCTTATGAAGCTATGAGAAAATGACAAGTAACCAATAAAAAATAGGTAGGGTATGTGAACAAGTATTTCATAAAAAGAGGAAATATGAATGGCAAATAAATGCAGTAAAAGGTGCTAATCCTCATAAGTGACCAGAGAAATGAAACTAGGATTATAATAAAAATTTTTTAAAACACTTATTGACAAAATTTACTAAATTTCAGTGAGAGTATGTTTACATCTGTTGGGAATGCCAACGGGGAAAAAAACACTGTGAAAAAAGTTTTAGCGCTGTCTTATCAAATTGAACATCTGCATAGTCCATGACCCAGAAATTTCACTCCTAGGAAAATTCCCTAAGAAAAATGCTTCCATTTGTACATCAGGAGGCAGGCACAAGAATATTTGTAGCAGGATTGTTTCTAACAGCAAAATTTTAGTGAGAAAAAAATCCCAAATGCTTTGACAGGAAAAAGAAAAATTGCTTTCAACATAGTTATAGAAGGGATATTATTTGATTATGAAAATAAATGAACTATAGCTACATGTGACAATGTGCACTATTCTTAGAAACACGATACTGGATGAAAAAAACAAAATGCACAAAATTACATTACTGATGCCATTTTCATAAAACTCAAGATAAAATAAAATCCCATAAAACAAACTTTCCAAGTTTTGGGATCAAGTATATTTGTTTTGTTTACTACGCTATGCTATCCTCAGTGCTAGAAAAATGCCTGGTCATAGTAGGTGCTTAAAAGTTTTCGTAAATTAATAAACTAAAAGCACTTTGTTTAAGGATACATACATGTGTAATAAAACTGTATTTTAAAAAGGGATCAAAAAAAGCAAGTGGAGAAGAGGCCCTTGGCTTCAAGGACTTAGAAGGGAAGTGTGATGACAGAAGTGGAAATAAACCATTCTTCTAATTGTGAAAAAAAATCCATGGGGCTATATTGTCTTGTTCACACTGGAGCCCCTGATACCTGTATGGTGCCTGGCTAATTCAGGATTCAATTAATACTTGATTAATAAATGAGTAAAGTGCTTGGATTTATTATTATTATTATTATTATTATTATTATTATTATTATTAGGTTTATGATAACTATTTTTAGTTAAAAAAATCACACCCATAATCCTGACAATGAATGTTTAGTGTAATATCATGTGCCATAGGGCTACAGCTTGCAGGTTTGAACTTGGGTCCCTCCTACCACTGTCACATGGCCACTTACTGAGATGGGCACGATTAGGGGCACTCCAGGCAGAAGGTTGTCTGGCGAAGACAGGGGGTCAGTCAGAACCTTGAACTCAAAGCCAACTTTCCCAGTGTTCTTCAGCGTGATTTCATTCTCTGTGACATGGTCAAACAGCTTGAGAGGAGAAGAAGAGTGACAGCTATCAGCTACCCTTTGGGATGCTGCTGTCATCCTGGGAAAGGCGGGTGGACAAATACACTTCACACACACAGATTTCATCTTTCCTGGTGTAGACACTGGCCAATCCAATCCACATTTCAGTAGCATCAAAATGTGCCCTCTGGAGCTGGAGGAGCACTGGACGCCAGAAACCTGGCTCTTTGTTAGCTCTTCTAGCAACTAGTTTAAGTTAGTAGAGCCGTGTGTGGGGTGTTCTAACTCTCTGCACCTCAGTTTCTTCACCACAAAGAACTCATGACAGAGGATCTCAAAATTAAGCTTTCCTAGGCCAAAGTTTATTTGTTTATTTTTTGGATAAGATTTGAGTCTAGAATTAAAATTTTTGCATTCATATGGAGAGACATGGGAGTAGTAGGCAAGACATGTTCTTTTTCCTGAGATTTTACTGACACAATTCAGCAGCTGAACAGCAGGGCCAATAACCACAAAATAAGGCCACTTCAGGGGTTCTTAGGATAAGATAGGGCAAGGACTGGCTGCTTCAAAGAATACACTCTGAGCTGACCCAAAACAGAAGAACCTGGAGATAAGTAATGAAAGGGAATTGTATTTGGTCAACTCAGTGGACAAAGTCTCAAAAGGTGTTGGGTGAATTTGCTTTTAGGCACAATTTTTAACCTATAAACACACATGCACACACACAATTCGATAATTATCCATGCAGCAGCTATACGACGGCAGTCTGACTTCCATTAAAATTTGGTAGAGATATGGTTCCGAGTACATAACACAAAATCTAATTGGGAAAAGAAGATGTACAGACATAGAATCAATAATTATTCCAAATCAAAAATTAGAATGTGCATTATATTATGGCAAAGAATATATTTAAATGCCAAGAGAATGCAAGGTAAGAAAAAGATAACTAAAGGATAGAGCTGAACTGAATCTTACAGTATGTGTAGATTTGGGGTTGGCAGAGTGGAAGATGAGAGGGATTATATAAAAGGAAGTATTGAGGCAAGAAGGCCTGGGATGTATTAGGGTCAGTGGGTAAACCAGTTTGGCCACAAAGGGATGAATGGCCTACAGTGAGAAACTAAGAGAAACCAAATTTAATGTGTAAGGGACATCAGTTAGGTTAATAGAGGGGCTTAGGATCCCCTCACCCAGGTGGAGGAGCTTGGTTCTGATCCAATGGATGACAGAGAAAGGGACTCATGATTGGAGGCCTTCTCTGACCCATGCACAGTATTGACCTTGCACTTTAATAACCACAAGCACCTGGTGAGCTAGGTACTGCTACCCCATTCCTACCTGATAGATGAGGGGTACTGAGGCTTGGAGATGTCAGGTGATATGCTACAGAGTCAGTAGGAAGTAAAACTGGGATACCATCCCAGTTTCTCTGATAGCAAAACCATGCTCTTTTCTCAATACTAAGTTGCTTCCTAAATGCTGCTGGGGCTAATTGTTGAGGGTTGATAGGATGAAAATGCAATTTGGGGAAAATCTATGCGGCAGTGCTGTTTAGATGGGTTAGTGGCCAAAGCCCTGAATGCGGTGTAACCCCTTGCTTCCGTGGAGTCCTTGGCATCACCTGGGAGCTTGGGAGAAACGCAGATTCTGAGGCTCCACCCAGGACCTACTGAATCAGAATCTGCACTGGAACAAGATTATCAGGTGATTTGTATGCACATTATGGTTTCAGAAGAATTGCTGTAATATCTTAGTAATGGCTTGATGAACCCCTGTGGTGTGACAACTGCAGTGGCCATGGGAAGGGAAAACCAACACAGAGGAATCCTGCTTGATGAATTAGCTAACCTGGATGCTTGCAGGATATGGGGAGGCAAAGGGAAGCGTGTAGTGGAAAATGCTTGGAGACTGTAAACTCAAGGGACAGAGAAGGTGGTAGCGCTATTGAAGAAATGGAGAGGTTGGTATGGGCTTCTGGATTGAGATGGAAGATGCAAGTTTTAGTGTCTAACATGCTGAATTTCAGGAGACAGAAAAGCAAGTGAAAAAGTCTGGCAAACAGTTGGCAGTGGGATGATTAGGGTTAGGGAAGCGGATCAGGGATCAAGGTTAGGGGTAGTGCTGAGACGGTGATGATCCGGGGCTCTAGGACAGGTTAGAGCACAGGACTTTGTTCGATGTTTAAGGCAAAACCAGGAAATCTCCTCCCTGTGGTCGTCAATACCTGTAATCCATAGTTAATATCCTTGGTGTCAAAGGAGTAGTTGACCAGGGATGCCTCTCCCCTCAGCATGATCTCATAGGTGGGCCCTCCTTCTACTTCGCACAGGGCTTTAGCCTGTGCAATGATGTCACAGTGTCCATAGAAGGTGAACGATATCTGGTGGCTACTATGTGGCTTCAGCACTCCATATAGGGGCAGGATATCAAACACCTGCAGAGAAAGTCATTCTGTAGGAGAGCATCAATCAGGATGAAGGGCCTGCAGAGGGTAGGTTAAACTCCAGTCAGCTTACAGATTAATTCCTGACTTTAACTTGTTTGACTCCATGAAAGGTGCCTAGCCCAGAACCCTGGACATACCTGATGGTAATGCGGGGGGAAGACTGGCCCGGCAGGATTTAGATTTCTAACTTGGGGCAGGTGCTCAGTGAGAAGAGTTAGTATCATCTGACTTTAGGGCCCATGAGGTGTTACTTACTTCTTCTACCCCAATGGGAAGCATTTCTTCCCGTTCAAAGCTCCATGGGGGTTCCTGAAACTCCACCTGGCTCTGGTTTGGGTTTATTCTTTCAGTTTCAGCAGAGTTAAAACTTAATCCCTAGAAATCAGAGGCATGAGGAAAAGCTAGTAAGCATTCACAACGGTTCGTCAATGTGCTTCTCCCCACCAGTGACAGAAAACTGATGTATGTTGTCTATACCTTAAAAAATAGTACATTTTTTTTCTTATGGAGAGAACTGGACAAATGCCCAAAATATATGTACAAGGATGTTTCCTGCAGCATTACTTACAGTAGCAAAACTTTGGAAGCAAACTAAATGCTTATCAATAGGGGATTATTTTATTTTACTTTATATTTTTGTTAAAGTTTTATTTTTTATTTTTTAAAGGTTATTTATTTATTTATTTATTTTTAATATGAAATTTGTTGTCAAATTGGTTCCCATACAACACCCAGTGCTCATCCCAACAGGTGCCTTCCTCAATACCCATCACCCACCCTCCCCACCCTCCCACCCCCCCCATCAACCCTCAGTTTGTTCTCAGTTTTTAAGAGTCTCTTATGTTTTGGCTCCCTCCCTAACCTTTTTTTTTTTTTCTTCCTCTCCCCCATGGTCTTCTGTTAAATTTCTCAGGATCCACATGTTTTCACTCTTATGTGGATCCTGAGAAACTTAACAATAGGGGATTATTTTAAATGGAGTATGTGTGGGGAGCGCCTGGGTGGCTTAGTTGATTAAGCGTCTGCCTCTTGATTCCGGCTCAGGTCATAGTCTCGTGGTTTTGTGAGTTCAAGCCCTGCGTTGGGCTCCATGCTGGTGGTGCGGAGCCTGCTTGGGATTTTCTCTCTCTCCCTCTCTCTCTCTGCCCCTCCCCCACGCACTCTGTCTCTGTCTCTATCAAAATAAATACATAAATAAATAAATGGAGTGTGTGTGGGTCCTCTGTCCATGGAGGATGATGCAGTATATGTATATTTAGGGATCAGGAATCATATGCACAACATATTACTGAGTGAAAAAGCAGTTCCATCTATGTAAAATGACATATGCCCATGTATCACACCTGAAGGTACAAGCGTGTGTAAATTCATTCAGAGATTTGTGTATGCAAATAGTTACTGGGAGGTTGTTTGCTAAAATTTCAGTGGCTCTTTTTCTTATTTTTTTAAATAAAAAAAATTTTTTTAATGTTTATTAATTTTTGAGAGAGAGAGAGAGAGAGCAAGCAAACACAAGTGGGGGAGGGTCAGAGAGAGAGGAAGACACAGAATCCAAAGCAGGTTCCAGCCTCTGAGCTGTCAGTACAGAGCCCAACACGGGGCTCAAACTCATGAACTGTGAGATCATGACCTGAGCTGAAGTCAGACACTTTACCAACTGAGCCACCCAGGCACCCTTCAGTGGCTCTTTTTCATAAATGGTGGCATTGTAAGGATTTTTGCTTTCAGTTTTCTGTATTCTTGACTCTTCTATGACAAATCTCTTTGAAAATAGAAAAAGAAAATTAACATTTAAAGGTATTTTATATACATATATATATTCTAAAAAAATTGGAAAATATAGAAAACTTCAAAGAGAGAAATACAAATAAATTACTTATACTATACACACACACATATGTATGTGTGTGTACAATGTGTTTATATAAGGGTATGTACTTGTATTCTGATCTGTCAGTTTATAGGAGTGCTGCATTTCCATAAATATTCTTCACAAGCATTATCTAAAATACTTTTAAAAAATAGAACATGTAGCTGACAGATACACAAAAAGATGCTCAACATCAATTATGCAGATCAAAACCACAATGAGGTATCCCCTCACACCTATCAGAATGGCTAAAATAAAAAACATCATCAGCCACAAGTGTTGGCGAGGGTGTGGAGAAAAAGGAACCTTCATACACTCTTGTTGGGAATGCAAAATTGTGCAGACACTGTGGAAAACAGTGTGGAGGTTCCTCAAAAAATTAAAAATAGAATTACCATATAATCTAGTGATTTCACTACTGGGTATTTACCCAAAGAATATGAAAACACTAATTTGAAAGGATATACGCACCTCATATTTTTATTGCAGCATTATTTACAATAGCCAAATGATGGAAGCAGCCCAAGTGTCCACTGATAGATGAATAGGTAAAGAAGAGGTGGTATATACATACAATAGAATATTCAGCCATAAAAAAGAATGAAATCTTGCCATTTGCAACAACATGAATGGACCTAGAGAGTATAATGCTAAGTGAGATAAGCCAGAGGATGACAAATACCATATGATCTCACTCATACGTGGAATTTAAGAAACAAAGCAAATGCACAAATTAAAAGAAGAGACAAACCAAAACCAGACTCTTAAGTACAGAGGACAAACATGGTTACCAGAGGAGAGGTGGGTGGGGATATGGGTGAAACAAGGCGTAGGGATTAAGAGTGCACTTACTGTGATGAGCCCTAAGTAATATTCAGACTTGTTGAAACACTATATTGTAGAGCCAAAACTAATATAATACTGTATATTAGCTATACTGGATTAAAATAAAATTAAAAATATAGAACATTTTTTTACTTAATATACCAGAGATTGTTTTAAGTCAGTGTTAGAGAACTTCCTCATTTTTTAAGAAAAGATTTTATAGTATTGCCTTGTGCAAACACAAGTCAGTCTCCTATTGGTGGAGTCAAGTTGTTTCCAATTTTTCTTGCTTTTACCAACAAAGCTTCAGTGTCCAAGGAGAGTTCCATGTCTATGCACATGTAAAGGCAGATCTGGAGAATAGTATCCTAGCAGTGGAAATGTGCATTAAATTCTGATATACTCCCCAAATTATATGCCACAGAGGCGATGTCAATTCATAACCCTACCTACAAAATATAAAAATGCTCTGCCACTACTGAGTCAAACTGTATTTTAAAAGACTGTATATGGTCATGGATATACAGTAATTTATTTTTCCAATTTTTATTCTATTTCTAAAGTGTTGTGACAAACATCTTTGTACATAAATTTTTTTATCTCCAATGATTTCCTTAGGCCATCCTTCTAGAAGGAGAATTTAAGGGTATGCATTTTTAAACTCCCTTGATTTCCCCTTTGTTTTTACTATGGAATTACGGAGAGAAATCTTTCTCCTTTTGTAGCCTCTATTTGGGGGCTGGGAAGAATGCCAAGGTTTAGAGGTAACTGGCTTCTTCATTATAGAGAAAAATCTATGCGCTGAGATGTCTGGCTCTCACTGGGGTGTTAGCTCTATGGGTGTTTGGTCGGGAAGTGATGTGGATAAACTTCCACAGCCTCATCCCACCCAATCCCCAGCCTTGCACTTGTCACTGCTCCTGGCTCTGTTTTTGTTTTACAGGAAGGACCCTCGGCTTGCTAACCCATCCCATGGAGAGAAAACCGTACATCGGAGATGATCATGATGGGTGCTTGTGCTTTTTTGTATTGTCCTTCTTCAGGCCTGACATCTTCATCCATGAGGATAGTCCTGGGGAGTTGAACAAAATGTGGAGAATCACTCATTTGGCAACCATCCCGACACAGCCTTCAGCTACAGCATCACTCCATCTTCCTCTCTCCCTCTACTGTACTCCAAAGGATAAGTGGGGTTCTCATTCAAAGCATGCTTTTTTCACGAGATCAGCTGGTCATTGCTCTGTTACTCCCTGTCCCCAAACATGGAGTATAGGGCATCAGGCTAGTCAATTTTCCACAGACTCCAACCCTTCTTTCCTGGCCTACCAAGCCCATGTCCAAATTACAAAAAGTTCTGGGAAGCTCTAGCAATGCTTCAGACAATTTTCTGTGTCTCCAGTGCTCAATGTTAAGGTTTATTATTTACTGGAGCACTTTATCGTGAGGATACACTGTTTGGCCAACTGCCATATCCTTTTCTGCTTGCTACCCTTGACCTGACCCTGGCTGCCGACTCTGGACAGATGGAGAAGGTTATGTGATAGGAAGGACTTAGTCCTCCAGGAATCGGGAGGCTATGACCTCCTGAAAGTAGAGATGCTTTTCAACTCTATTCCACCTGCACAGTCCAGGGACTCACACACAGAAGTCACTCACTAAACTGTTGACCAGTGAGCTGCTGGATGAATAAATAAGGGATGGGCTTGAGAATGTAAGTCAGGGTAGAGAAAAAAAAATGTTATTTTAAAAAATCCATTCTAGCCTTGCATTTGCACTTACTTAACAAAACCATTTAGCTCCATCTCAGGGGACTCTGTTACTGGCATTACTGGAGAGCTGGCAGAAGCTGAGGTCACTGGGATGGATTCCACCTGGGACAGGGGGGCACTGGTGGGCTTCCTTGGCTGTGGCACAAACCTACAAAAGCAGGGTGGATGGAGGCACACATCAGCCTTTGCAAATTGGTGCTCAGTGGGGGCTCTCAGTTTCTATGGCTAAGCTCCAAATAAATCCTAGACAGGCAGGCCTAGAAGGACCTGCCTTACACCACCCCTTAGACTTACCTTGTTCAAATCTTAGGTTTCACTTTCTCCTAAAAAGTTTCCTCACCATCGTCTCCCAGTCTGGGTCCAGTGACTCTCCTCTGAGTGCCTACAGCCCCTGGGCTTCCACTCCACACTTATTTTTCCTGCCCCTGCTAGCCCATGAGCTCCCTGAGGACCTGTACCTAATATGGCATCTAATACAGTGCCTGGCCTGCAGTAGGTACTCAGGCATGGTTATGAATGCGTGAATGAATGACCAGGGATCCTGGGTCCAGGTAACCAAACAGAAAGCAGAGCCAGGACTAGGGTACCAGACAAACATTCCTTTGCCTTATGTTACCATGGATTAGATATGTCTATGGTTTCTTACAAATGGAGTCATAAATATGTACTCTTGAGTCTAACTTCTTTTGCTCAGCATAATGTTTTTACATTCATTTATGTTATTTCAAGGAGCACTAAGTAGTCTGATCTTTTCTTTTTTTAATAACTGAGCAGTATTCCATAGTATGGATGACTAATGTGTTTATCCATCTTGTTGGTGGGCAATGTGGCTGTTTCCAGCTTTTAATATTATGAATACGGTTGCTAAGAATATTTGTGTACAAGTTTTTGCATAGATGTATGTTTTCATTCCTCCTGAGCCAATTCCTGGGAAAAGAACTGCTTAGTTATATGGTACATGTATGTTTAAAATTATAGGATACTGCCACACAGTCTTCCGAAGTGGTTTTACTCCATTTAACACTATCTTCACAGTGAAGGTGAGACCTCAAGAAGGCCCACAACCTCATGCACACTCGGTATTCAGTCTTTTAAATTTTAAGTTTGAACCATTCAAGCATGACGTTGACTAATAGGCTTATTTTAAGGGAAAATCATGTATCATTGCTATAAATTAAAACCCAGTTTTATCCACCATGTTTAGAAAAATCACATTATTTTCTCACCTGGTGAGGGCTCTGAGCTGAGCCCTGACTGCTCTTTTTAAGAAGAGAGAGCAGTTCAATTTCCCCTTGGGAAAACACTGGGCTGACACCTCACTATAGAACTGTGAGCACTTGGAGGGCGGGACCAATAGGTTCCTTCTTCATAGCCCTCGTTGCTGAGGGTCTTCTACATAGAGCATGAGTTCAATAAGTGTCTGACTGAATGGACAGATGGATAGATGGATGCACGCATGAATGGTTGCGTGAGAACAGGTAAACAGCACACAGGTAACTGGACTATTTTGTGTGTTTTGTGCTACTCTCAGCTTATCAATAACCAGTGTTGTGGTGGGACCAGCCCTTGTAGTTCTTATTATGATTGGAAGATGCCCTTCAGCAGCAACCATCAGGAAACTTTGAGAAAATAAAAGGTTATTAGTTACAGGAACTGAAAACTACACAGCACACCTGGGGCCACACAGGGACATCGTGGATAGAAAGACAGTGTGGGCCTAGGTTTTGCTTTTATTGGGGTGGAGGGTGGAGAGCTAGGATTTCTTAGGCTCACTCTGTACTGGTGAACTTAAAACATAAGAGTAGGAATTTAATTTTTTTTTGTTTTCAACGTTTATTTATTTTTGGGACAGAGAGAGACAGAGCATGAACGGGGGAGGGGCAGAGAGAGAGAGGGAGACACAGAATCAGAAACAGGCTCCAGGCTCTGAGCCATCAGCCCAGAGCCTGACGCGGGGCTCGAACTCACGGACCACGAGATCATGACCTGGTTGAAGTCGGACGCTTAACCGACTGCGCCACCCAGGCGCCCCAAGAGTAGGAATTTAAAGTGCAGGGAAGAGAAGAGACAAGTGGCCCAAATGGTCAGTTATTGAAATCAACCAAAATTTCTACATCGAAGGAATCTCAGTGCCCCAGGTGGTCCGGCTCCTTATCTAGTTGTATGGCTGGCAAAGTGCCTCTTTGACACGGATGCCTTGGCAAGCAAAACTTAAGTCAGGCACTTGCATTACAAAAAAAGAAAAAGAAAAAACAACCACGGGGCAGTCAGAGTTTACACCGTACCTCCACCTCCACCCCCCGCGGATCCCATTCCCTAAGATCTTGGGAGAAGAGTGCAAAAGCTCTTTTCACTTTCTTTTTTTTTTTAATATGAAATTTATTGTCAAATTGGTTTCCATACAACACCCAGTGCTCATCCAAACAGGTGCCCTCCTCAATGCCCATCACCCACCCTCCCCTCCCTCCCACCCCCCATCAACCCTCAGTTTGTTCTCAGTTTTTAAGAGTCAGTTTCTTGCATCAGCCTCCACTTGGCTTATTCCAGGACAGATGTCTCCGGATGACATTACCTTAGATTGAAACCACATCATTCTGGGCTGAGGACCCATGTTGGGCTGGGTGCTGGGAAGCACATTAAAATAAAGGTTCCTGAACCCCGTTCTTGGGTAAATTCTGATTTGGCAGGACTCAGAGAGGGCCCAGGAATTAGGTTTTTCACAGCTTTACCAGGTGATTCCAATATACAGCCAGCTTTCAGACCCATGGTGGGTAGCAGTGGCAACAATTTGGCTAAGGACTGGAGCTGATAATTAATATGAGGCTATCACTCAGCCGCACCAGCTAGGGACAGTGTGGATCAGCAGAAGATGATTCAAGGCACTCATTAAATCACCCCAGGTCAGCAGAGATGCCTGGGGAGACTCTGCCAGAGTTGTCCCACACAATAGCACTCTCTCATCCAACATTTGCACACCCCTGGGATGTTGTGCTGAACAGAAAAAAAAAAAAGCATATGGGAATATCTGTAAAGGAAAAATTCAAAGTGGCAGTGTGTCTGTAGACCTGAGGAAAAACAACACCTCGGGTGATAATGATACCTGGACAAGTGGAAGTGAGAGGTCTCTGGAAACAAAGGATACTGGGAAGGCAGCCCCACTGCTAACAGACTCAGCCACAGGGGACAGTGAAACCTCTGTCATAATGAAAGCTTTAATTTATCATTAAAAAAAAAAAAACCTGTTCCAAACAATTGAAATAGAATGTTGGCAGTTTTATTTTTCGATCAGATTTCATTTTAGCCTCAGGAACAGATGATGGTTTTCCCATTATGCTGACCCAAACAGGATTAGAATCAGTTATTTTTAAAAGAGAATATGGAGCAAATAAGGAAAAGCAATACTGCTCCGGTTCCAGAGCTACCCATATCAGAATCGCTGGAGGGCCCAGGAGAGAAACCATGCCTTTAGCTGTGACAGATCACATGAATGCCACACACCGTCCATCAGCCACACTGGTTTGGGCTCAGCAACTCCCCTCTTCATGTTTTATTTTCCACTCCTGGGTGAGTTAGGATCAATACACTTTTTTTTTTTTGCGTTGCAAATTTAAAAAGTCCACCAGGCTTATTTGCTGTTCTCCCTTCCCTGGAAGTAGGGCTGCATCATAATAACCCACCGCCGCCCCCCAACATGCTTGTGTTTCAGTTAAGATTTTGTGCTTGGTTCAGATGATATTTGGAGATGGAATGGTGTATGCTGGCCACCTGCTGCCGTGAGGTCTCTGGGGGGTGAGGACAGCCTCATAGTAGACATACAATGACTTCTAAATCAATGATTTGTTGGACCTGGAATCCGGGAGTGTCCATACAAAGGGTGAAAACCACCACTGGCTGGGGGAAAAAGGTGTGTTTTGTTTGGCTCTTACGCTGTTTTATATATTTAAATTATCGACCGTAGCAGTTGCTGTTGGCACACACTGTTTAGATCTCCTTCACCAGGATGACGCACCCCTCACTGGCTGCTGTGGGTGTTGGTTGCATCTTTCTCCAGCTGGCTCCTTGTCAGTTGCCTCCCCTGCCCTGAGCTCCCCAGGAGGTGGTGCCCTCCCTCCCATAGTGTGTGAACAGCAAGCCAGGATGGCTAGATGAGGGTGAGGACTCTGAGTGGGACAAACTCTCAGGCAATTAATACTCTAGCGCTCCCCGTGGGCTCAGACAGATCTCCTCGTTTCCCCCCTTGCCCTATCTCATTTTTCTTACTCTCTTACAGTTTTCCCCCCACCGAGAACTCCATCAATAAATCACCTGCCCAAGAATCACCATCTCAGGCTCTGTTTCTAGGGAGACCACTGCAGCATTCTATGATTCCAAAGATAAGAAAGCCAAATCTTGCTTCAAGGGACTCAGAGGCCAGTGCATCAGAGTCAGAGACAAATGCTCCAACAGCAAGACTTGCAGAGTGCACAATGGTTCGGTTCAAGGCCAAGGGGTCAGACGGCCTGGGTTTGAACTCTGGCTTCCCCATTCACACACTATGTGACCTGGGTATTGTGTTAGTGATAGAGCCCTCCTCATCTGATTGAGGCTTAATACATGGAACAGACCCAGCAGGGAGCCTAGGTCATGGTAAATGTCCAGTGCAGGTGAGCTGCTCTTGTGCTGGGGCTGGTGGCAAACACTTTCTTTGTTGGACTTCAGATGAATTCCCTCCCTGCCTCCCTCACTCCCTTCCTCTTACTCCACTCCTCAGAAACCTGCTCCAGATTAGATCAGCCCCTGTTTTCTATTTCTAAATGGAGCAGATTATAATCACTGCTTTACCTCGACTAAAAAGTAGGCAAGCCCCTTTGGGCACAAAGTCCCAGGCACCTTTCCTTATCTATTGCCTGGCTGTGTGGTCTTACACTTGCTGAACCTCCCACACTGGGAAGCAAATGACAGATGGGGGCTGGCTCAGTGCATTCCCTGCCAGATCGTTCCAGTTCTGCCACAGGAGAAAGGGAAGCAAACCGCAGACACATACCCATTATGAAAGACAGCTTGGCTTAGCCCTTTGACTTTATTATGTCCCAGAAGGATTCGAACCTGTCACCTGTGCTAAGGGAAAAGTTGGTGGAACATAACTGAGAAGCTGAAACTCAAGTTGCTCAGAACTCAGGGGGTGAAATCATATTTTTATCAAAATAATTTGCAATTGGAGCTTCTAGAATAGTGGTTCCCCTGCAGCTGTCCATTGGAATCACCTATGGAACTCTAAGAACTGATGCCTGAGCCCCAACTGCAGACATTCTGATTTACTTGGAATCAAGATATTTAAAAGCTTCCAACATGATTCTAATGTGCTTTCAAGGCTGAGAACCACTGATTAAAAAGGTGGTGGCAAGAAGGTAGGGAAAGTAGTGGTAAAACAAGAGCCCTGCTACGGTCCAAATGTTTGTGTCCCTTCAGATTTCATATGTTGGGATCCTAACCCATGAGGTGATGGTATTAGGAGGAGGGACCTTTGAGAGGTGATCAGGTCATGAGGGCTGAGCCCCCATGACTGGGATTAGTGACCTTCTAAAGGACAGCCCAGACAACTAGCTGGGTCTTTCCACCTGTGAGCACACGGCAAAACACACCATCTGTGAAACACGAAGCAGTTCTCACCAGACACCAAGTCTGTCTGTGCCATCATCTGGACTTCTCAGCCTCCGGAAGTGTGAGAGATGGATGTGTGCTGCTTGTAAGCAGGCCAATCTCTGCTATTTTGTTACAGCAGTCCAAACAGACTAAAACATGTCCTAATTAAGTAACTGCAGCCAACACTACTCAGCACTTCCTCTCTACCAGGTACCATATTAAACACTTAATAAGGAATGCCTAGCTAAATGTTCACGGCAGCTTAATGAGGCAGGTGTTGTGATGGTCCTCAGTCTTCAGGTGACAAAACTGAAGCTCAGAAAGCAAGTAAGTGGCTGAGATCAGTTAGCCTGGATCCAGAGCTAACACTATCTTAACAGCTTTGCTGGACACTCTACCTCATCAGTAGGGCTTCTCCTTGGTTACTTCTGCCGTGCTGTGCCCAATGGCAGTGACTCGCAGGCTTTTTCATTTTAAAAATAACTGGAACCCACAACATACAATAAAGAACATACAATGTATTGTCTAGAACCCTCCTTTGGACGATGAGGGATCCATCCCAATTGTAATCAAGGTAAGGAGAAGCAAGACACAGTTGACCTTGCCTTGAAGTGACTTCCCACAAAGAGTCTTGCTGCAAGGTGCGTAGTGGAGGAATGTGTCCAGAATCTCCTTGAAGCTCTTTTCTGTGAGAAATGGCCACTTCCATAAAAGCTCCAGAAGGTGTCCCCACTGCTACATACTCTTCGAAAGACTGAACAGGTAGATAGGCTGTGAAATCTCCCTTAATCAGTTTCAAAGTCCTTTAGAAATACTTTCAAAACAGGATGGTTTTTTCAAGTTAATTTCTTTTAATGTCTGGTCTTCAGTAGATGTAGCTAGCTTTGGGGGATTTTAATTAATATGAAAACGCAGATAAATCAAATAGACTCTTTTTAAGAATCAGATCACTAAATGAACCAAGCAGACATATCCCTAACTCAGGTTAGGTTCAAATATGCACTGATGCTTTCCACTGATTTCTTTAGAAGCCAGCTTAGCTCACACTGAATATCAACGTGGCTGATGCCCTCCACTGGTATTGGAGGCACTGGGAAGATGCCTTAAAAAGAATGTATCTATAATAAGGTAGCCAGAGTTCTTCTGTAACAACATAAAAGCAGGATGAAAAGTTTCATAACACTCAAAATTGAAATGAAAAAACAGCTCAGTTCATTTCTCTATGGGATAACAGACACGGTATCTCATGAAATTGTACTGACCCATTACAAACAGAAGGAGACAATATGATCCTTAATGGTGATCACCTTTAAATTAAATATGAAAAGAGCAAAAGGCCCACCCTCTTCAAAGGTCTCCTTCGAAGGCTTGGCCTTGATCTCTTGCAGGTCCACTACAAAAGCAGGAACTTGTTTCTGGAAACCTAGACTTGAGAGATGGCCATAGTCCTCCCATCATTCCCAGAGGCTAATCTGACCCCCTGGTCAGGTAAATTAGCTGGCCCATCATAGCAGGAGAGAAGATTCTAGATGGATGGGCTGTGGAAAGCCTGATGAGGGAGGCCCCGGAGGCTTCTAGAGGCATAGGCACAGAGTATAAGCAGGTCAGCTAGAGGCCAACCTCACAGTGTTCTCTTTCACAAAGGGCTTCCAATTTACTAAGAATGTGGTATTTATAATGGATGTGATGCGACAGGCATTTTATTATTATAAAATTTGGAAATTTGGCCACAGACATGTACAAAGAAAAGCCACAAGGAGAAGACAGTCATCTCCAAGCCAAGAAGAAGGCCTAGAACAGATTCTTCCCTCATAATCCATAGAAGGAACTAACCCTTTCAACCCTTTGATCTCAGGATTCTAGCTTCCAGAACTTAAAAAAAAAATTTCTGTTGTTTAAGCCTCCCAGTCTGAGGTAAAGTAGCAAACTAGTACATTATAGGAAACTAACATGAACATTCAATGTTCCTTGGAACTTTACCTGTAGGAATTTCTGTTAGCTCATTCATACCTCGAAATTAATATATATACATATATATATATACAGGCATTTTAGCTCATCCTATTCCTGGAAGTGGAACAGTTTCCCTGCCATTTAAAAACAAATTCCCTTTTCTTGGTTTAGGTGGCCACTTTCTTCTTTCTCAGCCTTCCTTGCTGAGTCCTCTAATTTTGCCTACTCTTCAAAGTCCCCTTCTTGGTCCTCCTAGAATCACAGAATGCTGACATGAGAAAGCACATTATCCTGATATCCCCAGCACCTCATCTGCAAAGTGAAAAGAGTAGACTGAGGAAGACAAAACCGCATATCCACCAAACTTCTTACATGTTGTCATTGGACCAAGAAGAACTCAGATTTCCATCTTCCTGTTTCCCATCCCCTAGTCCTGCCAGAAGTTCTTAAATGAACAGAGGCAGCTAAGGGCCAGCCGTAATGCATTGTAAGGAGCTAAGTTTCTATGACAGAGATTCACAAATCTGTTACTTAAAAAAAAAATCCATCCCTCAGGTCCTGTTTACTGGAAACTATTTCTGTTGTTGACCTGGTGTCACGCAGCACCTACTACTCACCAGGTTGTGCTGAAGGAACCCAATTAATTTTCTACATTGATTCTTGCTTTATGGCCAGGGAGGGAGGGCGGGAAGGCAAATATTCAAGGAGCTTTATTGTAATCTTGTCTGGACCCAGACCCTCTTTCTCCTTCTACCAGCAAATCTGGACTGTTTCTCTTCTCACCCACCAGCACTATCACTTATCTAGTTCCTTGAACTGAAAATTCAGGCACCGACCTTGATATACCCTTCTCTTCCCCCTCATATCCAGCCCCTCAGCAAATCCCATTCAGTCCTCCTCTAAAATACCTCCCACCTGGCTACCGACCACAGCAGTTCTCAGGTTACCACAGTCCTTGGGACAGCACCCTTATACATTTAGCTGATTTTCTGGATCTCACTCATCAGTTTCTCCTTTCCATTCTTTCTCCAGAAGCAAACCCAACAGCTACTCCAACTTGACTGCTGTCAAGCTCTGTTGTTACTTCTTGCTCGGGCCAACCTGATTCTTAAAGGCCAAAATGGTATCCTTCAAACAGTTAAAAAGTCTAAGCAAATGGTTTTATAGTGAGGTTCTGCAATGATTCTCTGGTTGCAAACTGTGAAGTATGAGAAGGAAGAACCAGCTGAGTTTGGAGCCCTCGCTTCTGAAGCACCGGGAGGTGGCTCGGCCCCACAAGATGCCTCTCCACTTCTCAGCACACGTGTTTTCCCACATATGTCCCTTCAGAGTCTTGAATGGTGAGTGGGGATGAGAGCATGCAAGAATGAATTGGACAAATACTAAACCACGACCACGACCACCTGCCATCACCAGTGGTTTATCAATTTGTAGGGACAGGGAAGGGTCTCATTTATGTCCGCAGTATCCACAGTACCTAGTACAATGTTTGGATGGAGTATTCACAAAAGGCTCATTTAAATGAAAGATGGATATACAGTAATAAAATATAGAGAAAAGTCGCTTTCCTATGTCAGCAGAAGGTAGTGGTAAAGGCAGGGGCTTTGCCGTCAGCGCACATGTGGCAGGTTGGATCCGTTGCGTGGGCTCAGTTTCAAGGGGAGATGTTAATACTTAACAGGATTGTTGTAGGACATGAGCTAAGAGACATAATGGGGTTAGAATTGTGCCTGGCACATGATAAGCACACAATTATGGTTATTTTTATGGTCAAAATTACAGAATCTTTCTCTCATACTCCTAATATTATCTCTTTATTGGAGATATGGCCTTACACCATTGTCTACAGGAGGTAATTCCTACTTCAGACATATTTTGCTCTGGGAAGCTGTTGAAAGTGGTTTTTCTCATAGTAAAGATGTGGATTTGTTCACCGTATTGGTGGTCTAATCCTAACATTTCAAAGATGCGGACATTATATTTCATGTGAAAAATCAATGCTGCAGAATGAGAAAATGTGAAGGTGCCCATGAATCTGGTGCCCTGCACTCCTTTGTGACAGGGTGGCGGTGCTGGGAATGGGTGCAAAGGTCTCATCATGAGTTGTTTTCCAATGTCTGAGGGTCCTATCAGCTTATCATGTCCCTGGGGCACTGGTAAGGTCCCTCAAACAGCTTTCCAAGCAGCTGGTGCCTATTTCATAATTAGATGCTCGTGTCTTTGGCTTGGGATTTGTGATAATAACACACTGTTCTTACCATGGTGCTGGGCATCTTTGCTCTGTGCTACCGGGGATCCAGGCTCCCTTTCTCTGCTCAGGTGCCTTACATTTCCCTCTGGCAATTAGTCTGTCTCTAACTTTCAGCCTAGTCCAGGGGCAGCACTGGGTTCCCCAGGCCTTAGTGGAGGGATGGACATGGGAACCAACCAGAGCCAGTGAGCTGTAGCCAAACATTTGCCAGGGCTTATTCAGAGAAAAGCCTCTACCTTTTTCCTCCAGACTTGAACCTGGCATATGAAAGCTGGAGCTGCTGGAGCTTCTAAGTCATCTTGCAACAGTGTGTGCAGAACCTGCCTGAGAATGGAGCCGACACAGCAGAGGACAGAGAGAAGAGACAGTGGGGGAGGTACGAGGCACAGCTGACACTGCCTGACCTTGGGTCGAGCTGTGCCTGAAACCCACACCTAGACACTTTCTGTTACATGAGCCAGTGCGTTCTATTTTTTTATATGTTAGTTTGAGTCATGTTTGCTATAAACTAGAACCAAAACCTCCTTATGGTATTATAAAGTCATCAGTATTGAAAATCCATTTTACCTTTTAAAAAAGCCAATCTGGCCTGGCAGAGAGTGAAGAGAACATGAGAACTTGGTGCTGGCAGAGTCAGGGCATCTGGTAGGTTGACTGATGGGCATCCTCCACATGTCCCTGTTTGAAGCCCCACAGCCTGGGAATGTTTCCTTATACAGCAAAAGGGACTTTGCAGATGTGAGTAAGTTAAGGTCTTGCGATGGGGGAGATGCATCTGGGTAAGACCCATGATATGATCACAAGTGTCCTTATAAGAAGGCGGCAGAGAGTGATACTACTGCAGAGAATGGAGACGGGGATGTGGCCATCTCAGTGGAGAGAGAGATGGGAGGACACTATACTGTGGGCTTTGAGGAAGGAGGAAGGGGCCAGGAGCCAAGGCATGCCAGGAATGCAGCTCCAGAAGCTGAGAAAGGCAAGAATGGGGACTTTCCTATATTTTCCCTAGAGCCTCTGGAGGGAGTAGAGGGAGCGTGTGGCCCTGTTCACACTTGACTTAGGCCCAGTGAAATGGATTCAGACTCTGGACCTCCAGAACTGGAAGAGAATAAATTCTCGTTGTTTTAAGCCACCCAGTTTACGGTGATTTGTCACGTAATAAGAAACCTAATACGGGGGAGGGGGATGGCCCTCATTCCCACTGGATTCATTCTTTGGGTTGTGAAATCGTCATTTTAGTTCAGACACACAGGAGAGAGTTAAGGAAGACAGGGACCTGGAGGGGCTTAGAGCCTGACTCGCCATTGTGCCCAAGGCCATTTGCGCCCACTGCTTCTGTTCCCACTCTGGGCCTAGTTCTCTGTCACCAGAGTTGCGTTTCCTCTAGTGCCAGGGTTCCATGCTTGCTTGGTTTTATCTCTTATCCAAACTCCTCTGGGAGGTGCAGAAAGAAAAAAATGTGTGAGTGCAGGAACTTAAAGCCTCCTGAGGCCTGCGGGGCCAGTGGGGAACAGAGAGGGAGATTTACAGAAGGGACCAATGCTTAGGCCAGCGAGAGGCACCTGCCACCCTCAGACTTCAGGCTTCAGACCAATTTTGGGAGAAAATGTCTCAGAGCCACCTCTGGGATGCTTCTTCTCCGACATGGCCTGGTATTAACATTTAATTAATGAACATTAACATTAGGCTTCTCAGTTTCCTCCATAAAGGAATGTCTGTAAGAGCCTGGCATTCGCTGAGCATGTATTACATGACAGGGACCATACCGAGAGCTCTGCAGGTAGGCGAGTCCAAGGTCACATGGGGCAGGCAGCTGAGCGGGAGGCTGCCTCAGAGTCCTCTTGGCCAGGCTGCCAGGCTCTTGGCCAGCACACTGAGCCACTTGGGACAGCTGGATGCAAGGATACCCAGGGCCTGCCTCCATGCAATCAATAAAGCCAGTTTCCTTTCTAAAGAAAACTGAAGAACTGGCTGTAGGGAGGAGGGGCGGGGAGGACAAGGAGGTGTGCCGAGCCATCCAGCTTCAGCCTTGGTGGATGCAGCCTGGCATAGGAAAGGATTTTCTACCTCTTGTCAGAAACCACCTTCACTTGGTGTCTGAGGGACCAATAGCGTCAAGACTTTAGCATCCCAGGGAGTGTTTCACTTAGCAGCACTTGGTATGAGGGAATGCAGGAGACAAAGGAACCCTTTGAAAACCCAAAAACAGTCACTAGTTTCATATTTTCCTTTTTATCTCAGAGACATGCATTTTATAGACACATCTCATTTAATCCTCATGACAGCTCTTTTAGGTATCCATGTTATCCACATTTATTCATAAACCAGAGCACAGGATCCTGTGGCCAGGAGGACAGAGCCCGGATTCTAACCAGCCATGTTCGACACCACAGCCCAGGACCTCAACTACCACTAACATATCATGTCTTAGAAAAAAAAAAGTTCCAATGAGCCTGGTGGCTCAGTCGGTTGAGCGTCTGACTTAGGCTTAGGTCATGATCTCGCCTAGGGGTTGGTGAGCTCGAGCCCCACCTGGGGCTTGGGTCAGTACAGAGCCCGCTTCAGATCCCTTTCTCTCTGCCCCTTCCCACCCCTCTCAAAAATAAACATTTAAAAAAAGTTCCATTTTTGAGGCAAAAGAAATTAAAGAATGATGAAGAGACAAATGGAAGCATCCAGAAATGAGGCTTCCCCTACCTTCCCTCTAGTCCTTCCACCCTCTTCTTCCAATCACAATGTGTGACAACTGACGGTCATCACAGAAAAATCAATGTGAGATCAACACGTGCTCCTTTGTTGCAGGGCTGGGCTCCCTTAGGCCCCTGTATTCAATTTATCTATAATAAGATTTGGAAACAAAAAGGCAAAGCTGTCCTTGGAGACCACTTGGCCACGTGCTGTAAGTCCCAGCATCGCCTCAGCTTTGCGGCCCTGAGCCTGGGCAGAGATACCGGCTGGGCTAGTATCCACCAGGCTCACCCTCTGGCCTCTTAGAGGGTAAGGGCCGCTTCAGGTGCGGGCTGCCCTGTGTGCCCCTTTCACACAGATGTCATGAAGCATCACATTCTCGACCAGCTGAGCAGTCATGTCGAAGAGACAGACCCAAGAAAGGGCACATTCCGGTAGTGCTGGTGGCTTCCTCATGTCATGTGTACAGCCTAGACTGTCATCTACCAAAGTCAGTCTCGAACCCAGTCACGCATCTGAACTCCCATGGATGAGCTGGCTTCTGAGACAATGACTGGCTTTCCTCTTAGGGAGTGCTTTTTTTAGCATACTTGTCCATTTTACTTCTTTCTTTGTTCTTATATGTGACACGAGGGCCAACTTGGAAAAAAAATAAGCTCAAACAAGAGAGATGCTTTAGATGGCCCAGTCAGAATTGCCTGCAAAGTCACGCGCACACACACGTGTGTATACACGTGTGTGCTCACATGGCTGATGTGTGTGTTGTGACAGGCAGGGATATTGAAAGTGTCTGGGTGTCCTCACATGCTGCCCTAATAGAAGAAAAAGAAAAGCCTCTTTTATCCTTTGTTTCTTTTACTAATGGTAAGGCTTAGGAGAATTCTAATTGGAAAAGAAAGGTTAGTGTTGGTATATCTGATAAAAGTGACCTTTAGCCACTGAATATCTTATGTTTTCCTGAGGGTCTGCAGAGAAAGCCCATCTGAAGGGCAAGTGGAGTGTTTTTTGGTTTTTTGGTTTTTTTTTTTTTTTTGCTATCCAAGGTGACATTTATACCTTGAACCTTTTCATTTGGCAGGTGCCAAGAAGCTGACAGAAAAGAATCTTTAATCAGTTATGAAATGATTCTCCCTCACCACAAATACCCAGCAGGGAGCAGTTACAAATTAGAAAACATCCTTTGAGGACCTACTCTGTGCTGCCTACTCTGTGCTATGGGCTCTGGGATCCAGAGGTAACAGGACAGATGTGCTCCCTGGCCTCAAGGGTTTAAGAGCCAGCTAGGAAATTGGACACTGAGCCATAATGACAAGTGTGATGTGTCACGAAGGAGATGGGCTACCAGGGCCTATGCCAGGGGAGGTCATGTAGGCAAGGGTCTCAAGAGGGCTTCCCAGGGAAGAACCTGGAGCTGAGACTTGACAAGGGAGCAGAGGCTGGTGAAGTGAGGCGTGGAAGGAGCTTCCAGCAGAGACTGTGTGCTCAGATAGGAATGGGCCGGGACAGGAAAGGGGCCAGTGTGGTGAGGGCAGAGTGAAGTGAGAAGAAACTGGGGAGGAACACAGGGAAAGCCCATGCTGAGCCTTGCTGAACACAGTAAGTATTCCGTACTTCATCCTAAGAAGCATGGGTGCTGTTGAAGGCTGAAAACCAGAGCAGTGACATGTTCATCACTTGGCTACTGGCTGGATGATAGAGTCCAGTTAGGGACATCAAAATGGTCCAGGCAAGAGAGGATGGTGACCTGAACTAGGATAATCATCATGGAATGGGAATGAGGGGGTTATAGAAGGCAGAATAGGTAGAACTTGGTGATGGCTTTGATGGGTGAGGTCAGGGAGAGGAAGGAATCTGGATTCCTCTCAGGACAGTGATGTCATTCACAGGGGTGGGGGCAGGTGGAGAGCCTGAGTTTGGCATGGGACACGTTGGACACAAGTCACATGGGAAACATCCAAGAGATGAAGAATGAGACGCCCTCGGGACTCAGCAGAGGGTCTAGGCTGAGACGGTTGGAAGCCTCAGGTGCCGGCACTAACTGCCACTGCACAGAGAGCAGGGGCCCAGGATGGAGCCCTGCAACCTACACACACTCAGTGCACCTGCTGCTGTCCCAGGGCTGAGAAGGAGGGAAAGGTTGAGGGGATAAGCAGGAAAGCAGGAGAATACAGTGGTATTCAAAGGAAGAAAGGCAAGGGTTTCGGAAGGAGGGATTGGGTAGCCATGTTGAATGAGGCTAAGAGTTATCTTCCTGGAAAAAAAAAAGGCAGACTTTTTTGCCTCTTGATTACAAATCTTCCTGCTGTTTCCAAGAGTCTAAACTCCTTATCCCAGCACCAGGCCTCTCACACATGACTGCCAACCTGCATCCAAGAATTCTCCCTGGCTTCTCCCTCACCAGTGAAGCCTGTGCTGTGGCCACGCTGATGGGGCCTCTGTGGACACTGGTAGATGCGTGTCATTTGCCTCTCCAGCATTCATTCTCTCATATGTCAGTTTTTGTTTGGAGATCTGCCCCCTCCCACCCCATTCAGTCCATGGGGCGCTGAGGTCACCACGGCAGCCCTTGGTGTGGGGCATGTGGCCAGGCTAATGCTGATCAGTGCTTCACCCTCCATTGAGTGACTGACTTGGGGAGGGGACAGGAAATGTGACTGAACTGGTCCAATCACAGTGAATCTCAAGACAGTTCATGTACAAAGGCTAATGTTCCTTTTCTGGAGCTCAGATCTGCGAGGATGTGGCCCCAGGAGAGCTGGCAGCCATGTGGGAACCATGGGAGAAAAGCTGACCCAAAAACTTGGCTTTAACACATGAAAGCAAAGCTAAGAGATGGAGCTTTAAGCTGGGCCAGAAGCCAGAGTGAGTCTGGACTTTTGAGTTGTAGGACCCAGTGAATGTCTTTTCCTTTTCATTTTTGTTGAGGGTCATGTTTCCTGTCACTTGCAACGGAATAGAATCCACGAATCCTAACTGATATAAACATGCTGTTCCTGTTACTTAGAATGTTTCCCTGTTGCCCCATCTGAGACATTTAACTGTGCTTCTCAGCGCAGCCTTCTTGGATTCTTCTGAGCTCTCATCCCTACCTCTGTCCTTCCTCAGAGCCTGGCATTAACACATGTTCCCTGTGATTTCCCAATAGCCTCAGGCCAGGGACAACGTCTCATTCACTGTTATATCCCCGATGCCTCGTACGTCGTCCGGGGCATAAGAGTCACTTACTGGATGCTTTCTGAATGACTCTTGGAATGAATGAATGAGTGAACAAATGAATTATAAGCAAAAGTTCAATATCAAGATACAGGAAGATACTGAAGAGAGGGGGAAAAATGGTTAAATAAATGCTTAACACAATGAAAAATTAAGTGCATCCTCTCCAGTCCTGGCTAAGTCCATTTTCAAAATGCCATTATTTTAATTATGGAAATGGCCTCTCAAAAATGAAAACATGTCCCTTGTGCCTCGGTAGAATAAACCCATGTAGCTATGTTACATCAGAATAACTTCAGAGAATCTGGTATTCGAAGCTCATTAGGTCAGGTTGGCTGATTTTACCCCAAACCTAAACAGTACTCGGCACCTAACGAGCAGGCTCTGTCATTCAGGCCCAGGCCCACCTCCAGTGCCATGCTGGGTCATCATTAGATGTCTATGGAAGACATCTAGAGCAAGCCGCTGTTACTGTGGAAACAAGCCAGGGAAGGGAAAAGCTGGCTGTCATATACAAGATGAAGGTTGCATATGGGAGGTACCGACAACCCAAGGAAACAACATGAGGCTTCCCTATGCAGAGTGGCAGCTCGGCATTCAGGTACTGAACCCAGAGCTGTCCAAACATCTAGTAAGGAGACACAGAGGAGCCTGAATGTCCTGCTTGTGAACAAGACTTCAGACTCAGATGAAAATGTTACTAAGGCTTGACTAAAACAGCCTGTTTACATGTTTTTTAAGGAGTGTTCTCCAAATTAAGTTTGGATTTAGCTTCTAAATGAACAGAGACACTTCTAAATCCAAATATTGTGAACACAGCTTTCCTCTTTCTGCATTCACCACCTCCCACTATTTTGTACATATGTATACATCTGTATATATGTATCGTTTAGAATGAAACCCACCAAGGGGCACCTGGGTGGCTCAGTCGGTTAAGTGCCCAACTTCAGGTCATGATCTCATGGTTCATGAGTTCGAGCCCCGCGTCAGGCTCTGTGCTAACAGCTCGGAGCCTGGAGCCTGCTTTGGATTCTGTCTCTCCCTCTCTCTCTGCCCCTCCACCACTCACACTCTTTCTCTGTCTCTGAAAAATGAATAAATGTTAAAAAAAAGTTAAAAAAAAAAAAGAATGAAACCCACCAAGACAGGCAGAATGTGGAGCTCCGTGCAGCATTTACTCAATGTATTATCATATTCAATCCATGCTTTGGGTTTGAAATGCTTAAGACTTCATTTTTTTAGTGACACATTTCTAATGATCCAACCACTAGATTCAAAATTAAAGCAGGCTTACGGATACTGCTTTGCTAATCTGGTGGTAATTGGGGCTTTCAAAGATGTTTTAGCTGCTCTTCCTGTTTGAAAATCTAGGATGAACCACGATTTGAGACCCTTTGTTCTTTCTGCCAATAATTAGTTACCAGAACTGAACACCATGAAAGACCAGTACACAGAATCTGGGAAACCCAGTACAAAGCCCAAAGGAGAGAAATGGGAACTGCAGAAAAGAGCTATGAGGGGCAGACAGGCTGGGGTACCTTATCTGATTTTCCTCGTTGTCTACCAGGAAGAACCAGCGGAACTTCACAACCAAGGAGCTGCAATTGGTGATAGTTATATATCGGATCACCTCTGTATCATTCAGGATGCAGCCAAAATCCAGCTCCATGGTCTCAAAGCTGAGGTTGGGGTAGTTCACTTCTCCACGCAGTCTCAGGCTGTCTACTTGAGGGTGCTCTACATACTTGATTGCTAGAATTTCTTCTGCTACCCAATTGTTCAAGTCATTTCTATAGGAAGGGTCAAATTTGACCAGCAAGTTTTTTTCTCCATCAATCTCCAGTTTGATAGGCTACAAATAAGACAATTGGCAATTACCAACCTATATGATGCATTTTCAACCTGCTCCATGGAACAGGAAAACCAAAGTTATTTATACATATTTATGGAAATACACACATACAGATGCACATATCAGTACAAATAGATTAGTATGAAATACATACACAGCCACATTTCTTTTGCCCATAATTATGTATTCACACTTAAACATAATTAAATAGCTGGTATATCTAAATCCATATGGATATCTACACTATATCGATAACTATGGATATTTTATATACATATATGCACACACATCTTTTATTGGTTGAACATGAAAGCAAGGAAAATCTGGATGGGAATCATTTGAAGGAAGAGATTTTATTTTATTTTATTATTTTTTTTCATTTGTTGAGGAATCAAGATACCATTGCATGATTAAATTTAAATTTAATCTTAAAAATTAACCTGAAAATTTCTTTATTTGATTAGACACATATCTAAATTATAACCAGGAAATGCAAATAATATTTCCATGTATTTACTGATAGACTAGAATTCTAAATTATTACAACATTGAAACAGGTTTCTTTAGAGTATATGTTTTCACTTACTTTTTTTTAAATATAATTTATTGTCAAATTGGCTTTCATACAGCACCCAGTGCTCATCCCAACAAGTGCCCTCGTCAATGCCCATCACCCACTTTCCCCTCTCCCCAACCCCCATCAACCCTCAGTTTGTTCTGAAGGAAGAGATTTTAATAATAGTTGTGAGGTTATAAGGATTGCGAGTTGCAAAAGCGAAAGTCTGCAATGAATAACTTATAAAATATTCTTAACTGAATATAAATTAGATTGTAAAATGCTCTTCCTAAACAAGTGGGAAACATTCCTGGCTTAAGAAACTTTCAAAAGGCTTTCTAAAGCCCTAGGGGAGGGGCTCTGTAGAGGGTGACCCAGAAAAGGATGGATTAGGCAATTTAATTTCTTTTCTAATGCCTGCAATTCTAACTCTTAAGCACAGTGTTATTTACTTTCTGCTGTCTTCTATTCAACTTAAAATGACACTCCCGGAAGCTTGACAGAGTTTATTCAGTAGATTATGTTTATTCTTTTCTCTCTTTGATTCAAATCCCCGTGTGTTTCTGGATGTCAAGGCCACTGGAATACCTTACCATAGAAAGCCTGGCTATGAGTTAGCTTTTTTAGGAATTGCTCAATTCCCACAGTTAATCCACAGGAAAGCCACCTCCTGGTTTTGCAGAAAGTGCCCTGAGGCAGTTGGGAGGCATGCACACAGGGATGAGTCTTTCAGAGAGTACTTCCCTCTCTGCTGAGTTTTCAGGTTCAGGTATTTAACTGTGCACTTCAGTGACATGATTAGATGGTTTCTGTTGATAAAGCCAATCACCTGATTCAAGAATCAGAGAGAGGGCAATCACTCCTCAGGCAGCTAATCCCATCTGAAAGTGTGGCCTGTGCTTGTACAGGTGGCTTGGCAGAATTTAGAACCCATTCTTGCAGATGGTAACACATGGTATTGCAATGCCTCGTATTTAAATATCTTTGAAGATTGAGTTAAACATTTCCCCCCTTTGTTGTTTTGTAGAAATGATACACATCCACAAAAATTCACATTATATATAAAAGCACGAGGAGAAGAAATTAAATACTCATCCAAAATTTCACCATATATTATTTCTCAGAGTTAACATTTTGTAAGCATGAGTCCAGACATAATGGATGGATAAATAACATTTTTACAAAAATGAAATCAAACTAATTTATTTTTTAAATGTTTGATTTTTTTCTCAAAAAAAAAAAAAACAAACACTTGAAAAAATATTCTTACACAAGAGATAATAATCCTAAAACCATAAACTCTGGAGCCAGACTTCTTGGGTCAAAATCCAGCCTCTGTCATTTACCAGCTCTGTGAATGTCAGCAACACTGCTTAGCCTTCCTAGCCCTGGGTGACTCTCTCTCTCAAAACTCTGTAGCCATTGCTGCATTGTCATCTGGCACTAAGTATTACGGTGGAGAAGTTGAAGTTAGTCTAAACTCTTCCCTTGATGGATCGGTCCCTTCTTTTCTGCATAGAGGCCATAGAATTTTTGGATTACCAATAAGACCAGTAATTTCACCAAGATATGACTCACTGTTGGATATTCCATAACATTTTGTCCCAAGACAAGGTATGGCGTTGCTTTTAAAAATCTAAGCCTCTTATCCAAGCTAAATAGTTCCCTGCCCCTGAGGCACCAGGGTTACAAGTGTATTGCTTATCCTTGTGGAGATAATGTATGGATTAAAAAAAATCACATTCATATATGTATTTAAAACTTTTGTATACACATGATAGTACACTGTGCACTCTTGTTCTGCAATTTGCTTTTTTCACTGGGAGATCACTCAGTGCATGTGGAGCTGCATTTTATTCCATCATATAATTCCGCCATCATTGATTTAACCAATCTCCTACCGATGGATATTGGCTCCCAATCTTTGGCTCTTACAATCACTGTTACAATGAATACCCTTGTCTATATGTTGAATATTGTGTCTATATCTGAAGGGTAAATTTCTAGCAGAAGAATAACTCGGTCAAAGGGTATGGACATTTGAAATTTTGATAGCTGTAGCCATATTGCCTTCCAATGTATACTTCCCCAACACTGTGGGGGTGCCTATTTCTACATGCCCCTCCAACACAGAGCACTATCGAATTTTTGCTCTTTGCCAATCTGATAGGAAAATTAATTTGCATCTCTTCTAATGTGATTAAAGTTGAACACATTTTCATATATTTAAGAGACATTTTATTTTTCTTTCTGTGAACTATATTCATTTCCTTTGCCTATTTTTCTATTGGTGTTTTCCTATTGATTTGTAAAAGCTCTTTATTTTTTTTTTATTTTTATTTTTTAACGTTTTATTTATTTTTGGGACAGAGAGAGACAGAGCATGAACGGGGGAGGGGCAGAGAGAGAGGGAGACACAGAATCGGAAGCAGGCTCCAGGCTCCGAGCCATCAGCCCAGAGCCTGACGCGGGGCTCGAACTCACGGACCGCGAGATCGTGACCTGGCTGAAGTCGGACGCTCAACCGACTGGGCCACCCAGGCGCCCCAAAAGCTCTTTATTTTTAAATATTTATTTATTTTTGAGGACAGAGAGACAGAGAGAGAGAGAGAGAGAGAGAGAGAGTGTGTGTGTGTGTGTGTGTGTGTGTGTGTGTGTGAGCGGGGGAGGGGCAGAGAGAGAGGGATACAGGATCTGAAGTAGGCACTAGGCTCTGAGCCCAGTGCAGGACTTGAACTCACAAACTGGGAGATCATGACCTAAGCCGATGTCAGACACTCAACAGACTGAGCCACCCAGGTGCCCCAAAGCTCTTTATTTTTTAAACTATATGTATGCTTTTATTAAAGTTACACATGCAAATAATATGAAAGGCCCAACTGTGCTAGCAGAATTATTACAGGAAGCAATAGTTCCTGACCCAACCAGGGATCCTAACAGTCCAGAGACCACCATCAATTTGTGTAGTAGGACTGGTCTACAGAACAGCTTCCTTGGGCAGAGAAGGGGCGATCAGTTGGTGGACACACCCCAGACACCAGTTATTATCCTGGAGGGCTAAAATCACACTAGAAACACTGAAGTTCCCCTGGCACTTTGATCCATTTCTCTGGGAAGAGCACTTATCTTTAGATCTGGGGATAAAAGCCAGCTGCCCATGTTTTTTGTGTGTGGGGTCGGGTGGGACAGCTGTCTAGTACACATGGAATCTCTCTATTTTCAGTGTTCTCCTCACACTTGTTGCCTCCGAGCCCATGCTACTCAGCTTGAACGACTCTCATGTCTCTGCGGTCTCACAGGAGAATTTTCTAGAATGCTGGTTTTTGTGCCCGTGCCCTTTTGGTCAACCCACTCCATCCTCATTCTGTCTTCTAGAATTTGTTTAAATCTCCCATTATCTTCTTATTACCATCTTCTTCCTTCTTTATTTTACTGTTCTGGGCTTCTTTCCTTCTGAACATTTCTACTTTTATCTTAAGATTTCAGGAGGGACAGGAGAGTGTGTCTAATCTACCACCCAGATGGAGAAAGCTGCTCATATCTGAATTTTCACTTTATCCATTTGTTCTCCTCTGCCCTGTGAGCTTACCCTTCATCTCCACTTTGACCCTTGAATCTCATCTTTAAGCTCTTTTTAAAGACAGGTCATACCATCTACCATTTCTCTGAGGCTGCAGAAAACTACATTCATACTTTCGGTCTCCTTCCTTGTATAGGCTCCCTAGCAGTAGGTTTTTCTTCTGCCTCTCCCTTTTATTTCTCTATTCAAAGATCTTAGCTGGTGTTTTCCCAGCTCAGGCTTGAAGGAAACCCACTAAGTAATTGGTGGGGAAGGGAGGGTGGTAGTGCAGTTTACAGCCACCGGTCAGGTATTGTCTGCAACCCTCTCACTAAGCACCTCTGTCCCCCCATCTCCCTCCAAGATCCATCTCCCTGAGCGAGGCTCACGGCAAATCTCCTTCAGTCATGGGCTCCCTCTTCTGAGATCTCAGGATTGCTGCCTGCCCTCCCTTCCTTCTTTTTACCTCTTCTTCATTAGCTGTCTCCCCAGATTGGGAGGCTGACCACAGTGGTGTATGGATCTGGTTTCTCCCTCACTCCTTCTCTACAGCTCTGCAGTGCCAATGGCCGCATGGCCCCGCCGTTCCCACCAATGTCCGCATGTTCCGCAAAGGATCGCAGGGGTGATCTTTTTTTTTTTTTAAGTATATTTGTTTATTTTGAGAGAGAAAGAGAGAGTGCAACTAAGAGAGGAGCAGAGAGGGAGACAGGAAGAGGGAAAGAGAGAATCCAAAGAAAAGAGAGAATGCTAACAGCATAGGGCTCTATCCCATGAACTGTGAGATCATGACCTGAACTGAAATTAAGAGTTGGACACTCAACTGACTGAGCCACCCAGGCGCCCTGCACAACGGTGATCTTGTAGGGATGTTTAGAGAACACTGCATCCTGCGTCAGACTGGGGAGGCTCAATAGCTCACAGCCTCCTCCCCCAGCCCAGTTCAGATTTCTTAGTATCTGGAGATGGGCTCTCTGGTTTAGGGACTGGGTTTGAGCCATTTCCTTGTTGCCTAGAGTATGGAACTTTGCTTTAGAAAAGTAGAATTAATAGGTTTCTATTATCATTAGTGGGAAGTCACTGTTTTCTAAAGATTACAATAGGCAAGAATGAAGGGTTATCATAATGAGCCGGCGTTCCTACACCATTAATAACACTTGGGTGAGGGACACCTGGGTGGATCAGTCAGTTAAGAGTCTGACTCTTGATTTCAGCTCAGGTCATGATCTCAAGGTTCCTGAATTTGAGCCCCACACTGGGCTCTGCACTGACAGCAATGGAGCCCGCTTGGGATTCTCTGTCTCCCTTTCTCTCAGCCTCTCCCTCTCCCCCATAATCTCTCTCCCTTTCTCTCTCTCAAAAATAAATAAATAAATAAATAAATAAATAAATAAACAAACAAACATTAAAAAAAATCATAGTGGAGGGGCGACTGGGTGGCTCATTCGGTTAAGCGTCTGATTTCGGCTCAGGTCATGATCTCACCACTTGTGAGTTTGAGCCCCCTACTGGGCTCTGTGCTGACAGCTCAGAGCCTGGAGCCTGCTTCAGATTCTGTCTCCTTCTCTCTCTGCCCCTTCTTCGCTCGTTCCCTCTCTCTCTCTCTCTCTCTCACATATAAATATTTAACAAAATTAAAAAATAGTTGAGTGATATTGGAATTTATGACATATAAATCTTCTTTATTCTTTCCTCTTTGTTTCTTAAATTCTTCCTACCTGTCTGCACTGAAATTAGGTAGCATGCTGACATTATTCTCTTCCTTTGTCACACACACAACTCTCCTAGGAGCTTGTTAAGACAGCACTCTGTCAACTTACCTCAGGAGTTAATGGCAGTGGAGATTTATCAGTCTCGCAGATACAGAAGGGTCTGCTTGTGGAGAGCAACACATTCACTGGCAGGGTGGAAATGTTCTTCATGACCAACGGCTGGTAATCAGGTTCCAGGACAGTGTTTGGTTTCTGCACAAAGGGAAAAAGAAGAAACCAAGTTATGATAAACATGTAAGCCTTTAGCAACCAAAGTCTCATCATCAGTGTTAACAACAGAATTAGCATTCCCCACCCCTCCTTGCTCTCTGTCTCTCTTTCACTGTCTTCCCCCATCCTTGTACAGACTTAGATAATTCATTCACAATTTATGGTGGACTATTGAAAAGTGATCCTACATAAGCCAGAAAACAAAGATTAGACTTCTTACTCTCTTGTGGCCAGGTTAAGAACACCTATACGTGCCATGCCTCTGGATAGTACTATTACTATAGAAGTTTCCAGTGTCATAAAACAAAGTCTAATAATTAGTGATATCTAATGGAAGAACCCATGCATCATTATAATGAACAAAACATTATTTTCCTTATATTTTTTCTATGCTCAAAATATCCAATTTGCAAAAATATATACATTTGTAATATATTGTTATATTGACAAAATGCTCATAACTATTTCTGTAAATTTTTCCCAATAACACTGGGATCATTGATGTAGAAGCATCTTTGCACTTTCTTAGATACATCAAATTTCATTCTTCAACTGAAGAAAGCATCAGCAATGGATCTTAACCTGAAAATTTCTGGTCAGACTGAATTTTTCTCATTCTAATGTTGGAGTCCACATCATTTCTTGTGTGCTTTGGAAAGGGGGTCTTTTAATAACAGCAGGAGGCAACAGAAGCCTCAATCTGTGGCTTCCAACAATAGACTCCTTCCAATCATTCCCTGGCTCTTCCACAACTCTGGCCTGTTTTCCCCAGGCCTCATGGTTTTGATTTGCTGTTCCAATTTCAGTTAAATCATTCTGATTCTATATTTTGGTCTGACTCTGTCTCTGCTTCTTTGTTCAACACAATCTTCCTTCTCCTGTGGTTCCTGGCTCCCCTGGCTCTGAGGTGCTTAGGTAACCAGTGCCCATTGTGTCTTTGTTGGCTTGGGCTGCTATAACAAATATCATAGACTGGGTGGCTTCAATAACAGATGTTTCAGAGTTCTGGAGGTTGGGAAGTCCAAGATCAAGGTGCCAGCAGATCCGGTGTCTGGCTTTAGATAGCTATCTTCTCACTATGTCCTTGCATGGCTGAGAAGGAGATGATCTCTGTTGTCTCTATTTTTCAGGGCACTAATCCCATTCTTTTTGAAAATTTTTTTTTAATGTTTATTTATTTTTGAGAGACAGAGACAGAGCACAAGCAGGGGAGGGGCAGCGAGAGAGGGAGAGACAATCCAAAGCAGTCTCCAGGCTCCGAGCTGTCAGCACCGAGCCCGATGCGGGGCTCGAACTCATGAACCATGAGATCATGACCTGAGCCGCAGTTGGACGCTTAACTGACTGAGTCACCCAGTTGCCCTAATCCCATTCTTGAGGTCTCTACCTTCATGACCTAATCATCCTCCCAAAGGCCTTACCTTCAACATCATCACACTGGGGATTAGGACTTCAACATGTGAATTTGGGGAAGACACAAACATTCAGTCCATAACAGTTAGCTCAAGCATCCTGCCTCGGCTGCACTGTTCGAGATCCCTACGCACTCCCAGAGTTCTCTGAGGGGCTCAGTCTGGCACTTACCATGAGATGCCAGGCATTGTTTCCCTCCCTCTAACATGGCAATACAGGCACCGAATTCACCTTGTATTTGCAGATGATGATATACTACATTTTGTGAGAGGGATGAAGCAGCACTTTTGGGCCATACAAAGCTGTCCACTCAGTGACCTTCCCCCAGGCCGCTGTGTCACTGCAAAAAGCATTGAAGTGAAGAAGCCATAGTTGGTTGGTTTTGGCAAGAGGCCACTTAGAGGTTAGAGATGAGGAGGAGTCGATGCACACAGAGCCGTTCTATTTTAAAATGACCCCTTCTCTCTGGGTTGTTTGTCTCCCCAAATATCAAGAGACAGGTTTTGCTGGTGGACTTCATGAAGCAAACTGGCTGCTACTTTCAGTTGACCTTTTCAATTCCCCAGAGATGTGATTTCATCTGTGTGCCTTAGGAATGGCATCACAGTTATAAAGTAGATCAAATCTGAGGAAATGGTTATAGAAAAATTCTTCCCATAGGTAGGGCTGGTATCATTATAGTCTAATGTACTAACTCATATATGCTGCCTTGAGCCCCAAATGAGACAGGACAGATAATTTGGTGTTATGTAATTAAATCTGAACACCAACACCAACAGGCCTCTTGTGCATACTGGTTTAATAAAGTTGCATTTCTTCATTGTCCCTGGTGTGGCTTAAATATGAGCAGGAAATAAACAATGAAAAATATACTAGTTGGACAGATTTCACAATTATAATATTTGGGGGGGGGGAGGAGAGAAGGGCAAAAACAAACACGGAGTTCTGACAGTTTGTTTTTTAATTCGATAAGTTGCTGCCATATATAAAATATTTGCTCTTTTATTTTAGTGATAAACTCAGAGATGTAAACAAGAATATGTTAAAAAGAAAACAACCCAAGGCTTAAGGATATAAAAAAGAAGGAACACTATACACACATTTTTATGGGTGTTTATAGGCTTAGAAAAAAAATCTAATAAGAAACCGGGCTGCATATTTAACATACACTGTAATGTCTTGCAAAGAATAGCTATTCAATAAATACTTACTGAATTTTCTCTGAATAGCGGAATTTAGAGGAAACATGATGCCACCAAATTTGGTGCAGCTGTTGCCAATAAATATCTTTCCTGATTACTTAAAAAAGGAAGAATTTAAAACAGTAATGAAAACTTAGTAACTCTGGCAGAAACTCCTGTAGTATTTTCTTGTTATATGTCTCATGGAGCTTGTTTCAGCTGGTTTATCATCCTGTAGCTGAAACGCTTATTCTACTTCTTCAGTGTCTGCTTTCTGCACTAGTCCATTAAGCCAGGGTTTTGCCTTGCCTTGGCAGCCTAATATAATGTAAGTGCTCAAAATTATCTGTTGGTTTGAAGTAAACTTGTACATCTCACCTCCCTTACTTGATTATAAGCTCCCTTACTCATATCCTAACAGAGCACTTTGTCCATGGTGGGTGCTCAATAGATATTTATTTAATATTAACAAAATATAATGAAATCCACTAACAGAATAAATGGTCTTGAACATTCTCCTGCAAGCCTCCAAGTAGTGAAAGGAATCCTGGTTGATTGCCCCATGATCGGTTAGGCGCTGCCAGACATAGCCCATTTGTACGACACCATGTCAGGACTTAGCTTGGATTATGTACATCCCACACTATGGAACAATGGCTTACTTAATACCCAGTTTTCCCAGTTGGCATGAGGTTCATCCGGGTGGGTCTAGTCTCACTGCTATATCCCTAGCACTCAACACAGTGCCTAGGACATGGTAGGCCTTGATAAATACTCCACTCAGCAGCCAGCATGACTGTTTCATTGAATAAATCTGACCATGTCACTCCCCTCCCTCCCTAAAGCCCTCCAATGGTCACCCAGAACAAAACCCAAAGTCCAGAACATACCTCCCAGCCATGTCAAATTCCTCTGGCCTCTGCCCATTTCTCTAGATGGACCTCATGTCATTCTGGGCACGTTCTCTAAAGTGGCCTTTCAGTTGTATATATTCACCAAGCTCTTTCCTAACTTGGGCCCTTCACATGTGCAGTTCCCTCTGCCTATTGATTCTCTGCTCGTCCCTTATCACCATACTAACTTCTATTTCTCCTTCAAGTCTCAAGTCTAGGCACTTGCTGACAGAGCCATCTAGGACCACATGTACAAATATGGCCATGTCTCCAAGACATGTTCTCGTAGTGCCTTATACCTTATCTTCATAACACTGTTTAGAATTGAATCTTAAACAACTAAATTGTAATAATTTGTTTATGGTCTATAACCCTGACCAGTCACTTAGCTTTGACGATGTCAGGCTGGTTCACCAGATTTCCAGCACCAATGCAGTCCTCAACTCAGAAGAGGCATTCTCTACCTATCTATTTTGAATGGTACATAATTCTAGGATGGAAGTCTGCCGAGGAGTACGTCCAGTCCTGCTGTGATGTCTCCTTCCACCTCTTCGCCATCCTGACCCCCCTGCCCTGAGCAGCAGCCATTCTTCATTTCCCCTGTCCTATGCCTCCTCCATTTAGTGCTTGTCCTTAATAGTTCTATAAAGTCATGGGCATTTATAGCCATATAAATTAAAGAGTATGAATCAAAGAGTTTAGGTTGATTATCCTCAAGCAGTGTTAGGTGACCGCATAACAGCTTAACTTGCATCTCTGTTCCCTTACATGTATGACGGAATGATAATAGAACCCATTGCATAGATTGTTGTGAGGAAACAACTGGGAAAATGTAGTTGAGGAACAAGGCCTGATGCCAGTGCCTACCAATCAGTAAATGGTAGCTTTTCTTACTGATTATTATAATTATCAATAATCCTACTCTAACCTTTTCTATACTAAGATGTTTATTTCACCTAGTTAGAATAAAAGGATCAACTAAAATGCATTTTCAGTGCACTGGAATACGCCTTCATTTACTTGGTCTTATATATCAGGAACGAGGCAAGCAGAATTTCCATAACAACTCACATTTCAAAGGAATGTAGGTTTAGATTCAGAAGTTTTAGTTAAATGTGTATTGGTCTCTGAAGCTTAGAAAACATTCACTGGGTGCAGGTATAACAGGCTTCCCATTAATTTAGCTTCCAAAATGAAAATGTGAACGTGCTGACCCCTACTTAGTGCACCCGCCCCAGGCAGCACTGACCTTCTCCAGTCGGTATATGAGCTGTTTGGTGGAGAGCTGGATAAGTGGCGCTATAAACTCACAGATGATATTCACAGTCATCAGCAAGCTCTTCCCCTTCTGTGCCCCGATGATGGCATGGCACACCAGCTTTTCTTTGACTATCTGTAGACGAGACACATCAGCACTTGTAGAATATCCATAGCTCAGAAAACTTAATTCTCAAAATCAACAAGCTGATTCTCAACTACCTGCCTGGTGACACCAGGAAAGAGCACATTTTTCCAAATAGTGCATTTCAGGGATTGCTCTCTGTCACACAATTAAAGTCTGATTGGTTGAATATGTCCTGGATGTGTTTGTTTCTGACTGCTCCCAAGGACACAATCAATTTACATTCAGTTCAACCTATATATACATATATATTACAGGAAAATGTATCATGCATCAGAACTGCTAGGGACTGAACATACAAAACAGACAAGGCAGACAAAGCAGGTAAAATCCTTACTGGGCTTATGGTTCGGGTAGATACATGATTTCTTATCAAGCTAGGCAGGAACTATGGCTAGAAAAATTGTGCCTTTCATGCTTGAATGTTTAAAAATCATGCTGTAGATTCTCCCAACAAAAGGAGTCCAAGGCCGGATGGCTTTCCAGGGGAATTCTACCAAACATTTAAATAAGAGTTAACACCTATTATTTTGAAGCTGTTCCAAAAAAAGAAATGGAATAAATACTTCCAACCTCAATCTCTGGGGCCAGCATTACCCTGATTCCAAAACTAGACAAAAAGACCCCACTAAAAAGAGTTACAGGCCAGTATCCCTGTTGAACATGGATGCAAAAATCCTCAATGAAACACCAGCAAATCAATCAATGTGATACATCACAGTAATAAAAGAAAGGATAAGAACCACATGATCCTCTCAATAGATGCAGAGAAAGTGTTTGACAATATACAGCATCCCTCTTGATAAAAACCCTCATGAAAATAGGGATAGAAGAATCATACCTCAAGATCATAAAAGCCACATATGAAAGACCCACCACTAATATCATCCTCAATGGGGAAAAACTGAGAGCTTTCCCTCTAAGGTCAGGAACACGACAAGAATGTCCACTCTCACCACTGTTGTTCAATATAGTATTGGAAGTCCTAGGTTCAGCAATCAGACAACACAAAGAAAAGGCATCCAAATTGGAAAGGAAGAAGTCAAACTTCCACTCTTCACAGATGACATGATACTCTGTGTGGAAAACCCAAAAGACTCCACCAAAAAATTGCTAGAACTAATCCATGAATTCAACAGTCACAGGGTATAAAATAAATGTACTGAAATCAGTTGCATTTCTATACACCAATAATGAAACAGCAGAAAGAGAAATCAAGAAATCGATCCCTTTTACAAGTGCACCAAAAACGATGAAATACCTAGGAATAAACCTAACCAAAGAGGTGAAAAATCTATACAATGAAAACTATAGAAAGCTGATGAGAGAAGTTGAAGAAGACACACACACAAAAATGGAAAAACATTCCATGCTCATGGATTGGAAAAACAAATATTGTTAAAATGTCGATATTACCCAAAGCAATCTACATATTCAATGCAATCACTATCAAAATAACACCAACATTCTTTGCAGAGGTAGAACAAACAATCCTAACATTTGTACAGACCAGAAAAGACCCCGAATAGCCAAAGCAATCCTGAAAAAGAAAAGCAAAGTTGGAGGCATCACCATTCTGGATTTTAAGCTGTATTACAAAACAGACACATAAACCAATGGAATAGAATAGAGAACCCAGAAACTGACCCACAAACGTATGGCCAACTAATCTTTGACAATGCAGGAAAGAATATCCAATGGAAAAAAGTCTCTTCAGCAAATGGTGTTGGGAAAACTGGGCAGTGACATGCATAAAAATGAACCTGGACCACTTTCTTACACCATATTCAAAAATAAATTCAAAATGAATGAAAGACCTAAACGTAAGATAGGAAGCCATCAAAATCCTAGAGGAGAAAACAGGCAACAACCTCTATGACCTTGGCTGCAGCAACTTCTTACTTGATATGTCTCTGGAGGCAAAGGAAACAAAATCAAAAATGAATGATTGGGACCTCATCAAAATAAAAAGCTTCTGCACAGTGAAGGAAAGAATCAGCAAAACTAAAAGGCAACTGACAGAATGGGAGAAGATATTTGCAAATGACATTAGATAAAGGGTTAGCATCCAAAATCTATAAAGAACTTATCAAACTCAACACTCAAAAAACAAATAATCCAGTGAAGAAATGGGCAAAAGACATGAATAGACACTTTTCGAAAGAAGACAAGCAGATGGCTAACAGACACATGAAAAAATGCTCACATCACTCATCATCAGAGAAATACAAATAAAAATCACAATGAGATACCACCTCACACCTGTTAGAATGGCTAATGTTAACAACTCAGGCAACAACAGATGCTGGTGAGCATGTGGAGAAAGAGGAGCCCTTTTGCACTGCTGGTGGGAATGCAAGCTGGTGCAGCTACTCTGGAAAAAAGTATGGAGGTTCCTCAAAAAATTAAAAATAGAACTACCCTACAACTCAGAAGTTGCATTACTAGGTATTTATCCAAAGGATACAGGAGTGCTGATTCAAAGGGGTGCATGCACCCCAATGTTTATAGCAGCCTTATTGACAATGGCCAAAGTATGGAAAGAGCCCAAATGTCCATCAGCTGAGAAATGGGTAAAGATGTGGTGTATACATACATACAATGGAATACTACTTGGCGATCAAAAAGAATGAAATCTTGCCATTTGCAACAACATGGATGCAACTAGCGTATATCATGCTAAGCGAAATAAGTCAGTCAGACAAAAACAACTATCATCTGATTTCACTCATATGTGGAATTTAAGATACAAAACAAATGAACATAAGGAAAGGAAAGCAAAAGTAACATAAAAACAGAGAGGGAGACAAACCATAAGAGACTCTTAAATACAGAGAACAAACTGAAGGTTGCTGGCAGGGTGTTAGGTGGGGGGAAGGGTTAAATGGATGATGGGTATTAAGGGGACACTTGTTGGGATGAGCACTGGGTGTTATATGTAAGTGATGAATCACTAAATCTTATTCCTGAAATCATTATTAAAATAAACAAACAAACAAACAAACGTGCTATTAAAAGCCTTAAAAAAATAAAAATCGTGCTACAGAAACCAATACTTCTTTGGATCCAAGAGGCCCAGATTTTTATAAAGTAGAAAGGACCTAGAGTGACATTATACCAGAATAGCTTACACTGAAGAGTATTCAGGTTTTGGGTGTTAATGAATTCAAGTCTCTTCTCAGTTATGTACTACCACATAGAAGAACATTCAGGGAAGCATTTAGCAAATCTTAAACTGAACTTAGAATCCCAGCTTCTCAGATTTAATGCCTTTGAAAATATGATCAGCTCCTGGTAACAACATTGTAGATGTGTTCCTGGGACAGCCTGTCAGTGTCTTGAGTTGAGGGGCTGCATTCTATCCATCTTTGCATCCTTACTGCCTAGCACAGTATTTGTCCTGTGGTATACACTCAGTAAAAGTTGGCTGAATCCCCGAATGACAGAAAGAAAGAGCATATGATGCACTCCCATGATGGGAAATGACGTTTTTGTTTTTGCACCGAGGATGGGTTTTACCTGAACATGTGCTGTGAAGAATCAATGCAAATGAAGTCAAGTGAACCTGCCACCCTAGAGGACCTACGCTGTGGGCGAGCTTCCCCATCTTGTCAACTGGGAGACAAATTTCCATTGTTTCCTATCTCATGAGGAAAAATCTAGTACTACCTCCTAATTCAGTGACCCTAGCAGGAGCTCAAGGATGATCATTTCTCATCCATAAAGTCTGCACTAGTGAGGTAGAAGAGGCTCGTAAGTGATTTGGGAAGTTTCTTTTGTGCTTTTGATGGTTTCCAATTTCCATGAGGGAATAGGAATAAATAGGCACACGTTTTGGAGCTGCTTAAATGTTTAAAGCAGAATGTTGATAATATAAATATGAGCAGGACATCCAAGTTGCTGAAGGTAACTCAGCTTTTTAGTTGATACATAAGAAGATGATGGTTATAAATAGGAAGCTGTTGTGTCAGGTTGAGAGGAAAGGGGCCAAGGATGTCCCAATACCTGGAGAGCAGAGGCAGCTGAGTGTCTCTAAAAACATCCTTTTTGAATAAATAGGAAATTAATATTGCTATGTGTTAAGAGGAGGTTTAGCTTTGGGTGAATGCTGGATGTCCCTCTGACCCTGGGGATGAGAACCTACTTTAAATGGTATTTTAGGGGGCGCCTGGGTGGCCCAGTCGGTTAAGCGTCCGACTTCAGCCAGGTCACGATCTCGCGGTCCGTGAGTTCGAGCCCCGCGTCGGGCTCTGGGCTGATGGCTCGGAACCTGGAGCCTGTTTCCGATTCTGTGTCTCCCTCTCTCTCTGCCCCTCCCCCGTTCATGCTCTGTCTCTCTCTGTCCCAAAAAAAATAAATAAAAACGTTGAAAAAAAATTTTTTAAATGGTATTTTAGGGTTGGGATCATGGTAGCTGTAGAAACAAACAAAAAACTGAGCAGAGCCGAATCTTGGAAGCAATAGGTGCTGCCATGGTAACTCAGTGCTGTGTGAAAACCTTGAGAAAACTGCACCCTTTCTTCAGATAAATGTTAAGCGACTCTCGTTAGAAATACAGCAAAGATTTATTTAGGAGAAAAACGGCTTCTAAGGGTGCTGTCCTCTTACCCTGGGAGTAGCAGAATAGCCTTCAAGTATCACATCGATCGTCTGGTCTGGGTACAGCTCCATTCTGACTGGGTGGATCTGAAACACGGGGTTCTGTGGGGCCCCGGGCTCCTGGAAGCGCTGGGGTCGGGGCTGGCTCTTAGCAAGTCCCTTCTTAGCCAGGCCCTTCTTGCTCAGTTTGTTCTGTGGATGGAAATCTTCATTCATCCAGAACAACTGTTGGACCCGACGTCCCTTGTTGGTCAACTTGAAGCGGTAATAATAGGTGTCCAGGCTGCAAAAGAGGAGGCAGGAATTGAGAGGGCTCAACTTGGGGTGTTCTGTTCAGCTCCACACCCTTGGGATTTTTCTCCTCTGTAAAGTATTTAAAAGGTAAGTAATGAAATACACTTTATTTTTAAAAATTTAGGAATGCTACATCATGATGCTATGAGGAGCTACCACAGTAAAGGAACGAGGTAGTATCTACTTATGGAGTCCACAGACTGGAGTCCAGTACCTGGGTTTGGTCCCTGAGTTTCCACCACCAGGGAAGTGGTATATAAACACAGACACAGTATATGGAAAAATCACTCTAATTTATGATAAATGTTCTAAGGAGTGAAAGGAAAGTAAAATACCTACTGGAGGAGAAATATATTTCAAATTGTATTGAGTATATTTCTACTGACTGAGTGAAATCTCTTGTGATGAGCTCAACTTGAAGGGAACTTGGAAGAGAAGCCAAGCATATCCTCCAAGCCTGACCAAAGCTCAAGGGCACTGTACCATGGACCAGAACATCACCTGGATTGGTCATTGTTCTCAGAGGAGTACTTTAAAAATGCTATTTCATTCATCAAGTCATTTGTTCATTCATTCATCTATTCCATGAACATTTATTAAGAACCTCTTGATTGTCTGGCTCTTTGCAAGACACTGGGATTTCTGAGATCTTGGACTTGGTTCAAACATGATTTTGTTTGGAATTAAAACAAAACTGATTTATAAGTTTATTTAAATTTTTTTTTTCAGGGAGAAGACTCACCTTGGCACTGTTTTTTATTTTTAAAATCTTATTAGGCTTTGAGATTTCATCCCCTCTGTTCCTCATTAGAAATACCATCATATGCTAATAAGTAAGTTGAAGCATAAATAATAAATAAATAATAAGGAATATTTGCCGATTGTCAGGTGTAGCCATTTCTATCTAAATAGGTATTTACAGAGTATGCTTATTGGAGTAGTTTGACTTCATGGCTAAGTCCAGGCTTTGGGGAAATAATAAATATAATAATAAACAATATAAACATATAAATTATATGTGTAAATAATATATGATATATAATATAAATAATATAAACTGTAGGCAGTGTATCTGTCACTTGTACACAGTACGTATTTCAATTGTCACAGCAATACGGTAATAATAAGTATGTTTGCTCTCATTTTATAGATAAAGAAATAGAAGCTCTGAAAATTTAAGGGAGTTGTCCAAAAATATGTAGTCAGAAAAGGTGGCATATGGGTATTTCTTCAGACCCTTATGATCAAAAGTTTGGCAAACTTTTTCTATAAAGGGATGAATAATAAATATGTAAGACTTCTTGGGCCACATGGTCTGTCACAACAACTCAACTCTCCACTGTAGTGTGAAAGAAGCCATAGAGAATGTATGTATAGGAATGGGCATGGCTGTATTCCTATAAAACTTTATTTATAGAAAAAGGCAGTGGGCTGCAGTTTGCCCACCCCTGCTTTTGATCATTCTTCTGGAGATTGCTGGCATCACGATTTTGTGGCAAAAAGAATAACTATAGAGCTTAGCCAGAGGAAAACTTGGCAGCTAAAAGCTGCAGTTTGCTTCTACATTCACAGGAAACTATTAGCTAACCCTCCATTTCTAGGCGAGTGTCAGAATATCCTTTGGGGCTATTTGACACTATTTGTAGACTAAGGAGAACATGTAATTAAATCTGGCTTGCAGTACATTGTTTTCTATAATTATATTTGAGTGCACTTAACAAAGAAATTTGGAAATAGAAGCATGGTATGCAATGAAAAAATGCCCTAGCTTATGGCCAACAGATGGGTGGAGAGGAGTATTTTTATATTCAGTTGACACCCAAACTGTAATTGGATGTTTGTCTGAAAACATGTGCAATTCAACTATCTGACTTGCCTGTTACTTAATTCCTCCTGGTTAATGTATTTTCAATCAAGTGTCATGTGTTGTAGATGGAGCACAGGAAAGGAGGTGTGGATGGGCTTTCGGGGAGGGCTCCCAACTAGTTTGTCAGGTACATCCTCTCGAAGCACAGTGTCCATCTTGGTTTCATGACCTGTTACACCACAAGGCAGGAGCACCCCTCTGAGACCGGCTCACAGTACTGCACAGACAGGCCAGATTCAACTGGCCCCAAGAATCAACGAGTGGCAGCCATGTGACTCCGATGAGGAGCCATGAATAACCCCCCAAATGTCTCCTCCACTGTTAGCATTCAACCCTCATACACTTTCAGAGACACACATTTAGTCTGTTCTGCTCAGAGACATCTATACTGTACCACCTTTTATTTAAACATTGAGATTCTCTAGCTTTTCAGGAGGAGCCAATTGCAAGCATCTCAGTTGTTGGTGCTTTGGTGGGGAGATGAGCAGAGGACATAAAACAAAACAAAACAAAATGACTGGCTCTGCAATACCAGATAATATACATTTGCAATAAATTTTCAACCTTCCTACTTATACTGTACTTAGGTCACCACCAAGTTATATCTGTATTTTCCACAGTCATGGAGAGGAATTAGCAGTGTGTCAGATGGAATTAAAAAGGAGGAATCATGATCGAGATACTAAATTTGTCACAAAGAAGCCATTGTATGTTTGAAAGAAAAATGCACTTCTATAAATGTCTTCTCTGGTGTAGAGGGACACAGCTGGGAAAATGCAACTACACTGTGCCTAGGAAAGGTCTTCTTGTGGCTGATGTACCCATTTGGAGGGGGTAAAGTGAAGATGGGAAAAGGGAGGGGGGCTGAAGACATTAGTTCTATTTACTGAAAGTAATTTTTCAAAGTAGAGGTGATGCTCAGTTTATGAAACAGACGTAGTATCTGGAAGAATCAGTCCAGGGTATTTCCCTACCTGAAATGTGCTCCCAAATTGAGCTCTGGAGCAAAGGGTTTATCTGAAACAATGGTGGAACCAACTCCTGAAGCCTGGACAGGAATCCGGTAGGTGTTGCTATTTTCTATGCTCAAAATAACTGTGTCTTTGAATGTCAGTATGTCATTCAGGTTGGCTGTCAGCGTCAGCTGAAAATCAGTTTCCGGGGGAACCATGCCTTCATTGGGTTCAATTGTCCACAGGGATTTTTTGTGTGCCTGCAACACAAGAGTACAAGTTAACAGTGAAGATATTCTTGGCTTTTCATTCTGCACATGTCAAAGCCCTCTATAGTTCAAATGACTGGCACTGCAGAACTGAACATCAGAGACAAACATTATTTTTTTGAATCAAAGCAGCTGGGTGTTTGTTGGCTTTTCTTTTTTTCAAAACGCAATGTGATTTTGAAGAGCAAACCTACAATTCTACTTTTGAATGCTCTGTGAAGATTCTTTACATCTCTTTCTCAAGATGACAGTCCAGTTCTCTAACAAGCTTATGCTAATTATCTGCTCTAATCTCCAAATTCTGAGATACCAGCAGAAGGTACAACATCCTTCCTGGAACTTGTAATTTTTAAAGCAAATGTTTTTCAAGTGCAAAGTGTCTATGATGTTATAGTGAGGATAAACAGCTTTCATTAACAAATACAATGTAGGAAGTCATCTTGATTTATATTATTTCATAATAATCAATGGAATTTCGTTTGCTAAAATTCCAAACTTATTTTGAAATATATGACAGGGCTAAATTCTAGAGTTGGAAGTGATGCCCACTAATCTGTTTCCTTTAACCCTATAGACCCTCATAGCTCATTCTTTACTCCCTAAAGTCTTTCTTTGGCCAAACGATACCTCTCAACAAAGCCTACCCTGCACATCACATTTTTAATTTCAAACCTTCCCTCAGTACTCCTGATCCCCTTTACCCTGTTCTGTTTTTTTCCCTTAGCACTTATCATCTTCTAACTTAGTGCACAATTAACTTATTTGTCATGCTTGTTTGTCTCCTTGCACTAGGATATATGCTCTCCATAGGAGGGACGTTTATGTTTTTTGTTCTTGTTTGTGTTCACTGATATATCCCCAGCACCTGCAACTATGCCCGGAACATAGTAGATGCTTAATAAATATATGACAAATGAATTAATGTATCTGCCTTTGATGTTAGAAAACCCAATTCTCATCTAAGGCAACTTACCCCAGATTTTAATACCTCAAATTGTTACATATCTCTTCCTTATGTAAAGTGGAGATATACTTTTTTTGTACCTTCCACAACATTGGTATTTGGTCCACTCCCTTGGAGATAAATAGAATAAACTGAAGCTCCCTCTTTACTTAACAGCCCTTCAAATCCTGCATCCCACCTTTAGAAGAAAATCTCATATAGTACAATCAGGCTCCAAAGTTAAGATTTTGGTTAAGGTGTCAAGTCATAAAAAAATGACTAATGCTTATTTAATCTAAAAACATAAATTGTGCTTCCTTGATGGTAATTTATCTGTTTTTTCAGGCTGCTTTTAAGATTTTCTCTTTATGTTTAATTGTGTGTAGGGCAGGTTCTCTGTATGGTATGTAGTTAGTTTATTTGCAAATCCTTCTTGGAATTTGCTACTTTTCTAGAATCTGTGGTTTGGTATCTCTTATTTCTGAAAACTTCTCAGCTATTATCTGTTTAAATATTGTTTCTGCCTCATTTTCTTTCTCTTTTCCTTGAATGTATGTGACTTTTCTGATATGTCCTCTCTGTCTCGGCAGACTCCCATCTGCATTTTTCATTCTTTTGCTCTTTGTGTTTCATTTTGTATTTGTTCTGAGCTATCTTCCAGTTCACTAATTCTTTCTTCAGCTGTGTGCAAGTCACTTTTAAACACACCTATTATGTTCTTGCTTTCCCATGTAAACAACAAAAATGTGAGTCAGAAGAGGCTGGGGTAAAGGCACTTCAGGGACAGACACCTAAAGAACAAGATGCTTCTTCAGAGCAGAGGATATTGAAAACCTTTTATTGTAACATGCTTAACTTGAAGCATCTCAGTCACCCTAGATAATGACATCCAGCTGACCAAGAAGAGAAGAAAGAGGAGGGAGAGTCACATGCTGAGATTTTATGTACCAACCCTGGAAGTGTCACACATCACTTCTGCTACTTCCCCTGTACACAACTCAGGCAGCCACCTTAGCTTCAAAAAAGGCTGAGAAATGTCATCTGGCTCTGAATCTAAGAGTAAAAGGGAACGGTTGTGGTGAACTGCTAGCTACTTGCTGTTAAAGCCTCCCTGATGGTTAAGTCTACTACCAGATACTTAAGTCTTCCCCCAACTTCCCTGGATCCCAGATTTTGGAAGGCGAAGAATTTACACCATCAGAACACAGAAGTGGGCACATAACTTGGCATTTCAACTCTTATGGGGATTGCAGACCTGGAGTTCCTATCTACCTGTTGTTAGGACAAATAGAAGGGCAGCAAGAAGAGAAAATAAGGAAGTTCTAGGCCAGATGATCTCAGCTGTTGGCCCTTGTTCCCAAATTAGTGGCCTTGGAGCCCTCTACATAGTTTTACTCATTTATGAGACCCAGCTTACAATTAAAACATAAATTGGCGCCATTTTTCTCCTTCTTTCAAAAAAAAAAAAAGATTAGAGAGGGAGAGAGCCAAAGCATAAGAGACTCTTAAAAACTGAGAACGAACTGAGGGTTGATGGGGGGTGGGAGGGAGGGGAGGGTGGGTGATGGGTATTGAGGAGGGCACCTTCGGGAATGAGCACTGAGTGTTGTATGGAAACCAATTTGACAATAAATTTCATATTAAAAAAAAAGCAAATGTCTTCCAGAAGAGGGTTCTGTCAATGTCATCTTTCCCCTTATAAACATTTATTCTCCTCCCCTAGCCAGTAGCATAGGTCAGTCCTCTGTTCACAATGAAGATAGGGTGTCACCAGTATAAGTGCTATTTCAGGTCAGGGGACATTAGTTTTCAATGGATGGGTACCATTTCTATTCTGATTCCTGCTGACACAGGTTGGCAGCTCTGGAAAGAAGACACAAAGTTGCTCTCCAGGGCTGAATTCGTGAGTTTTCTTTTTGATGAAGGTTATTAATCAATGTTTGGCATAAAACCGGGCAGCAAAGTATATCATAGAATCCACGAACAAGGAACACTAAAACACCAACTGCTAAGGTACTGGACTGTCCTCACCCAAAGTCAACCTTTAAACTAGTTGCTCTAGGGGCGCCTGGGTGGTGCAGTTGGTTAAGCGTCCGACTTAAGCCAGGTCACGATCTCGCGGTCCGTGAGTTCGAGCCCCACGTCAGGCTCTGGGCTGATGGCTCGGAGCCTGGAGCCTGTTTCCGATTCTGTGTCTCCCTCTCTCTCTGCCCCTCCCCCGTTCATGCTCTGTCTCTCTCTGCCCCAAAAATAAATAAAAACGTTGGAAAAAAAAATTTAAACTAGTTGCTTTAACACCCCTGTGTCTCTTTGCTATTTGACTTTTGGGGGATGTCCTTTGCTACTAGGAAGAACTTGGCATATGTGACATTTTCTGTTATTAGGTGACAAATTTGACAGAAAAGGAGTGGATGAATGATAATCAGCATAGCTATGGAGAACATTCCATAATCTTTCAAAACTACAATATAGTAAGACAACAACTGATGGAAATAGGTTAGGAGGGAGGGCTCTGAAGGAAAAGCGATGTGGGTTTAAGTCCCAGCTCCACTGGGTTCTGACTGTTGGGTCTTGGGCGTGTCACTTAACCATGGCTGGCCTCAGTTTTCTCATCTGTAGCCTGGGACACCAACTGCACCTTCTGCATAGCACCGTGGTAATATTTAAATGAGGTAATGGGGGTAAAACTCAGAATAGTGTCTGACAAATAGAAAGTCCTAGCTACTATCATCATTTTACCAAAATATGAAATGCTCCACAAGATGCATAATTATGGGCTCCATAGTATTTGCTAAATATATGGATTATAGAACTGAGAAAACAAAGATGGATGCTAAGAAAACATAAAACATACAATACTCTTGCCAGAAGAGAAGGAGCTTGTAAAGGTTTGTGGCAGGCAGAATTGCAAGTGGCCCTCAAGATGTTTATCTCCTGATGTATAGTTATCCTTCCCAGTTATTTAATCAAACACTAATCTATGTGCTGCTGTGAAGGGATTTTGCAGATAAAGTCAAGATCCTACATCCATTGACTTTAAGGTGGGGAGATTATCGTTAGTGGATCTGATGAGATTTTAGAAGTGATTGGGCTCTTCCTAGTCAAAAGACTTCAAGTGTGAGAGGGGCTATGGAAGGGACCACATGGCAGGGGGCTGTGGGTATTTCAACAGCAGCTGAGTGCAGACCCTAGCTGGCAGCTAGCAAGAAAAAAGGGGGGCCTCAGTCTCTCACTGCAATGAAATAAATTCTGCCGACAACCTGAGGGGGCCTAGAAGTGAATCTTTCCCTAGTCAAGCCTCCTGAAGAGAATGCAGTTCTACCACTGCCTTGACTTTAGTGTTTTGAGAGCCTAACGAGAGGATCCAGCCAACTCATTGCCAGACTTGTGACCTATCAAAACTGAGATAATAGGGGATCCTGGGAAGATGGCAGCATAGGAGGACGCTGGGCTCACCGCGCGTCCTGCTGACCACTTAGATTCCACCTACACCTGCCTAAATAACCCAGAAAACCGCCAGAGGATTAGCAGAACTGAGTCGCCTGAGCCAAGCGCAGACGAGAGGCCCACGGAAGAGGGTAGGAAGGGCCGCGAGGCGGTGTGCGCTCCACGGACTGGCGGGAGGGAGCCGGGTGGAGGGGCGGCTCACCGGCCAAGCAGAGCCCCCGAGTCTGGCTTGCAAAAGCGGAGGGGCCTGACAGACTGTGTTCCCACAACAAGCGCCACTTAGCGTCTGGGAGGTCATAAGTTAGCAGCTCTGCTCGGAAAGCGGGAAGGCTGGAGGACAAAGGGAGGGAGAGCTTCTGAGCCCCCGGACGACAGAGCTCAGTTTGGTGGGGAACAAAGGCGCTCACCAGCGCCATCTCCCCCGCCCATCCCCCAGCCAAAATCCCAAAGGGAACCAGTTCCTGCCAGGGAACTTGCTCGCTCCGCGCAAACACCCAACTCTGTGCTTCTGCGGAGCCAAACCTCCGGCAGCAGATCTGACTCCCTCCCGCTGCCACAGGGCCCCTCCTGAAGTGGATCACCTAAGGAGAAGCGAGCTAAGCCTGCCCCTCCTGCCGCCGTGCACCTTGCCTACCCACCCCAGCTAATACGCCAGATCCCCAGCATCACAAGCCTGGCAGGGTGCAAGTAGCCCAGACGAGCCACACCACCCCACAGTGAATCCCGCCCCTAGGAGAGGGGAAGAGAAGGCACACACCAGTCTGACTGTGGCCCCAGCGGTGGGCTGGGGGCAGACATCAGGTCTGACTGTGGCCCCGCCCACCAACTCCAGTTATACACCACAGCACAGGGGAAGTGCCCTGCAGGTCCTCACCACGCCAGGGACTATCCAAAATGACCAAGCGGAAGAATTCCCCTCAGAAGAATCTCCAGGAAATAACAACAGCTAATGAGCTGATCAAAAAGGATTTAAATAATATAACAGAAAGTGAATTTAGAATAATAGTCATAAAATTAATCGCTGGGCTTGAAAACAGTATAGAGGACAGCAGAGAATCTCTTGCTACAGAGATCAAGGGACTAAGGAACAGTCACGAGGAGCTGAAAAACGCTTTAAATGAAATGCAAAACAAAATGGAAACCACCACGGCTCGGCTTGAAGAGGCAGAGGAGAGAATAGGTGAACTAGAAGATAAAGTTATGGAAAAAGAGGAAGCTGAGAAAAAGAGAGAGAAAAAAAATCCAGGAGTATGAGGGGAAAATTAGAGAACTAAGTGATACACTAAAAAGAAATAATATACGCATAATTGGTATCCCAGAGGAGGAAGAGAGAGGGAAAGGGGCTGAAGGGGTACTTGAAGAAATAATAGCTGAGAACTTCCCTGAACTGGGGAAGGAAAAAGGCATTGAAATCCAAGAGGCACAGAGAACTCCCTTCAGACGTAACTTGAATCGATCTTCTGCACGACATATCATAGTGAAACTGGCAAAATACAAGGATAAAGAGAAAATTCTGAAAGCAGCAAGGGGTAAACGTGCCCTCACATATAAAGGGAGACCTATAAGACTCGTGACTGATCTCTCTTTTGAAATGTGGCAGGCCAGAAAGAATTGGCACGAGATTTTCAGGGTGCTAGACAGAAAAAATATGCAGCCAAGAATCCTTTATCCAGCAAGTCTGCCATTTAGAAGAGAAGGAGAGATAAAGGTCTTCCCAAACAAACAAAAACTGAAGGAATTTGTCACCACTAAACCAGCCCTACAAGAGATCCTAAGGGGGACCCTGTGAGACAAAGTACCAGATGCATCACTACAAGCATAAAACATACAGACATCACAATGACTCTAAACCCGTATCTTTCTATAATAACACTGAATGTAAATGGATTAAATGCGCCAACCAAAAGACATAGGGTATCAGAATGGATAAAAAAACAAGACCCATCTATTTGCTGTCTACAAGAGACTCATTTTAGACCTGAGGACACCTTTAGATTGAAAGTGAGGGGATGGAGAACTATTTATCATGCGACTGGAAGCCAAAAGAAAGCTGGAGTAGCCATACTTATATCAGACAAACTAGACTTTAAATTAAAGGCTGTAACAAGAGATGAAGAAGGACATTATATAATAGTTACAGGGTCTATCCATCAGGAAGAGCTAACAATTATACATGTCTATGCGCCGAATACTGGAGCCCCCAAATATATAAAACAATTACTCATAAACATAAGCAACCTTATTGATAAGAATGTGGTCATTGCAGGGGACTTTAATACACCACTTACAGAAATGGATAGATCATCTAGACACACGGTCAATAAAGAAACAAGGGCCCTGAATGAGACATTGGATCAGATGGACTTGACAGATATATTTAGAACTCTGCATCCCAAAGCAACAGAATATACTTTCTTCTCGAGTGCACATGGAACATTCTCCAAGATAGATCACATACTGGGTCACAAAACAGCCCTTCATAAGTTTACAAGAATTGAAATTACACCATGCATGCTTTCAGACCACAATGCTATGAAGCTTGAAATCAACCACAGGAAAAAGTCTGGAAAACCTCCAAAAGCATGGAGGTTAAAGGACACCCTACTGACAAATGAGTGGGTCAACCAGGCAATTAGAGAAGAAATTAAAAAATATATGGAAGCAAACGAAAATGAAAATACAACAATCCAAATGCTTTGGGACGCAGCGAAGGCAGTCCTGAGAGGAAAATACATTGCAATCCAGGCCTATCTCAAGAAACAAGAAAAATCCCAAATACAAAATCTAACAGCACACCTAAAGGAACTAGAAGCAGAACAGCAAAGGCAGCCTAAACCCAGCAGAAGAAGAGAAATCATAAAGATCAGAGCAGAAATAAACAATATAGAACCTAAAAAAACTGTAGAGCAGATCAATGAAACCAAGAGTTGGTTTTTTGAAAAAATAAACAAAATTGACAAACCTCTAGCCAGGCTTCTCAAAAAGAAAAGGGAGATGACCCAAATAGATAAAATCATGAATGAAAATGGAATTATTACAACCAATCCCTCAGAGATACAAACAATTATCAGGGAATACTATGAAAAATTATACTGCAACAAATTGGACAACCTGGAAGAAATGGACAAATTCCTGAACACCCACACGCTTCCAAAACTCAATCAGGAGGAAATAGAAAGCTTGAACAGACCCATAACCAGCGAAGAAATTGGATCGGTTATCAAAAATCTCCCAACAAATAAGAGTCCAGGACCAGATGGCTTCCCAGGGGAGTTCTACCAGACATTTAAAGCAGAGATAATACCTATCCTTCTCAAGCTATTCCAAGAAATAGAAAGGGAAGGAAAACTTCCAGACTCATTCTATGAAGCCAGTATTACTTTGATTCCTAAACCAGACAGAGACCCAGTAAAAAAAAGAGAACTACAGGCCAATATCCCTGATGAATATGGATACAAAAATTCTCAATAAGATACTAGCAAATCGAATTCAACGGCATATAAAAAGAATTATTCACCATGATCAAGTGGGATTCATTCCTGGGATGCAGGGCTGGTTCAACATTCGCAAATCAATCAACGTGATACATCACATTAACAAAAAAAAAAAGAGAAGAACCATATGATCCTGTCAATCGATGCAGAAAAGGCCTTTGACAAAATCCAGCACCCTTTCTTAATAAAAACCCTTGAGAAAGTCGGGATAGAAGGAACATACTTAAACATCATAAAAGCCATTTATGAAAAGCCCACAGCTAACATCATCCTCCTTGGGGAAAAACTGAGAGCTTTTTCCCTGAGATCAGGAACACGACAGGGATGCCCACTCTCACTGCTGTTGTTTAACATAGTGCTGGAAGTGCTAGCATCAGCAATCAGACAACAAAAGGAAATCAAAGGCATCAAAATTGGCAAAGATGAAGTCAAGCTTTCGCTTTTTGCAGATGACATGATATTATACATGGAAAATCCGATAGACTCCACCAGAAGTCTGCTAGAACTGATACAGGAATTTAGCAAAGTCGCAGGATACAAAATCAATGTACAGAAATCAGTTGCATTCTTATACACTAATAATGAAGCCACAGAAATACAAATAAAGAAACTGATCCCATTCACAATTGCACCAAGAAGCATAAAATACCTAGGAATAAATCTAACCAAAGATGTACAAGATCTGTATGCTGAAAACTATAGAAAGCTTAGGAAGGAAATTGAAGAAGATATAAAGAAATGGAGAAACATTCCATGCTCATGGATTGGAAGAATAAATATTATAAAAATGTCAATACTACCCAAAGCTATCTACACATTCAATGCAATCCCAATCAAAATTGCACCAGCATTCTTCTCGAAACTAGAACGAGCAATCCTAAAATTCATATGGAACCACAAAAGGCCCCGAATAGCCAAAGTAATCTTGAAGAAGAAGACCAAAGTAGGAGGCATCACAATCCCAGACTTTAGCCTCTACTACAAAGCTGTAATCATCAAGACAGCATGGTATTGGCACCAAAACAGACACATAGACCAATGGAATAGAATAGAAACCCCAGAACTAGTCCCACAAACGTATGGCCAACTCATCTTTGACAAACCAGGAAAGAATATCCAATGGAAAAAAGACAGTCTCTTTAACAAATGGTGCTGGGAGAACTGGACAGCAACATGCAGAAGATTGAAACTAGACCACTTTCTTACACCATTCACAAAAACAAACTCAAAATGGATAAAGGACCTGAATGTGAGACAGGAAACCATCAAAACCCTAAAGGAGAAAGCAGGAAAAGACCTCTCTGACCTCAGCCATAGCAATTTCTTACTTGACACATCCTCAAAGGCAAGGGAATTAAAAGCAAAAATGAACTATTGGGACCTTATGAAGATAAAGAGCTTCTGCACAGCAAAGGAAACAACCAACAAAACTAAAAGGCAACCAACGGAATGGGAAAAGATATTTGTAAATGACATATCGGACAAAGGGCTAGTATCCAAAATCTATAAAGAGCTCACCATACTCCACTCCCAAAAAACAAATAACCCAGTGAAGAAATGGGCAGAAAACATGAATAGACACTTCCCTAAAGAAGACATCCGGATGGCCAACAGGCACATGAAAAGATGTTCAGCGTAGCTCCTCATCAGGGAAATACAAATCAAAACCACACCATATATCACCTCACGCCAGTCAGAGTGGCCAAAATGAACAAATCAGGAGACTATAGATGCTGGTGAGGATGTGGAGAAATGGGAACCCTCTTGCACTGTTGGTGGGAATGCAAATTGGTGCAGCCACTCTGGAAAACAGTGTGAAGGTTCCTCAAAAAATTAAAAATAGACCTACCCTATGACCCAGCAATAGCACTGCTAGGAATTTATCCAAGGGATACAGGAGTACTGATGCACAGGGGCACTTGTACCCCAATGTTTATAGCAGCACTCTCAACAATAGCCAAATTATGGAAAAAGCCTAAATGTCCATCAACTGATGAATGGATAAAGAAATTGTGGTTTATATGCACAATGGAGTACTACGTGGCAATGAGAAAGAATGAAATATGGCCCTTTGTAGCAACGTGGATGGAACTGGAGAGTGTGATGCTAAGTGAAATAAGCCATACAGAGAAAGACAGATACCATATGGTTTCACTCTTATGTGGATCCTGAGAAACTTAACAGAAACCCATGGGGGAGGGGAAGGGAAAAAAAAAAGAGGTTAGAGTGGAAGAGAGCCAAAGCATAAGAGACTCTTAAAAACTGAGAACAAACTGAGGGTTGATGGGGGGTGGGAGAGAGGGAAGGGTGGGTGATGGGTATTGAGGAGGGCACCTTTTGGGATGAGCACTGGGTGTTGTATGGAAACCAATTTGACAGTAAACTTCATATATTGAAGAAAAAAAAAAGAAACTGAGATAATAAATTTGTCTGTGTTAAGCCACTAAGTTTGTGGTAATTTGTTACACAGCAATAGAAATCTAATACGGGGTTTCACATATTTGTTCAAAAGATGATAAAAATGAGCTTTCCTAAGCCTTCCAGCAAAACTTTAGCAACAGCTGCCTCTGTTTGTTTTTCTGTGAATTGGGGGGGGTAAAAAGCCAGAGCCCATGAACAATGCATACAGAAGGTTAGCACAAGCAAGTGCATACAACCATGAGAGATGGAGAGATGGTAATCTTTTGCAATTCAGAATCCCATGCCCTCTGGTGATTAGTGCCATGCCCTGAGGTTTCACATGTCCAAAGATAACATTTGCTTTTTATTTGACAATAGGGCACTAGTGCACTTCTTAGGCAGCGCTCAGCTCCCAAGGTAATACAGCTGGAGCTTTTGTAAGTTTCCTTATGGTGTATTTAATATTTGCCATGAAAGACAGAAATGCATGCTATTGTTTGCACATGTCATTTCAATAATAAATGAGAGTGAATATACTTAGGCAGACCTCCTGTTCCACCGTGCTAATGACCATGAAGCTTGAAGAAAATTGTGCACTTTCTTCAGAATGATTTGTTTGCCAGTTGAAATCTGCAAGAATTTCCTTCCATGGAATGAGGAGACACAAATAACAACAGGAACCAGTGTGCAGAGCTAGGGGTTTCTTTGGATTAACACTATTATCTCAGCGGACGATCAGTTCTTTGTGGAACAAGAACAATGAACAGTCACCAAGGCCTTTCTCCTTTTCGACTGCTAAATGGTATCTCGAGTCATTTGATTCTCTTCCCTGAAGTGAGTCACTTTGCTAGTTAAGACAATTAACTGGAAATTAGGGGAGGAAGTATAAAAGAAATGATGCCAGAGCTTTACAAAAGAGGCAGTAGAGGGTAATGTTTAAAAGAGTGGGCTTTGAAGTCACATGACCTGGTGGTCAGCTGTGGACTCTGCCATTGGTAGCCAGGTGATCCAGGATTAAAATCTAGGTTTCAGTCTCCTCATCTTTTAAATGTGCTGCTTGAAGATGAAATAAAAGGGGTGCCAAGCATCTAGCACTTTGTCTGCCACAGAGTAAATTCTCAATAAGTGGTGGATATTATTAATGTTACCTATCAAAAGTTCACTTCCAGTTCTCCTTCCTGCGTGTGCCCTCCCCAATACATATTATTGACATGGTTCTTTTTCACAGGCCTGATCCTGTTCCTCTCCTGCTGAAGACACCGGAGGGCTCTCCAAAGTCTGGACCAGTGATGTTGAATTCTTTATCCCTTTGAGAATGCTATGGAATTCTCATACACGCGCGTGTGTGCACGTGCACGCACACACACACACACACACACACACACACACTTCTTCCTAAACGTTACGTATAATTTCCAAGGCTCATGGTGGATATTTGTCACTTTTTCTGTTTGAAACATGGCGGCCTGCAATCAAGACTGGTATATCAGACAGGAGGCTTTGGTCTGGAGAATCTATTCCAAATTCTTCAGGAAAGGGCCCCAACGTACTTCTTCAGGCTTACTTCCTAGGCACTGTCAATTTCCAACATGCACCCTTGGCTTCGGCCACACCAGCTCATTCACCCTTCCCAAGTGTACTGTAATCAACGTTGCACTTAACTAGGCTACACTCTGCAAATGAACACTCCATTTCCCTGACTTCCTCCTCCTTATCCTTCAAGTCTCTACTCAAATGTTTTACCTATGAACATTTTAAATTTTATATTGGAATTAATCACTTCCTCCCCTGTGGTTACATATCATAGCACAGTGCATTGTAGTACTGTATAGGTTGTGGATTCATTTCTGTGTTTTGAGATTGCAAACTCTTCGAAGAAAGAGACCATTCTATATGCTTTTATGCCTCTAGATACAGTTAGCACAGTACCAAGAAGGGGAAGGGTGTTCAAAAAATATTTTTTGGTCAATAAATACATGAAAAATGTTCAGCCTTACCTGTAAGCCAAAGAAACACTAACAATATAACATTTTTTTCATCTGTCAGATTTGGCAAGAACAAATAAACTTCTGGCAAGGGTCTGGGAGAGGGTGACATTCTTCAACTCTGTTGGGGATGGGCCATAAACTGGTATACCTTTTCTGGGAGATAATTTCATGTTATATCAAGATTTTTAGTCGTGTTCATGCCATATGACCCAGGAAATGCATTATTAGAAGTCTACTCTAAGGAAACAGGAATGTGATCAGCAATTAGGACATGAGCATTGTTTACAGTGGTGAAAAACTGAAAACTACCAATAGGGGATTAATTAAATCAACTGTGGTAGAGCCAAGTGATGCAATAAAATCAGTCACTGAAAATGATCTGAACATGGATATTTCTTAATAATTCACATCAAAAGCGACTACACTACAGTGTTGAATAAAAATAGCTGGTAGTTAAATAGTATTATCACATGGGAGGGGGTAAGAATGCACAAACGCACATACACAGTAACGTTTCAGGAGATATACATCAAAAGTTTAACAGTGGTTATATGCATGGTGGCACTATGAGTGATTTTTTTCTTCCTCCATGTGTTCTATAAGGATAAAGTCAATTGAATAACAAGAAGACACACACTAATACTTACTGAATAAAGAACTCATCCTAAAAGGATATGATCACTCTCTTTAGAGTCCATTTAATTTTAACTTTGTTTTCTCTCTTGCTTCCATTTCATTCCCAGTTCCTTTCTTTCTAAGAAGTTTTTCTTTGTAAATAAATAATACATGTACACAGTATAAAATTCAAATGAGTATAAGAGAAGAGTCTCTTTCTTTCCTGTCTGTTCATGGCCACTAGCTGCCATCCCAAGAGGCAGCCAATGTTGCTGGTTTTCTGCATATCTTTCCAGACATACTTCATGACTTAAAAAAAGCACATTTGCACATGTACTACTTTTTCTTACACAAATGGTAGCATACTATAATACTGTCCTGCAGTATGACTTAAATTTGTAAGTGCTATTTTTATGAAATGTATACCTACAAATAATTTGCAAAGTCAAATGGTTCTAAAAAAAAACCATGAAAAGCAGTAGTCCCTTGAACCCACTCTCCCACCCTTCCCCATTAGTTCCATGGTTGTCCATTAAGTGGAAGCAACCACTGTCAATTCCATTTGCATTTGTCTTTTGATGTTTGCCTTCCTCTCATCTACTGCTACTTCTTAATTTTTCAGTTTGAGCATTATCAATTTACTCCTCTCTATAGGAGACAATGACAGCTCTCTTCTCTCCCTCTTTCCCGTCCCTTTCTTTCTCTCCTTTACTTTCTTCTCCCCATCCTCTCAATATAGTTAAAACCTATTTTCTGGTGAGAATCTATACCAGTATGGGAATGCAAATACTATTCACGGCTGAGCCATGAAAGCATACTATGATTGCAATTTCTTTCTTGTACAACTTTTATTTTCTAAGGAATTATTGCCTTGTATTTGCTTGTTTTTTAAATGTATCTATCATGGACTCGCCCCCAAACTCTCAATCAAAGGAGTAAATATCCTCTCAATAGATTCAGAAACATCAGATTTTCTATCAGTTCCATTTTCTTAGAGACAAATCTCTTCTGACCCATCTGTTCTGCAGTTTCCTTCTGGACTGGCTGCTCTCTGGGCCTGCAGTACAGCTGGCTTCCTAAGAAGGCCATGCAGCATCCTGTGCATTCCTTGAGCTTCTCTCCTGTGTCTGAGCCCCTGTATCCTGGATCTTGTTTCCCTCACTTTGGTGGGGAACATTCTTCAGTACCTTCCCAAGAAAGGATTCATGGGGGGTAAATTTTTTGAGATCTTGCATCTCTAAAATGTCATCATTCTATCCCTATGCTTGATTAGTCTTTGGGCTGGATGATGAATTCAAGAATAAGATTTATTTTCCTTCAAAGTCTTTTTTTTTTTCTCTCCCAGTGTTGCTCTCTAGAAGTTTGATGCCACTCTGATTCCTGATTTGTTTTTTGACCACTAATTTTTTCCATCTGGAATTTAATGATGTGTCTTCACATGGGCCTATTTTCATCAATTATGCAGTGTATTTGATGACTCTTTTCCATAAATCCCTCTCTGTTAGTTCTGGATATATTCTTTGAATTATTTCCTGTATAATCTCCTAACCTCCATTTTTTCATTTGTTCTTTCTAGAACTGCTTATTTGCATCTTTGAACTGCTGAACACATTATCTAATTTTCTAATCTGTCTACCCTCATTTCTAGATTTTTCTCATGTTGTTCTACTCTCTGATAGCTTCTCAATTTTATTTTCGATTCTTTTATCAAAATTTTAATTTACGTGATTGTATTTTTAACTTTTATGAGCACACTTTTGTTGCTCTTTTTTTTTTTTTAAACTAACATCCTCTTCTTGTTCATGGGCACAAAGTCATAGTCATCTTTTATTTTCCTGAGATTCTTCTCACTGTATTGCCTTTGTTTCCTCCAAGTTCTCAATTTTATGTTTTCTAGTTTCTTGCTTCTGCATTACAGGCTTTCTTGGTGCAGCTTAAAGTTAAGTACTTACATTTAAGAGTGAAGCACTAAAACTGTTATGTGCTTGGGAAGCAGTCAGCTAAGGGCCCCAGATATTTTAGAGCCCAACTATCAGTTTATTTCTGCCTTTCCTTGTGGCTGGTGAAATTGCCCTGAGAATATTCCAATCTTCTGCCCATGTTCTGGGGATTGAGGGAAAAGGGGATTGGAGCGCTACCTTTCAGTATTAAGACTCTTGTAGTCCTCTTATTTTCACACTGGCATCCTGCTCTCAGCAATGCCTGAGAAGTCAGCAGCCAGTTTACTAATATTCCTTTTAAGATAAACTGTCTTTTTGTTTCTGGCTACCTTTAATATCTACTCTTTGGTCTTAAGTAATCTTACTATATTGTGTTTAGATGTGGTTTTCTTTATATTTATCTTGCTTTCTGTTTATAATGCTTTTTAAATCTGGTTTTATGTCCTGGCCATTATCTCTTCTGCTCCATTCTCTTCTCTCCTTCTGGTACTCCAATAACTATACTCCTTGTGTGTATTTGTTTGTTTGACCAACTCTTCTACATTTTTCATCCTTTTATCTCTCTGCATTGAATTTTGGGTAGTTTCTTCTGACCTATCTTCCACTTCCACAATTCTCTCTTCATCTATATCTAATAGGCCATTAAACCCATTTATTGAGTCCCTAATTTCAATTGTATTTTTTAGGTCTTCATTTCTATTCATTCTCTTTTATACTTTGCATATCTCTACCAAAGTTTAAAATTTTGCCTTTTAGTTCCTGGAGCACATTAAGTATATTGTAGTTTTCTATTCAGTAGTCTTATCTCCTTGTATGCCTGGTTATTTTAAAATTAACTGTTGGATACTGTACACAAAAACTGTAGATACACAAAATACTTTTAATCTTAAAATAATGTTTTCTTTCTTTGATGAGAGTAATATATATTTGCCTCTAGGAAAGATGTGGGGAGAACTAGCATTTCTAGATGTCCTTTATCCAGTTAAGAGATTAAAATGTTTTAAAATGAGGATCTGTACTACTTTACCTTTGTTCCCAGGGTGTAGCTTTTCAGAGTCCTACCCGAAAGGCTGAGAGTTTTACCAAGTATGTCCTCCAATTTTTATCTCTTTAGCCAGTCCTGATTTCAATTTTTATTTTCATAGGCCAGTGACTTTTATGAATGTTCTTTTCAGTTTTCTTTTTTTTTTTTTTTAAGATTTCGTTTTTAAGTAATCTCTACACCCAACATGGGCCTCAAACTCACAACCCCAAGATCAAGAGTTGTACACTCTACTAACTGAGCCATCCAGGTGCCCTTCTTTTCAGTTTTACAACCTCTGCTGGAACTACATAGGAAAAAATAGTACCAAATGCTGAGCATATATCTCTTTGTTTCCTGTTTCTTTTTGTTTGTCACTGGTTTTGTTGCTCTCTAATTCCCTTAAATTCACAATTTTTTATGTTTTGCTAAGATTTTCTCCTCATTCTTAGAGGGAAGTAGTTTGGCATAATAGACTGAATAGGAAGCACTTGGTCACTGATCTGCTGAGACTTACTAGGGGTCAAATAATAGCCCTACCTCTTGATTTCCCTGTTTGTGGGGGAAAAAGTCTATGAGAATTTTAAGGCCAGCTAAGTTTGGTTGCATGAGGAAAGCAGGTATACGTAATTTACATTGCTTTTAAGTAATATGTACCAAGAATCTTTTCAGGCTACTAGGATATATCTTTGAACAAGGACTTTAATGTTCTTTCTGAAAGTCATTGCCTTCTCAAAACTCAGTGAAAGGTGTCAGATCAAACACAAGGCATGAAGATAGTTAAGTAAAAGGAAAGAAGACAGCTCCTGAGCATGTAGACATGATTTACACAGGTTCCAGGGAGCATCTATACAATTAAATGAATAAATAAGCTCCAAGGATATAGAGAATCAGAAAAGTATTGAAGTTGACATTTCTAAATAGAAACTTATTTTCTAATAAACCTTTTCTTTGATGTGGAAGAACATATATTTATTCATTAATACAAATATTTTCTACTTTACAAGGTGGCTTCATGTCAAAAATTTAGAGAACCAAGCAAAGAGTGAGGAAAAAGGCGGCATCAGAACTACCATTTCATAGAGCTCTGTACTATATGGATCAGTTAGTTTGAATCCTAAGGTCCTCTCTGAGTGTACCTTATTTGTTTTTTTCTTTTTTATCTAAGGAAAAATATATAAAATATCTTAAGATATAGTGTCATAAATATTTAAGTCTTACCACAAGTCATTTCACCTAGATGTTTTTGTCTCTCAACATTAATAGTCAAAGCTAGCATTTATTGAATGCCAAACGCTTATTTTTCGCCTGGCACTCTCTCTCTCTATTAACATGTTTAATCTTCTGGATGCCATTTTTAGTTCCATTTAAAGGCAAGGAACCAAAGCCTTGTAAAGGTTAAATAATTTTCCCAGAGCTCATGTGTGTAGAGTTAGGACTTCATTCCAGATCTGTCTGATTCCCAACATCCTTACTCTTGATAGTACAGAATACTACTTCAACACTCATATACTAAGCAACTCTTTGTTGAGTGAATACCACATGTAAGACAACTGTGTGTGACACATGACCATGCCTTGTCTCAGATAATACTTCCCTTACCTCTCAAATACATCCTGATTTAATGTTCTAACATCCCACAGGGGAATTTTCTCTTCTAAAGTATGAGACTTAATGCTGCATAAACAATTTCATCACAAATGACATTAAAAAAGACATACCCCAACTGCCATCCTATGGAGAGCTCCACCATGTCATATATGCCCCTCCAGTCTCTGTCCTTGTGCTTGTGACAAGGAAGATGAAATGAGAGTAGTAAAAAGTTATGATTTTCTCCCTGATAAACATCATATAATTTCAACATACATGTGTTGGGGATTTCATACTATTAATAAACCTTTACACCATACTACTTAATGCATATCTTCTTATCTTTGTTAATTGTATAAAAGTGTTTATTTCATTTTATACTAGCCTATTATTGAATATGACTGTCTACTGTCAGTGCACAATCAGAATAGATTCTTCAGTTGATAACGACAATAGCCATCCCTTAATAGTGACATTGATTGGTATCTTAGTTAGTTAAGGTTTTTCTAAAGAATACCAAACACTGGGTGGTTTATAAACAACAGAAATTTATTTCTCATAGTTCTAGAGGGTGGAAGTCTTAGATCAGAGTGTCAATATGGTCAGGTTTTGGTGAGAGCCCTCCTCCAGGTTGCAGATGGCCATTTTTCTCATTGTATCCTCACATGATAGAAAAGGTGAGAGCTCTCTGGGGTCTCTTTTATAAGGATGCCAATCACATTTATGAGGACTCTACCTTCATGACCTAATTACCTCCCAAACCCCTCATCTCCTTATATCATCATATTGGAGGGGATGATTTTAATATATGAATTTTGGAGGGACACAAACATTTAGTGCATAACAATTGGCTAGATGATGCTGCTGGTAATGGGGAAGTAGTTATAAATTTTTATGGAGGAGAGAAGGTGGAATTTGGAAAAAAACCACATCTGATCCATATAAAGGAAGTTTACCTTAATCTCCCTCTGTGGTGACAAGTATTAACTGTATGACTGAATAATAATTAATTAGAAAAAACAATTTGCTAAAGCTAATTAATAGCTGGGACAGGCAAAATGAAGATGGAAAGTCTTGCAAAGCATGCAAGAAACTAATATATTTTTCTTTTATCTTCTAGATAGCCCTTTAATGACAAGGGAACAAAAATTCCTCCTTCCATTCTGGTTTAGCTTACACTTAAACTAATCATATTCAATCAGTAGAGCTGTATTTCTAAATTCAGGGAAGGTGCTGACCCATCATGTTACCTAACATTCATCTACAGCTTTCTTTTTCTCAGTGTGGTTTATAATCAATATGACCTACTGGAATCCATCTTCTGGGTTTTGCATTTAGCTTTGCCAAAGTAAAAGAAGTCTCAAGTGAGAGTTGGGGTAAGAGGCTCACAGCTCTCTGTCAAGCATAAACCTTTGCTTCTGTAAGCCTCTTGATATTATTGTCACTGGTATCCTCTCATCACTGAATGAGTCTCTTGCAATGGTTCAGGAAAAGCAGAATCCATTTTGGAATGGCTGTGACATTTATGTGTTAAAGAAAAGATGCCCACCATGATAAACCAGAATGTTATTCTCTTATTTACCTATTCTTGTGAGTTTATATTACAGATTTTTCATAGCTAGGGCAAAGATATAAGAATTCTGCTCTCTTATGTCAAGTGAAGACACATTTCACCACTCTTTTGTAAGTACTCACTGATAGTTTATAAAGCACTATAAAAATTAGTTAAGAGGATGGACTATAAATCAGTGAGTTCAAGCTTTAAAGCATGCCTTTCACTCTAACACACAGAAAAAAAAGAAATAATATTTTGAAACAAGGAAGAACCAGGCATAGTTATACTCAAAAACAAAATTAACATTGTGTGTAACAGAAGCAATAAGAAGGTCCTGAAGCCACAGACATCCTGGGCTGTAGGTCCTGAAATCAGTAAAAGCTTGAGGGGTAAAACTGAAAACCAAAAAGATCCTTCAGGAAGTAAGGGTTCCAGGGTTCCCAGCCAAAAGAGCTTCCCTGCATTTGAAAGGATGTCAAACAAAACTGTGATCTTCCCAAGGTAATAGTCTACACACAGACGTGTGCCAGTGGTGGTGGTGAAGTAAAAGCTGTCATACAGACAGGCCTATGTAAGCCACTGTCAAGTGTAATGACTGAATCTGTGATTTTTCCAATATCCCCACAGGATAAAAAAGTCTCAACACCTGATTCTGGACTAGTGATATTTGTCCAAGGTGAAGGCAAATGTAAAAATGTTAGACAGGGAGGTAAGACTACTGAGAATTAGAAAAAATATACTTCACACCAGATTAATCTATCATTAAAATTCTAAATGCTAAGAAGGACATTTGGAAACAATCGGCAATTGAATTCATTCTTGAGCAATCAATAGAACTAATTGAAATTGACTAGAAAATGTTTCTGAGATCCTCAAAGATATGCAGAGTAGGATAATATATATAAAACAAGTATTATGAAACAAAAACAGATATTAATCAAGAATAGTGGTTATGAATAATCAATTATAAATCTTGGAATTGAAAAATATAGTCAAATTAAACTAAAAAATTAAATGAGATAAACTTTACATTTGCCAAAAATCAAAGACAGAATTTGTAAATTGGAGCATAGGAGGCAGCACAGAGATAAAGAGATGAAAGATATGGATGAAAAATAAAAATAGACATGTATAATTGGGGTGGAACATGTGTGTGTGTGTGTGTGTGTGTGTGTGTGTGTGTGTGTTTCTCAAAGTAGGAGAAATAGAAGGATTGGAAAACAGGAAATATTTGAGGAGATAATGACAAAAACTTTCCAGTATTTAGAAGGGTCAAATCTTTTGATGCATTAAAGAGAAATCTAAGAAAATGAAGGATAAGAACACAGTCTTAAAAGCACCTTGTGAGAAAAACAAATTACCTAAAAAGGAGTAATAATTATACTAACAATGAAATTTTGTCAGCAACTAACAATAATCAGGCTAGCAATGGAATTTTATTGTTGTCAGAAATCAATCTTCAAAGAAATAAAAACTTGTAAAATAGAATTTCATACTCAGCTAAACTATCATGCAAGAGTGAAGGTGAAATCAAGATATAGTCAAACATAGATAAACAATGAGACCTCTAGCACAGAACCTAGAAGGATATAATTTAGCAAGAAGAAATATAAACCAAGTAGGAAGCAGAGAGATACAAGGGGAAAAAAAGAATACAGAAAAATCACCAAACTATTTTTGTAACTAGTGAGTAGAAAACTACCAACTGACTAAAACCAACAACTTTGTGGTAAGGATGAGAAGATCCAAAATTCTACACAATAATAAAAATATTATAGAAGTGGGAAAAGATCAAGAGATAATAAATGTGTGATGGGGTCCTCATCTTATTCTTGAGGAGGACAAAGTTACTAAATTCTTTCATTAGTGTTAGAAAAAGATATGATTTATTTCTTAACAATGTGAGGAGAGCTACTTAAATAAAATAAATAAGTTCTAAAGCTTTCAAACTAATATAGGAAAAATGTATGAGAGGTAGTAGAGGTTGGAGGAGGGCTTGGAGAAAATTCATCAATCCAATACAAAGCAAAAAAAGAAATAAAGAAGGAAAAAACAGCATAGTATATAGGAAATGATAGGGTAGAAGTGAGTTCATATACATCAACAATCACAATAAATTTTTAAAAATCTTGGTATGGTAAGTTGAATAATGGGCCTTTAAAGATGTCCATCTCCCAACCTCTGATATCTATGAATATGTTGCCTCACATGACAAAAGGGACTTTTAGATGTGATTAACCATTTTGAAATATCCTCATATGAAATATCCTTATATGAAAGAGGCAAGAGGGTCAGAGTCAGAGAGAGATATAGGGATGGAAACAGATGTCAGGGAGTAGAAAAGATGGTACACTGGTGGCTTTGAAGATGGAGGAAGAGGCCACAAGCCAAGGAATGTAGGTGGTCTCCAGAAGCTATAAAAGGCAAGGAATCAGATTTTTCTCCAGAATCTTAAAAAAAGTACACAGTCTTTTATCAAAACATTTAGACTAATGTCTTCCAGAACTATAATAAATATATTACTGCAATAATATGAAACCAAGATACTTGTCAATTAAAAGACTGAGTCTATCATCAGATTTTTATTTTTATTTTTTATTAAAAAAATTTTTTTTTCAACGTTTATTTATTTTTGGGACAGAGAGAGACAGAGCATGAACGGGGGGGGGGCAGAGAGAGAGGGAGACACAGAATCGGAAACAGGCTCCAGGCTCCGAGCCATCAGCCCAGAGCCTGACGCGGGGCTCGAACTCACGGACCGCGAGATCGTGACCTGGCTGAAGTCGGACGCTTAACCAACTGCGCCACCCAGGCGCCCCTATCATCAGATTTTTAAAAATGTAGTCAAACAAATTACACACACACACACACACACACAAATATGAAAATAAAGGAATTGAAAGACATACCAGGCAAATGCTAACTATCAGGTAAAACATAATTTAAGTCAGAAAGTATATACAGGAATTAAGATGGACAATATATTATAAAAAAAGGAATAATATGCCAAGGAGAAATAAAAGTCATGAATTTATATGCACCTACTAACATAGCCTTGAAATACATGGAGAAAAAATTGATGTAAGTACAAGGAGAAATGGAAAAGTGGAAGACTTAGATAAAACCTATAGGAAACTGTTATATCATACAGATAATTAGTAAGGCTGTAAAAGATTTAAACAATACACTCAATAAGCTTGATCTAATACAAACACACAGATAGATGATTAGTCTGTCACACTCAATCACTAGAGAGGCTATATTCTTTTTTAAGATCATATGAAATATTTATCAAAAGCAACCATAGCACTGTATCCCAAAGCACAAATTCAAAGACTATGTGTCACACAAACCATGTGTTTCAATTTCATTACAGTTTAAAGTTATCTATTAAATTTCCATACAAAATGGAAATGTAAAAAATTAAAAATATACAACCATATATAACTCACATATTAAAAAGAAAATCACAGTAAAGTTTACCAAATATTTATAAAAAAGTGTTGCAAATAAAGATGATTGCTATGGAGCTAAAGTGTTACATAAAGAGAATATTTATAAACTTTAAATACATGATTAAACTAATATTTAAAATATTGTTAAACATTCCAGTTTAAGGTGCTTGAAGAAGAACAAAATAAATGTAAGGAATGTAGAAAAAAATGGTAAAACTAAGAGCAGAAATTAGTACATGGACATTTTTAAATCATAAAAACATTGGAATAATTTTATGCCAATACATTTGCAAATTTAGATAAAATGAAAAATTTCTAGAAAAATTAAAATCTAAATAACCATTACAGAAAATAAATCATTAGTTGAAATTTCCTTACTATTTCTTGCATGCTAGTTAAAATTTCTTTACTACTTCTTTATATAGATTATGTAAAGATCTTTTCAAAGATTCAAAAGAGGAAAAGCTAACTCATAGTGTAAGAATACAATATTCTTGACACCACAACCAGAAAAACACAATGTAAAAAAAATTGTTAACAAAAAGATGCAAAAATCTAAATAATATGATAGCAATCGTATCAGTAGTGTACTCAAATAACATTATAACTGATTAGAGTCATCCCAAGAATGTAAAGGTGATTTACAACCAGAAAGTCTATTAACTTAATTCATTGTACTAACAGAAGAAGAAAATCATATCATTTGAATGGTCAGAGGAAACACATTAAGTTTTAGTACATGTTCATGATATGAGAAGAGGGATAGATGGGAACTTCCTGAATGTGACATAGGTATTTATCAAAAATCCGTGGAAGATATTAGCTTAAAGTGAAACATTTGAAGCTTATTCATTAAAGTCAGGGATAAGACAGAGATGCTCACTCTAACTTAATTACTTTTCAATATTACATTGAGGATCCTATCTAATGTGATAAGCAAAGAATAAGAAGCAAGGTGTAAGGATTGGAAAGGAAGTCTGCACATGAGGGTTTACCAACAATTAGAACTAATTAAAAGATGTGTAGCAAGACTGAAGACTGATATAGATGGATACAGATAATTCAACAGAGTTCCTATACATGGTTAACATCTAATTAGAAGGTACCATTCACAGGAAGAAACTCAGAAGAGATGACAAAGGATGAATAAGCCTTTACTAAAGGACATAAAAGGAACCCTAATAGATATCCAGACTAATTATAGCAGTATAGCTCTAGTGTTCATTTTATAGTCATGCAAATTTGGACAACTTATTCATCATCCCTGTGCCTCATACCCGTGCAGTCAAGTCCTTGAGATTATATAAAATAATACACATGAAAAACTTAGAACAGTACTTGGTACATAATAATGTTAGCTATTACTGTGATCATTAAGCTCCACCATTTAAGACACCAGGGATATTGAATCGGGGGTAGATAAATGGAATACAACAAAAAGCTATTTAAAAGCTGAGAAAAAGCTCATTCTCTCTTCTCTTCACACACACATTATGGGATATGGTATCTTTTTTTTTAAGTTTATTTATTGATTTTGAGAGAGAGCCAGAGGGAGAGGGAGAGAGAGATCCCAAGTAGGCTCTGCACTGAAAGCACGGAACCCAATGTGGGGCTCAATCTCATGAACCACGAGATCATGACTTGAGCTGAATACAAGAGTTGGATGCTCAACCAACTGAGTCACCCAGGCACCCCTGGGGTGTGATATCTTAATAATCATCTATCAAAAAGCCTTGGACAATTAGTCTGTCCATTAGAAATCTCTCTAGCACTAATTCCCTACTACATTAAGTTCCCCAAAGGAGGACGAAATTCTAGATCCATTATGACCTTCAGGTATTTCAGGATGGTGTAGTATATAAGGTATATCTATAGATTTTAACAAACCAGTTGTCACAAGTTAAAAATAAGATCCCCAGGGATACCTGGGTGGCTCAGTTGGTTGAGCAGCTGACTCTTGATTTCAGTTCAAGTCATGATCCCAGGGTCGTGGGATTAAACCCTGTGTTGGTCTCTGTGCTGAGTGTGGAGCCTGCTTGAGATGCTCTCTCTCTCTCTCTCTCTCTCTCTCTCTCTCTCTCTCTCTCTCCCTCTGCCCTTCTCCCCAGCTTGTGCATGCTCGCTCAGTCTATCTCTCTCAAAACAAACAAACAAACAAACAAACAAACAAATAAACAAACAAGCTCTCCAGAATGGCTAACAATTCCACTATGTCCTAAAATGGACAGGGTCCAGCACCAACAGTCTCACTGGATATGAAATGCCTGCCAATCTCCTTCTGAGTTTTTCTATTTATTTTGCTAAAATAGGTCATAATTTTGTATTTAAACTCTTCTAAGAGCTATGGTAGTGAAGAACTTCTACACACATTTACATATGTGAACTGAATATTTTGCCACTTAGATGTTTTTTATGCCAATTTATTTAACCTGTCTGTGCCTCTGTTTCTACCTCCTTAAAATGGGCACTATAACATATTTCTCTCAGAGAGTTATGATAAGTGAAATACTGAACATAAAGTGGCAAATAGAACAAAATAAACATTAGTTAGGGGCGCCTGGGTGGCGCAGTCGGTTAAGCGTCCGACTTCAGCCAGGTCACGATCTCGCGGTCTGTGAGTTCGAGCCCTGCGTCAGGCTCTGGGCTGATGGCTCAGAGCCTGGAGCCTGTTTCCGATTCTGTGTCTCCCTCTCTCTCTGCCCCTCCCCCATTCATGCTCTGTCTCTCTCTGTCCCAAAAATAAATAAACGTTGAAAAAAAAATTAAAAAAAAAAAAACATTAGTTATAATTAATTCCATCATACCATCATCATCATATGTCCAAGCCTGCTGCTAGGTGCTAGGAATTCAAAACGGAGACCCTTGTCATTTGCAGGAGACAAACAAGGAGCACACAAACAAGGAAAAATAGAAAGGGCATCCCTACTTAAACAAGGGAATACCCCAATGGCTTAGGGTCTGAAGGAGATGTGAAAGCCCAAAGATTCCCGGGATGCTGTATCACCGTGAATGGCTCTGGCAAGTGACCAACAAAATAAATGTTTAAAAGGAACCATGCTTGACTCAGGCATCAGAATTCTTGTTTCCTGGATCCTAGAAACTCTAAAGGTCTAACTAAAATGGTCTCTCCCACAGATCACAGAGGCAGAAGGCCCTCGCGAAATGCTTATCACCAGCTGAATCCCAAGGTGTCACTAACATCTGTATGCAAGTTCTCAAGTTAACAGTTCCCCTAGGTTGAACGGGTTCCAAATGTTTCCAGATAAGTGCTGAGCAATGCGCTTTCTCTGTCTAGCAAGGGGCACCCATGCAAAGAAGGACTCTCTATCTTCTAGCCCAGGGCTGAGGTCCTATCATATTCTTGCCCTCTTTTGTGCTGTCACCCAAGGAGTGCTGTGTGTATGAGCCGAGCCCATACACTCTTGCCCAAACAGCCTTCCTCTGCTCTGCTCTCACATTCTGATGTTTTTTAATCCTCCAAACTGGAGGTGACTTACTCTGTTGTTTTGAGACCTTCAGCTTAAATCCAAATAAATCAGCCACGGGGAACCTTTAGGGGAGTCTGGTATTTCCGGCATTCCAGAGCAAAGGAGACTTACTGCTCCAGGTCACAGAACAGTCTGCTTTTACTGATCAACTTTTTTGTTTTGTTTTTTTATACTTTACTGAAACAGAAAAAATAAAATCTTCACTGTCTTCACTCCCTATTATACTAAGAAATTTCAGGCTTTTTAATAATTTTTTTGGTACAGCATTTCTTTCTCTTTTTGTTAAATGTATGTATGTTTGTTTGTTTGTTTATTTATTTATTTATTTATTTATTTATTTATTTATTTATTTATTTATTTTGAGAGAGAGAGAGAGAACAAGAGAGAGGGCAAGAGAGTAGGGAAGGGGCAGAGAGAGAGGGAGAAAGAATCTCAAGCAGGCTCCATTCTGTTAGCGCAGAGCCCGAAGCAGGGCTTGATCTCACAAAGTGTGAGATCACGAACTGAGCCGAAGTCAAGAAGTCAAGAGCCAGATGCTTGACCGACTGAGGTGCCCCCAGCATTTATTTCTGAGAAATTCAAGATCAATCTAAGGGTCGTTTATCTTCCCAACAGAACGGTGAAGGTGGGCTTCCAGCTTCCCATCCCCTGACCCTCCAGCTGATAACAAGCATGCTTCTTGCCCAGGGAGAAGCTAATCACAGGGGTTGCCGAGATGTGCAGGCCATGCACAGGTCTGAGTGTGACAAAGGCTCAAGGCTGAGGTTAAGTGGGTGCAGCATGTGGTGAGAGCTGACATTCACCATTCACTGACAGCCAAAAGAGGAGAGATGATGACCCCTCCTGTCAGGGCATCCAGCGGGAAAAGAGAACTTTCAGACCTGAATTCATAGTAATAACAGAAGAAATGAAGAATGTGCCGTTGCCCTGCTTTTTTCTGAGTGAGAAATTAAATGCAACAAATATGTGACCACCGCTAACCTGGGTACTGAGCTCTAGGCTTAGATGGAGAAAAAACAACTATTAATTGAAACTTTTCCTAATGCCTGGGAATTTCTGTGAGAATGAATTTGCAGTTTCAGTACTGTACATCAAGTTGAAATTTCTTCCCACTGTAGTTAACTTTCAAGTTAGTGTCATTCAATTCCTATAATATTAACACATATAGTGTTTATTGACTAGGATATCCCTCAAAACTCCAGCTGAAATATGAAAGGAGTTTAATCTTCACCCATGAGAATTACAGTTGAAGTACCTCTATGCTGCAAGGACAACCAACTCAATAAACACCAGTTTTCCAGAAAAGGATTGCAGGAAAAACACATTCTACAGCAGACCACTAATATCACACGTTTGGCTCCTTGGAACTGGAGCTTGCTGTTTTAAGATGATATTAAAGAATCAAAAGATGGAATCATGAAGCCTTCATGGAAAAGAAAGAGTCTCATTTTAACAACCAGCCAGGTCATTCAATATGTAAAGTATATTAGTAAAAAACAACAGAACCTTGATGTGTTTTTTTGGTTCTTAAAATGTATCTAAGGGTAACATAAAAAGTGAAATCTGGAGTTATCTGAAAATGAGCAGGTCGGTGGTTGCTCCACTGGTACCTAAGCATTCTTGTCATCTCTGTCCTTTTTCAGCTTCTGTAATCTGCCAGCACCCTCCTGAGCCACCTCTCATTGTCCTTGACAACTCGGCTGCCTCTCTGTCTCTCCACTGTGAACCCTGCATGTGCACAACTACACGGAGAGCAGCACTTTCTGGGCAACACCCCATGTTTTCCAGCAAGCACATCAACTAACTCACTGGATAAAGACTAGCAAAGAGGTCTATTCTGTAGGTTTTTAAAGTATCATTAAACATTATTCTCCACACAAGATCCATAAGGCACTGGGACAAGTGTGGAGTTGTGTCCGAACCTCAGGCTAAAAAGAGCAGTGACTGCACAGGAAATGGCTGCCTTTATGAGGAGTAATGACAAATGATAATAAAAAGGAATAATGATCATGATAAATGAATGCTAATTGGGACCAATGACTCTGAGGAGCTGCCACATGTCAGCAGAAAACTGTGATCCTGTTCCTTCTAATAGTGACTTTGAGAAAATTAATAATTGATTTTTCAGAACTATCTGACACATGCTGAAACCAAGTGTTAGTGTTCATTCAAATGTCAATAATTTGGGGATAGGAGAAGGGCTGTGCTATTTAAAAATTTATATTTAAATCAAAAAATCTTCTAAAACCAAATATATTTTCAATTGCTGACTAGAAATCCCTACATTCTGCAAAAATTGGTATTATCTCTGTGAAAAAATGAGCTTATAGGAGGCTAGCAGATCTAAATATCATTATAAAATACAGAGACACAAGACAGACTCATTTCTAGGACTATTATATATCTATTTTTGTATTTATCTTTGTTTTGCTGTTTTCTTTAATTTCTACTTTCGGCGAATATTATCTTGCTGTATTTCAAACATCCTTATAAGCTATGTCAAAATACTGCTTTTTAAAAGGAAGAGAGAATAAGCATACTAACATATTTGTGGCCAAAATTGTTCAAATTCAAGATAAAAAGGCATTTTCAGTTACAGAGACATTTAAAAGGTGTTTTCTGGAGGTGAAAGGCTAGGCTTAGGTACAGTTCAGTGAGAAGATCTTTGAAGCATCTTCCCAAAACTAGAGTAGATATATTGATTACCAAACTATATACATATTGTGTTTCTTAGTCAACAAAAGGATTATAATAAAGAGCAATTTGGGATGAAAATGACATAATTTAATGCTATTGAACCATATACATCTCTAGTCCTGCTGATCCATTTCTTTCAAAGTCATTTTGCAAAAATAGGACCACTGCCTATAAGATAGAGACAAAGCTATAATTTCATCATATGATGGCCCAGCCATCTACTTACTCACCATGCGTGCCTGAAATAACGCGGGGATGAAGGACTGGTTAGATAGGTTGAGAATCCTCGAGGAGTCCTTCAGGACGTAGATATTGCCAAAATCAACTTGAGTGGGATGTACATAGATAACTGGGCCTTCTCCGATGCTCTTTAAGTGGCATACCTGTGTTCCACACAAGAGAAGGAACATGAAGATAGCTGAAAACAGCTGGCTTCAAAGATCACTTGAAACAGAAGATTCTGGCCATCTCTTTTATAAAGAGCAGGGGCACAAAAGGGTGCTTATGAGATCTGTCATTCTTTATCCCTGTACTCTGTGGTCAGAGGGACCCAGCGATGGCCATGCTGGTCAGACCCGTGAATCCAGCCTGGAATTCCTCCCCAAGAAGGATGATTGGCTTCCCTGGTCAGCCCAAGTCGTACACTGTGGTGAAATGAGAAAAATGGTCCTCTACATGCCAGCCAGCACACCAGCCTCGAGAATACTCAGAGTGGGCTTAAGGACTGACACTTCAGAGTCAGAAGTGGCTGGATGGAGACCTCATTCTATTGCTTACTAGTGGCACAATAGGACTGCCCATTGCACACAGCTGTGGTGGTTCGGGACTGAAATCCACCTTGCTCTGTTCCCCCAGCCCTGTGCCTTCATCCAGGCATCGTGTCTGCCTGAGGAAGGGGGGACTTTCTTCTTTCATGAAGGGCCACCTGCTCAGCAAGCAACATTTCCATGGGCTGCATCTGTGCAGGGAAGGTGGCTGGACCGGTGGCACCTTTTGGGTTGGGCTGACTCTGTGATGTTGCTTTCTAAGTCAGGTGGCTTATCTATGGCATCTTACGTGGAAGAGGTAAAAGCAGAATATTTTCTCCTCTCTAAGCATTCAGAATGTCTAGGGATTCATTGCCTGTTGGGGAACCTCCTTCAAGATTCAAGATTCACCCTTTGATTCAGCCCAGGCAGCAGACAGCTTTCCGTGTCTCCTTCTTCCCACACTTGGAGAGAGGTCACTTCTCAAAGCTTCAGTAGGTTAATTTGAGCTATGAGTCCAGTCAATATACAGGAACGATCCAGTGAGCAGTGACTGAAACCACTCTCAGAGTCCACATGCATCAAGCGAGTGATAGTCAGCTTTGTACCAGGAACAACTGAGGAGGATGTTAAACACACAGATCTGCTCTCCCCTCAGAGATTCTGATTTAATAGGACTGGAAAGGGGCCAGGCATGTCTGTGTGTGTGAGAAACTCCTGATAGGAGTTTAAGAACAACTGCTATTGACAAGAAAATTCCATAAACATACATATATATACACACACATATATATACACACATATATATGTATATATGTATGTATATGTAATACCATATATATGTGTGTGTGTGCATGTGTGTATATATATATATACACACACACAAGGTATTATTCAGCTATAAAAAAGAATGAAATCTTACCATATGTGACAACATGGATGGATCTATTGCTGTAGACAAGAAAATTCCATATATATATATATATATATATATATATATATATATATATATATAAAATACCATAAATGGAATACCATACATAGCCATAAAAAGGAATGCAATCTTGCCATTTGTGACAACATGGATGGATCTAGAGAGTATAATACTAAGCAAAATAAGTCAGTCAGTCAAAGACAAATACTATACAATTTCATTCATATGTGGATTTAAGAAATAAAAAAAAACAAAGGGAAAAGAAAGAGACTCTTAAACCAAAAAACAGACTCTTAACTATGGAGAAAAAACAGATGGCTACCAGAGGAGAGGTGGGGGGTGAGGGGAGAAATGGTGAAATAGGTGAAGGGATTAAGAGTGCACTTATGATGAGCATGGAGTAATATATAGATTTGTTGAATCACTGCATTGTACACCTGAAACTCATATGACACTATATGTTAACTATATTGGAATTAAAATTTTTTAATGAAAAAAATGTTAAATAAAATAAAACTTTTTTAAATAAAAAATTATTTAACACATAAAAAGTAAATTGTAGAAAAATTAAAAATTAAAAAATAAATAAAATAGAATGAATAAGGAATTAAAAAGAACAAATGCTATAAAACAGCACTACTTCTCAATGGATCTGAAGATAAGTTCCCGAAGTAACACAACACTAGTACTTTGCCACTGCAGAGTGAAAATGTACAATTCTAGAATTGTGAGAAAGCAGAGGATATGCAGACATGGAATATGCAAGATATACAGCAATTTTAAACGTAAGTCTGAAAACTGGCTCTCACCATAGGGGGGTCCGGGCTCCCAAAGGTTGAGATGTAAACTATGGACCTATATTCCCCAGTGACCTGGGTCTCCAGGGCCAGAGGTATGTGAATGGTGCTGTGGGGGGGGATGACTCCACATGGGGTGGGACTGGAGAGTAACACGGCCGGCATGTCTTCATGTACCTGGTGGGAGAAACAAGCTGGAAGGATAAGCAAGCCCCTGGCAAGGCACAAAATAAATAGCATATTAGATTATTTTGAAACAGGTGTTGCCCCAAGTCCATGCAGGTTCTTTAGGAGGATCTCATCATTCAGGCAAGTAAATGGGGATCAGCACCTCAACTGTGCTAAAGGGAAGCAGGGTGTGCAGAAGGCCCCAATCCAAAGTGCACAACCCAGCAAGATGCAGAAATTATCCACAGTGTGAATTAGTTCATGGGAACAGCTTCCCATGGCCAAATTCCTTCACCTGGCCCTCCACGTCCTCCACCACCTGGTCCCTTTACGCTCTGTCAACAGGGACCATCGGATTTTCCTGAACACATGATACTGCTTCCTACTTCCAACACTCTGGAATGACCTCTCCCTTCAATGGACCTGCACATTTATCCTGAATACCCACAGGTGTCCTTCGTGCTCTAGAGTAAGGGTGTTTCCTCTGTCCCTAGGGGGCATCCTACCGTCCTTCTCCATAGCATGTACTATCTGTGTCCATCTGTTCCATGGGCTGTCAACTTCCTAGGGCATGACCTGGGCCTCTGCTGGCGCGATTGCTGGCCCAACACATATGCTCACTACATGTTTTTTAAATGGCAAAATAGGTGAATGAATGAATGTTATCCAGTGTTTACCAATGTATGTCCTTTAGAACCTTGCTCTGCAGCATATTACTAGCTTTTTTTTTTTAATGTTTTTATTTTATTATTTTATTTTTGAGACAGAGAGAGACAGAGCATGAGCAGGGGAGGGGCAGAGAGAGAGGGAGGCACAGAATCTGAAGCAGGCTCCAGGCTCTGAGTTGTCAGCACAGAGCCTGATGTGGGGCTCAAACTCACGGACTGTGAGATCGTGACGTGAACTGAAGTCGGATGCTTAACCCACTGAGCCACCCATGTGCCCCTATATTACTCGCTTTTATGGAACAACAGCAACAAATAAAACTTTAGCTAGATGGGGGTGCTTGGATGACTCAGTCGGTTGAGCATCTGACTCTTGATTTCAGCTCCGGTCACAATCTCATGGTCTGTGAGATGGAGCCCCATGTCAGTCTCTATGCTAGCAGCCAGAAGCCTGCTTGGGATTCTTCTTCTCTGTCCCTCCCCGCTCACGTGTGTGGCTCTCTCTCTCTCTCAAAAATAAATAAATAAACATTAAAAAAAAATCTCATGACCAAATAAGTTTGGGTAATTCTGGGAAACCTTAGCTGTTGGAGAAAGACAGAACATACAGATTTCACCTGTCCAGGGACCCCCATGGTCTTCGTACACCTGGGCTGGCCTAACATGGCCTAATCTAATGCATCTTGCCTATGTAGCAATGCTCTGCCCAGCCTTACTGGAACCTGAAGCAAAAGGGAAAATCAGCTGATTCTGCCTTTATCTATTATCTTGATTTTTTTATGAACTATTTTGCATTAATTTTGATTTTTAAAATGTGACATGAAAATATGATTTATCTTGATTCCTGAGTTTTTTGGCTCCCCCCACCAACCAAATTCTGTGCTCATGGCAAGTGCCTCACCCGTTTCCAAGCCCGCCTGTGCAGAAAAAGCTTCCTCATTACCCCAGATGTAAGTAAACTGCGCTCTAAGTTCTTGAGATGATCATACAATACTCAAGGCTAGCCTGTTACATTGTTGATCGGCTAAAAGTTAAAAATGTTGTCTCCCATCAACCCAACCCTTGGTTTCTGGTTTTGTCTCAGAGAAGCCCATACAATAGTTCTAATTTCCTCTTCTATATAATAGCCCTTTGAAGGGAAGGGTGGCTATTTCATCCTAGTTAAGGCTTTCCTGTTCCCAATTAAACACTGTGCTCCTCATATAACTTGGATTTCCAGATGATGTTGATTGCCATTCTGGTTACTTCACATGTGATTTTTTTTCTCATGTTTCCACTAAAAAAATACAGTGTCAATATCTGAAGACAAAACCTGGCACTGCCTTGAGCAGTAGCTATCTCCTTCTTTTAGCTGATCACAGTGTTTCTCTTATACACCCTAACCTGCCTTGGTTCTGAGGCTTCCATACTGGTCTTTGAACACATTTTGAAACTGTAGTTAAATAAAACCCCCATCTGACTTGTTTTTGGGATTTTTTTTTTTGGCATGAATTTTTATTAGAGTACTGTCCTTATAGAACAATAGAGTTTTAAACCCAAATGCATTCTTGGTAAATTGCATCCTATTAGTGACCTTCCATTATTTTAGTCTATGCAGATCTTTTTGACTCTTTAACCCATATGTGCTTAATTGCTCAGTGCCCCACCTAGCTGGGTGTAGTGGCATGTGGACAGATCCATTCATAAAACATTAGAAGGCAACTTCATTTTTTCTTTTTGTAGTGTCTCTAGCCTTCTAGTTCAACAAGTCCATTTATAAATACTGCATTACTGTACTTTAGCGATGCTGTTAAAGTCACAGCCATAGCCATAAATGAAAACTCTTAGCTCTGCCTCATTTCCCACGACTGATTAATTCATAGGCAATTATTTGTAGGTGAAACTTCTGCATGTTGGCTTAATTGACCCTTGCCTTTCTTTATCAAAGGCAATTTCCCTGGGAAATTAAGAACTGTTTACACCTGCAGCTGCTCGATCATGCAGGTGGCAATCCAGCTGTGGCTTTATGACCCCATGCCCGTTTTATCCCAGGGTTCAAAATCAGAATTACAGAAGGTCATGTGTTCAGGAATATGGCTCTTTAGAAGGATTTCTCTTTCTCATTGAGGGAATCCAACTGAAGAAAAATCAACACTGAAAAAGGATAAAGTAAGTCACCTGAGGTAGAACCTCATAGCATCCTGGGAGGTCATCGTGATTGACAAGCTGGACCGTTTTCTCATAGGGGTACTTCAGGAAGCAGCGCCCAAAGTCCACCTCTGTGTTCACCATGTGGAGGGTAGGTACAATACACCTGCTCAAAGGAAAGACCCATTAAAGAATTCAAAAGGATAGAGAGCTTGTTTACAGATGGAGAATGCAGAGTCCCAAGTTAAACACATTTGTCACTGTCACATGGTTTTTTTTCCTAATAACTACATTAATCATTTTTAAATCTTCTCTCCTGTCATTCCTATCCCTTAGCCCCCAGTCACCACTGTTTAATCAAAAAAGGGCTAGAAGCAAGACTCCTTAAACAGCGGTCTTCCATGAGTAATGACTAACATTTCCATTGTTTTTCATATTTGGCTTTCTTTTACCAAGGGGCTCCCACAGTGTAAGTTCCTTAGGGTAGTGGAACTGTTTCCAAGGCAAATAGGGCCAATGCTACCAGCATGGGGTCCTAACTAGCTGTGACGCTCTGGACCAGTCAGAGTCCCCCGAGGACGAGCTACAGTTTGCACCATCTAAATTATGGTAATAATTCTAATTCCTAGGCAGAACAGCTGTCTTGGATCAGGCTTGGGCAGCTGCTCAACCCAGAAATGGCACCGTGACAGTGGTGCTCAATGCAAAGGTGGGTGTGGTAGGGGAGGGGAGGCAGAGTGGGGTGCAGGGGAGGAGGAGTTGAAGCCCTGTGTGTGCAGTTGGCCTATCATGAGGTTATCTGTGTTTCATTTTGTGTCTACATCTCAAAGTCTTCCCTGCCTTGCTGCACTGTCACAATATAGTGTCGTGGTGAGGGGCACTGGCGTCTGAATCAGAGCCAGGCTCAAAGAGTGACCTTAACAAATACAACCTTGAGCAAGTTGCTTTCCCTACCGGAGTTGCATTTTGCTCCTAGGTAAAATGAAGGCAATTCTAGGGATTGACATTAGCATAATTAACTCCGAGTGTTGTGGGAAATACAGGAGCTAACGTGAGAGAAGAGCACAGCACAGTGCCTACTGCACTGAGCGAGAGCTCAGTCAGAGATGATTAACCTGTGGTAGAGGGCACCGCGAGCTGTCACGGCTGGCTCTCTGCAAGTTCTGAAAGCAATTCTTTTGTTGAGGGTCTTCAAGCAGTTCCTACCGATTACACCAAAAATAATGACATGAAAGTGAGTCTTGTTAACCCAAAATTTGAGGTTTAGCACGGGATGAGTGTTCATTTTTAGCTAGAATGGAAGCTGTCAGTTGACCCGATGACTTGCATAAAGCTAACCCTTCACTACCTGAAACACTGTGGCTGATAGGACTTAGAGTATTTCACTTGGGTCACACACAGAGTACACATGGTAGGAAACTCATAACCTCTTAGGACTCTGTTCTTGTTGTTGTTGTTGTTGTTGTTTTCTTTAACTCAGGGTTTCCCATTGACAGCTGCAGGGAAAGGGGGCTGAAAAGGGGAAAGTATCAGAATCAACCCACCCAGAAAAGAAATGCAAGCCTAGACAAAAAAGCTAAACCTGGGTATAGAAAGGACCAGATGAAAGAGCTTTTGCTGTTTTTAAACACGCAAAACAATTAGTTAGGTCTTTGGAAGGACTAAGTAGACCATGGCAAGGCCTTGACCTTCAAGTTCTTTCTGATACATCTGAAATTCAGGAGACCTAAACTCATCCCTAAACTCTAGGGATGGATATGTTATCAGGCTTTTATTTTTTTTTATATAAAATTTTTTGACAAATTGGTTTCCATACAACACCCAGTGCTCATCCCAAAAGGTGCCCTCCTCAATACCCATCACCCCCCCTCTCCTCCCTCCCACCCCCCATCAACCCTCAGTTTGTTCTCAGTTTTTAACAGTCTCTTATGCTTTGGCTCTCTCCCACTCTAACCTCTTTTTTTTTTTCCTTCCCCTCCCCCATGGGTTCTTGTTAAGTTTCTCAGGATCCACATAAGAGTGAAACCATATGGTATCTGTCTTTCTCTGTATGGCTTATTTCACTTAGCATCACACTCTCCAGTTCCATCCATGTTGCTACAAAGGGCCATATTTCATTTTTTCTCATTGCCACGTAGAATTCCATTGTGTGTATAAACCACAATTTCTTTATCCATTCATCAGTTGATGGACATTTAGGCTCTTTCCATAATTTGGCTATTGTTGAGAGTGCTGCTATGAACATTGGGGTCCAAGTGGCCTTATGCATCAGTGCTCCTGTATCCCTTGGATAAATTCCTAGCAGTGCTATTGCTGGGTCATAGGGTAGGTCTATTTTTAATTTTCTGAGGAACCTCCACACTGCTTTCTAGAGCGGCTGCACCAATTTGCATTCCCACCAACAGTGCAAGAGGGTTCCCGTTTCTCCACATCCTCTCCAGCATCTATAGTTTCCTGATTTGTTCATTTTGGCCACTCTGACTGGCATGAGGTGATACCTGAGTGTGGTTTTGATTTGTATTTCCCTGATAAGGAGCGACGCTGAACATCTTTTCACGTGCCTGTTGGCCATCTGGATGTCTTCTTTAGAGAAGTGTCTATTCATGTTTTCTGCCCATTTCTTCACTGGGTTATTTGTTTTTCAGGTGTGGAGTTTGGTGAGCTCTTTATAGATTTTGGATACTAGCCCTTTGTCCGATATGTCATTTGCGAATATCTTTTCCCATTCCGTTGGTTGCCTTTTAGTTTTGTTGGTTGTTTCCTTTGCTGTGCAGAAGCTTTTTATCTTCATAAGGTCCCAGTAATTCACTTTTGCTTTTAATTCCCTTGCCTTTGGGGATGTGTCAAGAAATTGCTATGGCTGAGGTCAGAGAGGTCTTTTCCTGCGTTCTCCTCTAAGGTTTTGATGGTTTGCTGTCTCACATTTAGGTCCTTTATCCATTTTGAGTTTATTTTTGTGAATGGTGTGAGAAAGTGGTCTAGTTTCAACCTTTTGCATGTTGCTGTCCAGTTCTCCCAGCACCATTTGTTAAAGAGGCTGTCTTTTTTCCATTGGATGTTCTTTCCTGCTTTGTCAAAGATGAGTTGGCCGTATGTTTGTGGGACTAGTTCTGGGGTTTCTATTCTATTCCATTGGTCTATATGTCTGTTTTTGTGCCAATACCATGCTGTCTTGATGATGACAGCTTTGTAGTAGAGGCTAAAGTCTGGGATTGTGATGCCTCCCGCTCTGGTCTTCTTCAAGATTACTTTGGCTATTCGGGACCTTTTGTGGTTCCATATGAATTTTAGGATTGCTTGTTCTAGTTTCGAGAAGAATGCTGGTGCAATTTTGATTGGGATTGCATTGAATGTGTAGATAGCTTTGGGTAGTATTGACATTTTTATAATATTTATTTTTCCAATCCATGAGCAGGGAATGTCTTTCCATTTCTTTAAATCTTCTTCAATTACCTTCATAAGCTTTCTATAGTTTTCAGCATACAGATCCTTTACATCTTTGGTTAGATTTATTCCTAGGTATTTTATGCTTCTTGGTGCAATTGTGAATGGGATCAGTTTCTTTATTTGTCTTTCTGTTGCTTCATTGTTAGTGTATAAGAATGCAACTGATTTCTGTACATTGATTTTGTATCCTGCAACTTTGCTGAATTCCTGTATCAGTTCTAGCAGACTTCTGGTGGAGTCTATCGGATTTTCCATGTATAATATCATGTCATCTGCAAAAAGCGAAAGCTTGACTTCATCTTTGCCAATTTTGATGCCTTTGATTTCCTTTTGTTGTCTGATTGCTGATGCTAGCACTTCCAGCACTATGTTAAACAACAGCAGTGAGAGTGGGCATCCCTGTCGTGTTCCTGATCTCAGGGAAAAAGCTCTCAGTTTTTCCCTGTTGAGGATGATGTTAGCTGTGGGCTTTTCATAAATGGCTTTTATGATGTTTAAGTATGTTCCTTCTATCCCGACTTTCTCAAGGGTTTTTATTAAGAAAGGGTGCTGGATTTTGTCAAAGGCCTTTTCTGCATCGATTGACAGGATCATATGGTTCTTCTCTTTTTTTTTTTGTTAATGTGATGTATCACGTTGATTGATTTGCGAATGTTGAACCAGCCCTGCATCCCAGGAATGAATCCCACTTGATCATGGTGAATAATTCTTTTTATATGCCGTTGAATTCGATTTGCTAGTATCTTATTGAGAATTTTTGTATCCATATTCATCAGGGATATTGGCCTGTAGTTCTCTTTTTTTACTGGGTCTCTGTCTGGTTTAGGAATCAAAGTAATACTGGCTTCATAGAATGAGTCTGGAAGTTTTCCTTCCCTTTCTATTTCTTGGAATAGCTTGAGAAGGATAGGTATTATCTCTGCTTTAAACGTCTGGTAGAACTCCCCTGGGAAGCCATCTGGTCCTGGACTCTTATTTGTTGGGAGAGTTTTGATAACTGATTCAATTTCTTCGCTGGTTATGGGTCTGTTCAAGCTTTCTATTTCCTCCTGATTGAGTTTTGGAAGCGTGTGGGTGTTCAGGAATTTGTCCATTTCTTCCAGGTTGTCCAATTTGTTGGCATATAATTTTTCATAGTATTCCCTGATAATTGTTTGTATCTCTGAGGGATTGGTTGTAATAATTCCATTTTCATTCATGATTTTATCTATTTGGGTCATCTCCCTTTTCTTTTTGAGAAGCCTGGCTAGAGGTTTGTCAATTTTGTTTATTTTTTCAAAAAACCAACTCTTGGTTTCGTTGATCTGCTCTACAGTTTTTTTAGATTCTATATTGTTTCTTTCTGCTCTGATCTTTATGATTTCTCTTCTTCTGCTGGGTTTAAGCTGCCTTTGCTGTTCTGCTTCTAGTTCCTTTAGGTGTGCTGTTAGATTTTGTATTTGGGATTTTTCTTGTTTCTTGAGATAGGCCTGGATTGCAATGTATTTTCCTCTCAGGACTGCCTTTGCTGCGTCCCAAAGCGTTTGGATTGTTGTATTTTCATTTTCGTTTGTTTCCATATATTTTTTAATTTCTTCTCTAATTGCCTGGTTGACCCACTCATTCGTTAGTAGGGTGTCCTTTAACCTCCATGCTTTTGGAGGTTTTCCAGACTTTTTCCTGTGGTTGATTTCAAGCTTCATAGCATTGTGGTCTGAAAGCATGCATGGTATAATTTCAATTCTTGTAAACTTATGAAGGGCTGTTTTGTGACCCAGTATGTGATCTATCTTGGAGAATGTTCCATGTGCACTCGAGAAGAAAGTATATTCTGTTGCTTTGGGATGCAGAGTTCTAAATATATCTGTCAAGTCCATCTGATCCAATGTCTCATTCGGGGCCCTTGTTTCTTTATTGACCGTGTGTCTAGATGATCTATCCATTTCTGTAAGTGGGGTGTTAAAGTCCCCTGCAATGACCACATTCTTATCAATAAGGTTGCTTATGTTTATGAGTAATTGTTTTATATATTTGGGGGCTCCGGTATTCGGTGCATAGATATGTATAATTGTTAGCTCTTCCTGATGGATAGACCCTGTAACTATTATATAATATCCTTCTTCATCTCTTGTTACAGCCTTTAATTTAAAGTCTAGTTTGTCTGATATAAGTATGGCTACTCCAGCTTTCTTTTGGCTTCCAGTCGCATGATAAATAGTTCTCCATCCCCTCACTCTCAATCTAAAGGTGTCCTCAGGTCTAAAATGAGTCTCTTGTAGACAGCAAATAGATGGGTCTTGGTTTTTTATCCATTCTGATACCCTATGTCTTTTGGCTGGCGCATTTAATCCATTTACATTCAGTGTTATTATAGAAAGATACGGGTTTAGAGTCATTGTGATGTCTGTATGTTTTATGCTTGTAGTGATGCCTCTGGTACTTTGTCTCACAGGGTCCCCCTTAGGATCTCTTGTAGGGCTGGTTTAGTGGTGACAAATTCCTTCAGTTTTTGTTTGTTTGGGAAGACCTTTATCTCTCCTTCTCTTCTAAATGGCAGACTTGCTGGATAAAGGATTCTCGGCTGCATATTTTTTCTGTCTAGCACCCTGAAAATCTCGTGCCAATTCTTTCTGGCCTGCCAAGTTTCAAAAGAGAGATCAGTCACGAGTCTTATAGGTCTCCCTTTATATGTGAGGGCACGTTTACCCCTTGCTGCTTTCAGAATTTTCTCTTTATCCTTGTATTTTGCCAGTTTCACTATGATATGTCATGCAGAAGATCGATTCAAGTTACGTCTGAAGGGAGTTCTCTGTGCCTCTTGGATTTCAATGCCTTTTTCCTTCCCCAGTTCAGGGAAGTTCTCAGCTATGATTTCTTCAAGTACCCCTTCAGCACCTTTCCCTCTCTCTTCCTCCTCTGGGATACCAATTATGCGTACATTATTTCTTTTTAGTGTATCACTTAGTTCTCTAATTTTCCCCTCATACTCCTGGATTTTTTTCTCTCTCTTTTTCTCAGCTTCCTCTTTTTCCATAACTTTATCTTCTAGTTCACCTATTCTCTCCTCTGCCTCTTCAAGCCGAGCCGTGGTGGTTTCCATTTTGTTTTGCATTTCATTTAAAGCGTTTTTCAGCTCCTCGTGACTGTTCCTTAGTCCCTTGATCTCTGTAGCAAGAGATTCTCTGCTGTCCTGTATACTGTTTTCAAGCCCAGCGATTAATTTTATGACTATTATTCTAAATTCACTTTCTGTTATATTATTTAAATCCTTTTTGATCAGCTCATTAGCAGTTGTTATTTCCTGGAGATTCTTCTGAGGGGAATTCTTCCGCTTGGTCATTTTGGATAGTCCCTGGCGTGGTGAGGACCTGCAGGGCACTTCCCCTGTGCTGTGGTGTATAACTGGAGTTGGTGGGCGGGGCCGCACTCAGACCTGATGTCTGCCCCCAGCCCACCGCTGGGGCCACAGTCAGACTGGTGTGTGCCTTCTCTTCCCCTCTCCTAGGGGCGGGATTCACTGTGGGGTGGCGTGGCCCGTCTGGGCTACTTGCACACTGCCAGGCTTGTGATGCTGGGGATCTGGCGTATTAGCTGGGGTGGGTAGGCAAGGTGCACGGGGGCAGGAGGGGCAGGCTTAGATCACTTCTCCTTAGGTGATCCGCTTCAGGAGGGGCCCTGTGGCAGCGGGAGGGAGTCAGATGCGCTGCCGGAGGTTTGGCTCCGCAGAAGCACAGAGTTGGGTGTTTGCGCGGAGCAAGCAAGTTCCCTGGCAGGAACTGGTTCCCTTTGGGATTTCGGCTGGGGGATGGGCGGGGGAGATGGCGCTGGTGAGCGCCTTTGTTCCCCGCCAAACTGAGCTCTGTCGTCCGGGAGGCTCAGGAGCTCTCCCTCCCTTTGTCCTCCAGCCTTCCCGCTTTCCGAGCAGAGCTGCTAACTTATGTCCTCCCAGACGCTAAGTCGCGCTTGCTGTCGGAACACAGTCCGCCCGGCCCCTCCGCTTTTGCCAGCCAGACTCGGGGGCTCTGCTTGGCCAGCGAGCCGCCCCTCCGCCCCGGCTCCCTCACGCCAGTCCGTGGAGCGCGCACCGCCTTGCCGCCCTTCCTACCCTCTTCCGTGGGCCTCTCGTCTGCGCTTCGCTCAGGCGACTCTGTTCTGCTAATCCTCTGGCGGTTTTCTGGGTTATTTAGGCAGGTGTAGGTGGAATCTAAGTGATCAGCAGGACGCGTGGTGAGCCCAGCGTCCTCTTACGCCGCCATCTTGACTAGAATCCTCTATCAGGCTTTTATTAAGTAAGTTTCTCAATTTCATTTAGATGGCATTTTCATACAAACCGTCTAAAGCCCCAGACCTGGACACCTGTTTGCTTTGGCAAGAGTGTGGCCCACGATTTTATTTATTTAATCAGGATCACTGTCATCATTAGCATCACACTCAACTCTTAGGAAGACCCCAACTTGGTCAAGGAGACACAATCAACAAATGGCAGAGCCACGATCTTAACCTGACTTGAGAGTCCACTGCTGCCTCTATTAAAATGGAGAGAAGGTCGGTACGGTGCTGAGGAGTTTATGTTGTTAGAGAGCCTCATTCAGGAGGCCTGCTTGCAGCCTGCACTGAAGTCATAGTAAGTGTCCTGGTGCAGAACTGTCTTGCTAAATGGACCTTCCACTGCAGGCCTGTGAGCACCACTCTTTCTGGGCATAACCCTGGAGTATTATATTTAAAGATAAAAATTACAAAAATAGCAACTTATGGGGTGCCTGGATGGCTCAGTCCTTCAAGTATCCAACTTCGGCTCAGGTCATGATCTCAGGTCAAGCCCTACGTCGGGCTCTGTGCTGACAGCTCAGAGCCTGGAGCCTGCTTCAGATTCTGTCTCCCTCTCTCTCTCTGCTCCTCCCCTGCTCACGCTATGCCTCTCTCTCTCAAAAATAAAATAAACATTAAAAAAAATGTAAAGAAAAACAGCAACTGTTCACCTCTTCCTGGTAGAACCCTTTCAGTTACATACGTGGAAAGTCAGACCATTAGGGAGCACTATTATTCTTAACACTGCAAAATGCACGCAACACACACACACACACACACACACACACACATCCCTTTTCTTATCTGCACCAGAGGTGTGTGCCTGCTGTTTTAAAGCTTTATCATTTGAATATCAGATTCCATATCAGATTTGCTTTCCCAGGAAAGCAGAACAAATGCAGCGAGAACTGGTTGCAGGCATGCTGCCTCCGTGAGAGGCAGCCATTGCTGGCTGGTGGCTCAGGGGAGACGCAGGAGGAGAGAAAGCAGGTGAGTGTGATACCTGGCTGTGATTAGGAGCGCCAGCACTTCTTCCCCGATGCCCTCCACGTCCACCACCAGGGCCAGCTCATATTTCTGCACGGTGTTGGAGCATAAGGTCACCTGGAAAGATAAAGGTGAAAAGCCGCTCTTCCACAAGGCCGGCCCTCCCTCTGTGCAGCGGAGAAAGGAGCCAGGGGAGGACAGCACTGATGAGGATGGCTTCTGAGTACTTTTCATGGGGTGTTTGGTGTTTTACATTTTCAGTTGAACAAGTTACATTTTGGGGTCAGGGCATGCTGAGTTTTTTCAAAGGCGAGGTTAGAAACCAAATGGCTTTTAGTACAATAGGTTTGCTCATTTCTGAGAAGACTGTATCAAAGAAGTCATATACCTGCATAAGGGGGAAAAAATGACCCTGAAAGATAAGCCATAACAAGCAAACTTTCATTACTCAATTTAAATTGTTCTCTATGCCTCCTGGCTATAGAAATTACAAAAATTCAACACACCACTAAAACACTACAGCTAAGTTTCTCTTACAGAAAAATAAATGAACATGAAACCATGTCAGTTCCAGAAAAGGGCCTAAGAAATCAACTAGTCTTTTTTTTTTTAATCAAAATCTTGTCTCCCCACTGTCCACCATATTCATTATTAGCAGAAAATGGGAAGCTCCAAAGAAAGGTCTATTCAAGGACAGTATGTGCCCAGTATATTCTATCCTCTGATTTTTATTTATTATTGTGAAATTTTACATTTAGCTGTTGAGGTCCTGTCACAGTTTTTAATTGCTTAAAAATGATTTGTAGTGGAAGAGATACTTGTAAGTCTAGAGAACAGCTTCTCGCATAGGTTAAAGCTTTTCTGTACATAAATTATGTATGAAGGACTAATTAAAGAATTTTTTTTTGGTTGCAAAGGGAATCACTGGATGCAAATTTGAGTCCACACAGACATGGTTGATGTAGTTCAGGAGTGAAAATTGAAGCTTGGGGAAAGCTATTCCAAATCTGAAGGGAAAATAAAGTGAAGGTGGAGCCACTGATTTGGAAAGAAAATTTGTCAGATGTGGAGAGAAGCAGTTGGCCCAGCATGCAGAGGTTCCTGGAGTGACTCTAACCCCTGTTCCTGTCTCTGAGCTCTGGTTAGAAGGCAGAGCAAGTGGCTCTCACAGAAGGCTGCTAGGCAGGTGCTATGTCTTCGCAAACCTTCCTGTGCGATGTGTGAGAGGGAAAAAAGGAAAGGTGGGTGATGTGTAGGCTGAGCATGAAGTAAAAAATAAATTCTTTGCAACAGCACTTCTTCCTGGGAAAGCCACAGTGAGCAACTGCCATGATCTGAAAGGTTGTGTCCCACCCCCCAAATTCATATGTTGAAATCCTAACCCCCAGTGTGGTGGGAATTAGGAGGTGGGGCCACTGGGGGTGATTAGGTCATGAGGGTGGAGCTCTCATGAACAGGATGAGGACCCTAATGAGAAAGACCCCACAGCTCCTCTCCGCATGTGAGGACATAAGTCAGCAGGCCGCCCCTCACCAGAACTCTACCATGTGTCACCCTGATTTTAGACTTACAGCCTCCAAACCGTGAGAAATAAATTTCTGTTGTTTATAAACCACCCAGTCTCAAGTATTTGGGTTTTTTTTTTTAAAACATTTTTTGTTAAGTAGGCTCCACGCCCAGCATGGAGCCCCATGCGGGGCTTGAACTCACAACTCTGAGATCAAGACCTGAACTGAGATCAAGTCAGACACTTAACCCACGGAGCCACCCAGGTGCCCCTCAAGTATTTGTAATAGCAGCCCAAATGGACTAAGACTGGGAACCTGAGAAGTGACAATGATATGTGATATAAGCCTCACTGGGCCCACGGAGATGCCCTTGGGAGAGCCAAAGACTCCCAGAAAAGATTTAGGATGAGCGGCTTCACAGTGAGATATTATGAAACATTTAAAGCAAATGTGGGGCCTAAAACCATACCTGAATTAAACATTCAAAGGTCATGACTAAAGAGAAAATTGCTAACCTTCGCCATGGAAGTCTTCTCTTTTTTCTTTCCCAGAAAAGATAAAATCATTTCAATTTAGCAGCCTTCAGTAATGCTAGACCTAACTGTTTGGAAGAGCAAAAGTAGGTGAAGGAAGACAGTAAAATCCTTCTCAGTGAGCTGTGAAATAATTCTGCTGGTGGCTCTGCTAGGCCATGCCCAGAGCATCACACTGTGGGCCTAAATATAAAGCACTGTTAGGGATATCACATCTACGTTCACCATGAAGCCCAGATTTGTATTAAAAATCTGAATAAATTGGGTATCATCTGTGGCACAAATATGGACATTGATTGGTATGAACAATTAGATTCTGAAGGAAAGGAGCACCTAATTATCAGTGAGTTCTTAAATCTTTTTACATCTATATTGATGAGTGTACTATCTATGCAGAGCAGGGGTTTCACTGGATTTCTCTAGAATCCATGGTTTTGGTGAAGGCAATGCCTCTGGATTGATGGAAATTCACGGGAGCAGTGTCAGTTCTTGTGCCCAATATATTTGTATCTGGTTTCTTTTGCCTCCGTGGTTTATTTCCTTATAGGCCCACTTTTCCACGTGAATTAGAGGCACTCCCTCACGCTGACAACGGATGTATAAAGCAAATCCTAGCTGTGATCCTAGTAACTATCTGAGAGCGTGGCTGCCTGGGAGTATGTGCTGGGAGGCTGTGCACTTTACCCTGATAGCAGCAAATCCTTGGGGGCGAATGGTGCCACTGCTGGGAGTGATGGTGAATTCTTTTGGTTTCGTTAAGGGTCTTTCGTCCTTGTTCCAAAACGGTATTTTGTTGTCTGAATACTGCTCACAACTTGAAATGCTTTTATGGCCATCGCCATCTCCAGGGACGCGCAGTTTGAAGGTCATGGGGACTAAGGAGGTATTATTGAGGGAACATATCAAGGTATGAGGGAAACCTGGAAAACAAAATGTAAGGTGAGATATCAAAGCCCCACTATAGCCTCCCTTGAAACTTCAACCTCTGCTAGTATTGCCAAACCACTTAAATGAACTGCCTGTGCAATTCATCACCACTTGCTTAACTCCACCTCTCCCTGATATTGTCCTCAATTGTACCGTCAATGAATGCATTTCATTCATTCATTCATTCAGTCAGTCAGTGAATACTTATATATGCGTACTATGTAGCAACTATAGACATAAAACAAATCACTTGATGTTCATCCAGGTCCCTCTCAAGAAGCAGCATCTATTATTATCTGTTTGGTGAGTAGTTCTCCAGAAGTATGCTTTGCATTTAATTTTTACACAGAATACAGATTTTTTTAAAAAATTGAATCATGTTTGCTCTTTTTATCTGCCAACGTGTGAAAGGAGAAGCCTGTGTGGTTTTCCCTGCTGTGTGACCCAGAGCCCGCCAAGATATTATATAACTCCTCCTGGACCTGTCTGAGGCTCATGCTCCCAGGGTCGATGACACAAAATCAAATAATAGCATCTCCTGAGAGAGACTTTACAATCTGCTTTTGAGCCAGCCAGAGACTAACACACTGGCTTTTACCTCCCTTAGACAAAGCTACTTTTTCACGTTAAATCCAGCCTTCCTACGTTCAGTTCAGTGAGACTCCTGTTCCTTTTCTAAGAGATGTGGATCCTCCTTGCCTGGCAGACAATAAACTGAGCTCTGATTTTGGATTCCCGAGGTGGCCACTCTATCTGCATATTTCTATGGGATGCAAACACTATTCTTTCTACCTGGAGCCCTAATGCAGTAAAACACAATTGGTCTCTGCTAGTTACTACATTACTGCAGGGGATATTTTGGACTGATCTATTTGTCTCCCCATTTCTGAGCCTTTGTCTACACATTAGGACTGTTGGAGGAAACGCATTTATGTCTCCTTTGTCATATTACCTGCCACTCTACTTGGAAGAGATCTCTTATGGAAAAAGAATTGCCTGCTTAAATGTACCTGAAGGACTTTCTTGGAAATTCCAGAGGAGCTTCTAGAAAGTCCATTTAATAATCATGTATTGCTGCATTCAGCTTTCCAGAACTTTCCCAGCAAAGACTATTGAAACTGTAGATCCCTCACCCTTGTTTATTTTTACTTGACCATTTATGGGATCAGCACTCTTCTAATGTACAGGGTACGCTGGAAGTGGTTTGTATAAAGATTCAGATGGGTCCTTCCAAACCATTGCTCAGACTATTTCCCTGAAGCTAGAAGGTTTTTTGAGAATAAAGCCAACTATAACCTCCTAACTAGAACAATTTCTTGTACAATGACCTGTAAACCCCATATCGCTTGCTAAAAAGCCTAAAGAAAGTGGTATTCTTTTGTTAAAGACTGAAGGGTCATTAATAATACAAGTGTTACTCCTAGCTTTCTGCTTGCACCAAATCCTAATACTATTGGTTTTAGGCTTCCCTCATGCTTTCAATGATCTCTTCTGCTAACCTTTCTCAGATCTTTCTATAATCATTATAATTAAGATTGTAAGGGACAGGGGAACGTGGATGGCTCAGTCAGTTAAGCGTCCACCTCTCGACTTTGGCTCAGGTCATGATCTCACGGTTCATGAGATCGAGCCCTGCATCAGGCTCTGAGCTGACAGTGAGGCTTCTGCTTGGGATTCTGTCTCCCTCTCTCTCTGCCCTTCCCCTGCATGTTCTCTATCTCTCTCTCAAAATAAATAAAAATAAACTTAAAAAAAAGGTTGTAAGGGATAATTACAATTAATTGTCCCTGGGTCCCCACTTTACAACCTCCTAAAATCAATTTAAATATTTCTTCTTGAGTGAAATACTGCCTGTTCGTACCTGGGCCATGGAAGACAGCTATCGTAATTTTTAAAAAATGTTTATGGCCCTTAAACCCTAATTCCTCTGGCCAAATTACCCAATGGTCAGGTCCACTGAATGCCTGGAGTCTTCCAAACTCCCTATTCTCATTCCACATATTCCTGTACCTCTCAAAAAACAGTGAGTTTGCAAATACTTACACTCTGCCCTTTTGGTCTATAATCTGGCATCTCAGTTGTTACCTGGTCCATTGTATTCTTTGATGAATCTGAGGACTTATCAAAGCTTCACTGCTCTTTCAGAGATCATCACCACCTATATTCTAGAATCTGACTTTTTCACCCTTCTAGCTTCCATCAACCTAATTATTTGATATGTCATCCAACATCCAATCCTACCATCAAAATATTTATAGCCATACTTTAAACATTTCAGATACCAAACAACAGTACTATTACCTGTCGTCTACTTTAGGGTATTTATAGTAATCTAACACCATCAATCCCAATAGGCCCTGATGCCTAATCTAGATCTGCATCTCTAAGCAAATAAAGGCTATGTCTCCAACACTAACCTATAACAGACAACTCTTCAAGAACGTGCCTTTTTGCCAAGATGGGGACAGTATCACCAACTTTAACAATATGTCTGTCATTCTGAAATAACTAAAAAAATTCCTTCAATTCCTGGCTTATTCCTGTAACCATTAATTTCTCTTGCATTTCGAACTATCGAACTATCGAAAGACCTATTGGTCTTTAATTCCTGAGCCAATCACATGCTTACTTTTGTCTGCCTAGTCAAAGCCGTATTTGCACATGTGAGGTAATAATTAGGAAGTTGCCAATAAATAACTCTTCAATGTACCATGTTTCTTTGTGACAGGAGGCCTATCTTCCTGGAGAAATAAATAATGACACTTTGGGTAGGAGTCATGAAAGAACTCTAGTACCAGCTTTAGGACTTAAAAATATTATCATCAAATAATTCTAAAACTGTATCACAAAATGGTTCCTAATTTTGGCTATACATTGTAGAATCCAGAAGCACAGCAAAGTAGCCTGAATTGACTGACCCAAGTGGTTTTGAAAATGAAATAGCCCTAGATTTCCTGTTGGCAAGCAAAAAGTTATGTTTTTCATTAATATTTCCTGCCACACCACAGGGAAGATTAAGGAATCCATATCCAAACTAAAAGAAATGTAACCTGAATTTTGAAGGTGGACTTAAGTGGGATAAGTTTTTATGTCTCAGACCTGGGGACTGTTGGGTCATGGCTCTGTAGTGTCTTCCCACTCTTATTAGCTGCGTTATTGCCAAATGGTTCAGTAAGATGTTGTACAACAAAAGAAAAGTAAACTTTTTGTAATTTTCGTCTAAGCTAGTTACCAAAACTTCTAGCTGGACCAACTATGAGAAACAACTGTTGATTATTTTCTCTATAGCTCAAGGAAACAATGAATAAATTACCCAATAATGGCTTTTCCTATATACTTAGGGATAAGAGAGGGCCAAATGGAAGATGTTAATGGGAAAAAAACCTACCTAGCTTTGGAGCATGCATAAATGGTTTTATCTACTGTGTTACCCAGAGCTTGCCAATATCAAATACAGCGTTTTGAACACCTCCTGTTTGCCATATTTCACTGAAATGTACCATTAGGGGCCTTGATGCTTTTAAATGTTTGGATTCTAGATAAAAGTGTTCCAGATATTCTCAGGGCTCAAAAATTGGCTTATCGTTGCTACAGTATTTACATTAACCTTTCAATAGGGCAGATTCTAGATAATGAATCAGTATGATATTTCTTGGAGTGACTGATTTGAGGTTTTTATTTGGATTATTTTTTCTCCCTCCAGGGCAATATGACACAGGGCATATCTTCCAAATGTTCTGTGTTGGAGCTCATATTTAAATGGCTGTGAGGGTATGTTGCTGCCATGCATCAGTTGCTCAGAACTCTCTGTGAACTCAGTTGAGCTGGTTCGAGGGTAACTGCATAGGTCTTTGGGTAATTCACCTCTCACTGCATATCAGTCACGGTTGCCCTTGAGAGAGTATGCCTCTCTCAGTTGGCCAACAGACAATTTTCAAATTGTAGGTCACTTTTACTTTCCTTCGAAAACTCTATCACTCAAACACGCACTACAAATTTCTAAAAATTCCTCTAGCCATTCTCATATTCTATGGTAACAAACAGACATTCAACTCCACTGATATGGATTTTCCTGTATTTAGGAAATGTTAAATGTTAAAGCAATGGATAAAAACATTATTAATCAGCTTTTTGCAAAGAAAGGATATTTTTTGTAAAGAAAAAATTTTCCCCAAGTAGATGGCCCTACTTGAAGCAAAAGAACTGAAAGTCAAAATGGGAGCAACTGAGAAAAATGGAAAGGATTATGGACTATGGATTCAGGCGAGGGTTTCTCAGTCTTTCCTAAATTATTATCACCTCCTAAAAAGAACCACTGTGATTAATTAATTTTCAGTGAAATCAATTAATTAAATATAATTTAAATTAGATTAATTTCTCCCTAATGAGAAAAATTAAATACTAAGGAACAAGATTCTATTGGGTAGGGTTGAACTTTGGAGGACCACAAATGTGGGTTAGATCTACACTCTTCAACCCCAAGCAAACAATTTTTGACCCTTTGGGGGCAAAATCATCCCTGTTGACAGTGTATGATTTAGAGAGAGCTCAGGTGAAATACTCATTCTGCCACTGCTGTATGACCATGGGAAGTTATTTAACTGTTCGAATGATCAGTTCTTCCAGCTCCGAAAGGGGAATCTTAAATAGTATCTCCCCAAAGGATTTGAAGGGTTAAATGCAGGACTGAATGTGATTCACTTAGCAAAGATTAGAATATAAGACAGAACCAATAAATGGAAACTTTTACTGCTAATGCCACCACTGCTGTTACCATTGTTATTATTTGGAAAGGTGGAGACAGGAGGAAATGACTCAGGGGAAGTAACTGAGCAAGAAGACAACACAAAAATATAGAAGTCTTCAGCTTGGAGTGATAGGACACCTGAGTCAAACCACCACTGAATTCACTTGAAACTTGAGAGCATCTCTGTGAAGAGGCTGTTGTGTAGACATACTGGCAAATCAGAAACTGCATATAAAATGGAGTGTTCAGAACATTCAGATAGCAGTGTGAAGTTTAAGGCTTTCTATTGTTCCACTGCTGAATGAGCAAGGACAACCATGGCCTGATAGCTATTAGTGCCCAGGACACAGTTATAACTTTCACATATAAACTACGAAATGGCACTGAAATGTCACTGCTGCAGAGGAAGAAGAGAACAATTCTAGACTTTCTTGCTATTACTCGTAAAAAATTGGTAAGAGAGCTTTTGTGTAAACTTTCCTCCTTCTATGTAGAGAGGCAATTCCACTCAATTTCTAATTTAATATGGAAAAATTACTCACCAAAGGAAACATCGCCAAAGTGCAGAGCAGGAACATTAAAGTGGAAGGTAGGTCCAATGACACAGCCTCTGGAAGTAGGAATACAAGTTGGGGGGAGTGGATAGAGAATCCAGTGAATTCAGTGTAACAGTCAGGAACTAGGAAGACCGTAAACATTAAAGCCATAAACTGGCATTAAGTCAAGTACAGAATCTAGCACTTAAAGAAACCACAAGCTGATGGTCTTATCGCAGTGGTTCTTAGAATTCTTTTTCAAGACTCAAACCACTGGGTTTTAGCAAATGATGCTGTGATTAATTTATCACCAAATGCCTACCAATGAATGAGGCAGAGCAGACACATCACCAAACCAATGACACAGAATATTAATATGGATAAGATACATATCATGAAAAGTTATCCTTAGACAAGAAACAAAAATTATAGCATTAAAATAATAAGCATTAAAAACTATCAATGGCACCAATATTCCTGGTCCCAACTTTTATAAAACTGTTTTTCCAATTCCTACCACCAACTAGTTGTGATCTTGGCCAGTCACATTACCCCCATAGCCCCCAGTTTCTTTTCCTCCTGTATAAAAGAAAAGACTGCAATCTAGTATAGGTGACCTTGAAGGACCTTTGCTGTAAATGTTGGTTCATTTCTCTCTCAGTGCAAGGCCTCATGATCTTGGAGTGATTCTCTAGCTTAAAGTAAATAGTAGAGAGATTCTACAGTTTCTAGTTGACTTCAGCTGCAGTAAATAGCATAATGGTCCCCAATGATGTCTATGTGCTACTCCTCAGAATGTGTGGATATGTTAGATTACATGATAAAGGGGAATTAAGGTTGCAGAAGAAATTAAGGTTCCTAATTAACAGATCTTAAAATAGGGAGACTTTCCTAGATTATCCTGGTGGGCCCCATGTAATCAAAGTGTCTTTAAAAATACAAAAGGATGCAAAGAGGAGGCTGGACTAATGCAGTGTGAGGAGGACTTAACCAGCTATTGCTGGCTATGAAGAAAGAGGAAGGGGACCCTGAGCAGAACACTGTGGGCATCTTCAAGAAGCTGGAAACGGCTAGGAAATGGATTCTCTCCTGGAGCCTCCAGGAAGCAACACAGTCCAGTCAAGACCTTGATTTTAGCCCAATAAGACCTATGTTGGACTTCAAAAGCATAGAGCTATAAAATAATAAATTTGTACTGTTTTAAGCTACAAAGTTTAATGCAGGAGTAAAAGAAGACTAATAAATATGTATTAGCTTATTCTTGATTTTTACCATGATCCATATCCCTAAAATCTAGGTAAGAACTAAGATAATCCCCATCTATGTGCCAAGCTTTTAAAAATTATAGACATACAGATACCAGAAAATGCGTTTATCAGGAACATCCTAATTCACCCAGCTCGATGTTTGTGAAGTGGGTGTGCCATACTGTGCTGAATGCGTCCGTGCCCTGGTGGTACTTTGGGCTGCTGTACGTCTGACCTAATGTGGGCAGGGGCTGTTGCAAGTCTGGGAGGAGCCATCCCATCAAAGACTCAATTCTAAAAGCAAATTTCAATCCTAAAAGCCTTTCTCAGGACCAGCTATTCTATTTCATGCGAATGATCCAAAGTAGTTTCAAAAGGAGTGGCTAGTACTTGGCAAAGAATTAGGATCCAGTTGAGAATGAAGTCAAACAAGCCTATAGGATAGATACTTGACTTGTAAAAGAGGTTTCGTGAGGCCAAGTAACAAAGAGATCAAAGGGATGGAAATGCACACATGCTAAAGAAAGTAAGAAAGAAGCTCACAAAATTGTACAAAGCAGTTGTTTAACAGGTGCAGATGTAGAAAGAACTAGAATTAAATCACATCTGTTCATATAACTAAGGGAACTGTGGCCAAATACCAACTGGAATTGGATATGGCTGCATTCATTCTACAAGGGATTCTGAATATTCAAATCGTCTCTGCAAATTTGTACCCTCCATCAATGCAGTGGTCTGTTAAAATTATACTGTTGACCCTTGAATAATGCAGAGGTTAGGGGTGCTGACCCCCTGTGCAGTTGAAAATCCATGTATAGCTTCTGATATATCTCCCAAACTTAACTACTAATAGCCTATTTTGACCAGAAGCCTTACTGATAACATGAAGAGACAATTAAAACATATTTTATATATGTATTATATACTGTATTCCTATAATAAAGTAAGCTACAGGAAAGAAAATGTTATTAAGAAACTCAGAAGTAAGAGGAGCACCTAGGTGGCTTAGTCGGTTAAGCGCCCGACTTTGGCTCAGGTCACGATCTCACAGTTTGTGAGTTCAAGCCCCATGTCAGGCCCTGTGCTGACAGCTCAGAGCCTGGAGTCTGTTTCGGATTCTGTGTCTCCCTCTCTCTCTGCCCCTCCCCTACTCACTGTCTGTCTCTCTTTCAAAAATAAATAAACATTAAAAAAATTTTTATAATCAGAAGGAAGAAAAAAATACAAGTTTTACTTCACTGTATTTATCAAAAATTATTCACATGTAAAAGGACACGTGTAGTTCAAGCCTGTGTTGTTCAGGATCAATTGTAATTTTAAAGACAAGAGATAGGAAGACTGAAGTATGATATGTTAGGTGAAACAAGTTGAATACAAAATATATCTATGTTATGGTTAACACTTTATGAAATTACATACGTAAAAATTGGAGGCAACAAAACTACTCACGGGTAATTTTTTTTAAGTCACATTAACTTTACAGTGTTGTTAATCCAACCACTTAAAGTACTGTGTCATGTAGTTAGAGGAGTAAATAGAAAAAGCAAAAGTATGATAACTGTTCTGACCTTTCAAGGCAGACTAGCCAAAATTATGTGGTATTGAGGAAAGAAGAGTACCTGACAATAAAATAATAAGAAACAAAAGTCCATAATCCATCATATTAACTCTACAGAGATTTCTTAGGCCACAAGGGCTAAGAAAGTATTTCTGGACAAGTCATAAGTAAAGTCAATATTAATGTGTGGAGCTGGAAATATATTATAATTATACATTAGACATATATTTGGGATACCAGATATTTACCAGGTTTTCAAAAACGATTATTCATGGTTTGAAGCGCAAGAACACTTTTGGACAAATGTGATTTAGATAAGGATACTTCTCTTAGAACAAAGTGATGGCTGCCAGAGGGCGGGGGGGGGGGGGGGGGGTTAGGGGCTGGGCAAAATGGGTGAAGAGGAATAAGAGATACATGCTTCCAGTTATAGAATGAGTAAGTCATGGGAATAAAAGGTACAGTCAATGGTATTGTGATAGTGTTGATGGTGACAGATGGTAGCTGCACTTGTGGTGAGCACAACATAATGTATAATCCTGTCGAACTATGTTGTTCACCTGAAATAATGTTAACATTGTGTGTCAGTTATACCCAAAAAACACAAATTTTAAATTAAAAAAAAATATTTCTCTTAGAAATTTGTGATTCATTTTTGGATGCACGCAAACATTCTTTCCCCAATCAGATTTTCCTTCCCTTTGAAAAAAAAAACAGGAATAACATCCAAAATAAGAGACTGGTATAGCAGTTGGGGTGAATGTAATGTCCAGAGGATAAAATGAGAGACTTATCCTCCACAGAGCAGTTGAAGTATTAACTAGTCCAAGTTTGCTTGTGAGTAGGTTCCTGGGAGATTCCTAAATCCTATTATTCACAGTGGAAAACCCCAGTGCACCCTAACCTATTCAGGCATTGCTAGTGATGTGTACTACTAGTTGGGATCTTCAGGAGAAGAGATCAGACATTTTAAAAATTCACCTAGGTAATGAAGGAACTAACCATCATCCAACGTTATAGACTCCTGAAATTAACAATCACAGCATCTTTGAAATGTAATTCACGTGCCATATAATTCACCCACTTAAAGTGTATAAATCAATGGCTTTTGTATATTCACAGATATGTGCAACCATCACCACAGTCAATTCTAGAACATTTTCATCATTTTGAAAAGAAACACCATGGCCTTTAGCTATCATGCTCTGTCCCACACCCCCAACCCTGAGCAATCACCATATTCCCATTTCTCCCTTTGCTTCTGTCAGTCTATTCTTCACATATTTGGGGGCTCTGCTGCTAGATGCCTTTATGTTTATAATTGGTATTTCCGGGGCGCCTGGGTGGCGCAGTCAGTTAAGCGTCCGACTTCAGCCAGGTCATGATCTCGCAGTCCCTGAGTTCGAGCCCCGCGTCGGGTTCTGGGCTGATGGCTCAGAGCCTGGAGCCTATTTCCGATTCTGTGTCTCCCTCTCTCTCTGCCCCTCCCCCGTTCATGCTCTGTCTCTCTCTGTCCCAAAAATAAATAAACGTTGAAAAAAAAATTTAATTGTTGTATTTCCTTGATGGCTTGACTCTTTCATTATTATAAAATGTCCCTCTTTGTCTCAAATAACAATTTTTGTTTTAAAGTCTGTTTTGTGTGATATTAGTACAGCTTTCTTTTGGTTACTGTTTGCATAGTGTATCTTTTTCTATCCTTTTAGTTTCAACTTATTCATATTTTTGGATTTAAAATGTGTCTCTTGTAGACAGCATATAGTTGGATTGTGTTTTGTGGGTTTAAAAAAATCCATTCTACCAATCTCTGCCTTTTAATTAAAGTGTTAAATATATTTATACTTGATGTAATTACTGATAAAGTAGGATTCATGTCTTCCACTTTACTATTTGTTTTTTATATGTCTTTGTGCCTTTTTTATCCTTCTATTCCTCCATTATTGCCTCCCTTTATGTTAAATGGATATTTTCTTAGTGTAGCTCTTTAATTTTTAATTAATGTCACTTCTTTTACTACATTTTTTAGTTAGTTTAGGGAATATTTTAGAGAATGGGCAATTACATCTTGAATTTGGAAAAATAATTCACAGAGTCACAGGTTAAGACAGTAGGAGTTAGGGGTGCCTGGGGTGGCTCAGTCAGTTAAGCGTCCAACTTCGGCTCAGGTCGTGATCTTGTGGTCCGTGAGTTTGAGCCCTGCATCAGGCTCTGTGCTGACAGCTCAGAGCCTGGAGCTTGCTTCGAATTCTGTGTCTCCATCTCTCTCTGCCCCTCCACTGCTTGCACTCTCTCTCTCTCAAAAAATTAATTAATTAAAAAAAAAAAAAGACAGTAGGTCTTAGGACACAGGAATGTCTAACAAACTCAAATTTGCCAGTCACTGTCCCTAGTATATAACCTTGCATGTGGAAGGTGCTCAGTAAGTTTATTAAGTGAATATCCAAAATACACATTTATTCCTAATAGAGTAGCAGTGTGTGTGTGTGTGTGTGTGTGTGTGTGTGTGTGTGTGTGTAAATGCAGTATTATTAGGCTGTACTTAATTAGGGAGGGGCCAGATGAAATGGGGTTGGGCTTTTTTGTTCAACCTGTCTTGGCCAGTATTTTCCTTTCCCCCATATGAAGAGTAAAATTATGGTCCTTTAATATCCTATACTCTTTTACCCTGAGATAGGGTGATCATTTTGATCTTAAATGTTTATAAGAGCAAAGCTTTAAGGTTTTGTCTTCCCCATTTGGGATGGAGGCCCATCAATGATGCTGGATATTGTGGAAGGTACTCATGATTCTGAGTGATAACTCTTGAAGCCATGAAGTCAGAAAACCTTATTCAAATAGAGCTGTGAAGAGCTGATCTGCTGGAATTTACTGAGGACTCTCAAGGATCAGAAAATGTCTGAAAGGGAGACGAAGGTTGCATTCGCAAGTTTGCTCTTCCTGCTTCTCCAGATCACCCCCTCCAATGCTTGTCAGGAGATGTGAATTGTTATTGAAGTGGGAGATGAACTGGAGTTCATGTGATATAAAAAGGTACTCCTGTCGTCCTCATTTTCTGGTGCATCTTCTTGAAGAGTCAATGTTATTCAAATATTTGGAAAGCAACAGTGATTTTTCTTCTCTTTTGTCACAAACACAGGTGTGTTACAGAAGAAAACATAAATGACTTCTGAATGTTCTAGATACACCTTAAGACTTCAGTAAAGTTTCTGATTATGGCAGGCTGTCTCAGCCACGCCGCAGAACCCTTGAAACACATACATTCACTCTCCTTATTTGTGAGAGGTTGTATTAGTTTGCTAGGGCTGCCATAATAAAATACCACAGATGGAGTGGCTTAAACAACAGAAATTTATTTCCTCATAGCTCTATAGGCTGGAAGTCCAAGATCAATGTGTTAGCAGGGTTAGTTTCTTCTGAGGGACTCCCTTGTCAGGTTGTAGATGGCCATCTTCTATGTGTTTACATGGTCTCTTCCTCTCCGTGTGCTTGTTCTTATAAAGACACCAGTCACACTGTATTAGGACCCACCCATATGACCTCATCTTACCTTAATTACTTCTTTAAAAGTCCTATCTCCAAGTGCAGTACATTCTTAAGTACTGGGTGTTAGGATATCAATATATATGATTTCGGGAGGACATAATTCACCCCATAACAGGGATGCTTAGGTGGAAGAATTGAAAGAAGTGGTAATAACTTTAAAGCTGATGGTAGGAATCTGAATTTCCAGTAGCTATCTTGAGACCAATAAATTTTCTTAGGATCCTTCAGGCCATATGTGTCTGTGTCTCTTTTCTATGTTATCCTCAGACCCCAAGGGAGATCTTAGCTGTAGAGGGAAGGAGGGCCTGCAAGCAATAACCATAATAAGAGAGACTGCAATGGTAATTAACAACCTGTTGCTGTGAAAATCCAGACGGGATCTGCAATGTGTTCTGAAGATAGGATCTTTCTAAGCACCAGGAACAAAAGTTGTGGATCTGCCCAATGGGTTGGTCAGAGAGAACTACTTTTTAAAACCTGAGGACAAACTCTGCTATTAATGACTTGCAATTATCACAAACAGCTGGAAAAGCCATCAAAGGACTTCTAGCAGAAAAGCTGCACATTTCTAGCCGTGGCTGACTGATGCTATAAGTAGATTCTTTTACAATACCCAAAGGTATCATAGGTAAGAGCATTTAAAGAATTTCCTTAATATAAATACGAAAGATGAAAGTTTAGAGAAACTGTGATAATAGCGAAAGCCTAGTCAAGAATATGATTTTATCCAGGTGTTACTGTAATGATTTATTTTCCCTAAATATCCTAAAACAGAGAGCATAACTAGGTTTAAGTGCTTATGTTATAAAGTTATAGCTTCTAGACAAACTAGATCCCCGAACAGCATCTGTATCCATATGACAATAATAAGTTACATGTGTTCAGTAGGTAAACACTCATGGAATTATAAAACACTCCATTATTTTAATGTATTCCCATCAACAAAGACAGTTATGGACATCCAAGACACAATCTGGTTTTGAAGTTTAAGAAAGCAGTAGATAAAAGCTTCGGTTAGCTTCCACATTAGTTATAGATATATCTTACCTAATGGTCAGTTTCACAGGCTCAGGGGACCCATTGACATTGACCAGGAACTCTTCTTCAAAGTGCCCCAGAATGGAAGAACTGAAAGAGATCTGGACCGCCTGGACTCCACTTGGTTCGATGATGCCTTCCTTGGGGCTGAAAACAAAGCAGGCCCCCAAAGCCGAAGTTGGAGGGCCCACGCTGAAGAGAGCATCAATGCTGCCTTTGTTGGAGAGTATTGCCTATATCAATAAAAAGCCAAGAATGCAAAGATACAGCATGGACATCATATTTATTTTCAGAGAAGCATGTGGCTGTACTGTTTAATACCAACACATAGACAGTTACAGGAAGTAAAGCCAGAGAAAAACTCCAGGGGAGAAATGAATAGTCTTCTGCCTTGAAGGTCTGAAGGTAGGAATCCCGATCCAGAAGTCATTTTGTGCTTTTAGTATCCTCTTTAAAACAGAGTTAGTCACATGTATTATAGCCGTGTTATAAATACTGATTGTAATTATATCTACTGAAAAAGAACCTTAAAATACCTCTTTCTGATATTCTATAAGGTAACTGAGGGAAGGCAGGTATTTCTCTTCTATGCATGAGAAAGCTGAGAATGAGCGGCATACTGAAAAATAAGCAGTCAGAATAGAGGCACAAGAGCTACCTAAGCCTACATCTATAGTGTAGCCTGGAGAATATGAACGCGACATCACTGTGGATTCCAGACGACAAGGATTCTCTTTATTGTGCTATTAGATTTCATTCTACTGGGATACCTTCATCTCAAACTCTACCGTTTGGGGATGCTTAATGTAAGCAAGTGTTTTACTATAGACAAGTTTTATTCCTATACACTAGTGCCATTGTCCACATTTGCTTGCACACTAGATGTGTGTGTATGAAAGGTTCATGCCTGGCATTCAGAGTCCTCCACACCTGACTCGGTCCATCGCTCCCACTCCCACCTCCCCTGGTGTCTGTGCAGTGAGCTTGTGCTGTAGCCACACAGCTCTCTATTCCTTGCCAGTGCTGCACCTGAATTGGTGGACAGCACGTTCTCTCTCTCTATGTACTACCTTCAACCTACACTCCAAGTATTAGAGAAAAAAGAGCATAGGAGATCATGAAGAAATGTTCAGAAAGGCATGTGGGGAATGTCAGGAACCTAGAAGAAGGAGGAGAATTTCCAGAAGGGGTTAACTGTGGACAGAGTTCATGGGGAATACACTCTGAGAAAATGTTACAGATTTTTTATTTTTCATTAGAGGCCAGCCTTGCCCTTGAAGAAGAAAGTAACTGCAATGGAGTGTGACGGTAGAATCCAGAGTCCAAATGTTTAGGGAGTGCGTGGGTGTGGAAGAAATAGTGGTTGACAATTCGAGATTCCGATTTTGAGAGGATTAGTGGTGAGGAGGGAGAGTGGGGGAGACAAAGCTGTGGGAAGTATGGTAGAGGAGACCCAGTATATTTATATTAAATGACATAATGCATACTCAGTGCTGGGCCCATATGTTTGTTGTAATAAGAGAACAGAGCTAGGTAACCAAGGGAATGGGGTCTGGGTGGGTGTGGTGTGTCCACCAGCTTAGGTTACCTCCTGAGAAGCAAAGAAGAGGGAATCAAGAGTATATATAGAATAGAGTCAGGGGTCTTTGCAAAGGAAAATCACCACTTCTTCCAAGAGGAGATGGATGATGGACCAAAAGAGATATATAACTAATTGTTGCTTGATATTTTATTCATCTTTTTACATTCATTTCCCATTCTCCCTCACTCTGTTTTAAGTTCCCTGGTCATAGAATTCATGCTTCACCCTTCATTCTTTCTAAAGAGACCATGTAGAAAGTGATTATGGCCAGGGACTCAGAAGCCAAATAGCCTGGGCTCAAATCCCAGCTTTACCACTGACTTCCTAGCTGTGTGACCTTAGAAAACGTGCTTGCCTCTCTGTTCCCCAGTGTCTCCATCTGTAAAGGGTAAGAACTACTAACTTCTCAGAGTGCTTTGAAAATGAAATTAACTTTTGTAACTCTTAGAATAGTGCTTATAAATGACAGTGATTGCTACCTGTATTCCCAGCGCTATGCAGAATGGGTTTAAAATTTACCTTGCTTAAGAAGCAACTGACACACGTTAGTGATAACTTAAAGGCAACTCAAAGGTGTTTGAGGTAATTCAAAGGGAATTCAAAGGGAATCCAATTCAAAGGCAATTGTTTTCCTCTCCGAGGAAATGCACAGATTGCCTTTTTATTTTTCGGGTAACAGCAATACTTTACTCAGATTTTGTAGAAGGCACAAGCTCCTCCATTTTCAAGAACATACATGTCATTCTTCTCCCCCTGACAAAAGAGCACCTTCATGTGTCTGCAGAATCCAGCAAGTCATTTGGGACAAAACCCTGAGACTTTTTGATTACCTTACCCTTGCAGTCCAATTCCTTGGCGAGGAGAAAATTTATAATAGAGCTTCACCTAGTTTTCCTTCTAATTACACTGGGGAATAGTGAACACTCTTGGGACTATGGTTTACTTTTTATGTATTTGCTAAGCTCAGCAATGACTAAGGGCAATAGCTAGTTATTCAAATTTGTCTCAAGTAGGTAACATAATAAATTGAAAGAGAGATGCAATGAGGCATCAGCACTAAATACGCAGAGAGTGCAAAATATTCCCATAAGAAGCAACTCACCATGTCCTTCTCTGCCATTGCACAGCCCTCAAAATTGTCCACTCTGATGCAGCACCTCATATAACACTTACTTAGCTGGCTGCGATGTACTTTACTATTTCAAATCTGGGATGGTGGGAAGGTGGTGGCCTCAAATACACTTTGGTTAAATTTGTTAGAAATTATTATTACACTCAGGGAAACCTTATCCATTTTGTATCAGAACTAAAGGTCCTTTTCTATTGTGGCATCCATAAGACACAATACTTAGGATGTAAGGGAAATTCACACTGGATAAATTATGGACACAATATCAATTTAATAAGTATCGCACATTTTTTCCTCCCGGAAGTGACCCTTTTTTCAAAATGCAAAAGACAATGCAACATAGTAGCTGTGCCATTTTTCATTTCATGGCAGTCATGTGACTGGTTTTTTCATTTAACTTGTGTTCTTATGTATATTCCATCTCAGATGACACTAATGTCTCTATTTACCTTGCGCATCATCCCATTTAGACCATGGTTACTCTAATGAATGTGGGGATGAACAATACAGTAGGAAGCTCTCAGTAGCAACCGGGCATTTGCCTCCCACGCCAAGGCTGGGCTGGGCTGAGATCTGAGTTGGCTGTAGGTTGGATTTGCTCCGTGGTGAAGGGCAGCACAAAACCTTCCCTTTCCAGGCTACAGAGTCCTAGTAACCCAGTGCTCACTAACATTTACCAGCTGTATGACCTTGCCAAGTTACTTAACAGATGTGGCAGGGTCGGGTTTGCTATTCACTGACCCCACTCCCTCTTCCTCCTGTGCTCACAACTAGACTGCATTTCCCAGCCAATCTTGCGGCTGTGGGATGTGAATGAGTGTGATGTGTGCCACCTATATAGGACCAACTCCTATAAAAGATCTTTTGTGCACGTCTCTCCATGCTCTTTCCCCTTCTGCCCGCATGACAAATGTGGGGTTGCGGCCTTGCAGGCTACATGTTAGGGGTGGCAGAGCTATGAGACGGAAGGAGCCAGGGTCCCGATGCTCTGCTGACAGAGAGCCATCTGCTGATACGTAACCCTGAGACTTTACGTAAGCAACAAAATAGACTTCTATCATGTCTGAGATAGTACAGATCTTCATATTTGTTTGATACAGTATCTACCATTATCTTAACTAGCAAAACTGCTCCAGGCTCCAGGTTCCTCGGCTGTAAAATGGGAAGAGTCACTGCAATGCTGCATAGGGTTTAGGGAGGACCAAACGAACTAATGAATATAAAAGCACTGGTACTGTGCTCAACATATTTGAAAGATGATGTTATTGATGGTAATAACCACTCTCTGCCTCTTATTTTTCCTTTATAAAATAGTTTCTAAATACATACAGATAGACAAGCATACACAATAGAGCATGGAACCTGACACCTATTTGTCACTCATTAAATAACTGCTTGTATTACTTTTATAGAAACACAAACATTTAAAGTTTAGGAATCATTGTAAAATAAAGTTTCAGTGGTCACAATTTGATATAGTGCAAAAAAATACCCTAGATACAAAGTTAGTGGTGAGGAGACACTGAAGTGACTTTGATCCTGAAGAACCCATGAGTATATCCTGTAAAAGGATCATTTTCTATTTAATTGGAAAGACAAAGCACAGAATTTCAAGCAGAAAGTTCCAGAAAGCACAATGACTGGTTTTTAATCATGTATTAAAGACCAGTGCATTCAGAGAAAACTCTGAAGTGTGAAAATGCCTATCCTCATTAGGACATTCTGGAAAATTTGAAAGTTTTTCTGTCCTCTGGTCTATAGCATTTATGTTGTCAGAGAACAAGCATTAATCAGATGGGGATAAGATTGCAATCCACAAGATGAGGAGGATAAATAAAACCAATTAAATTATGGCTTTGTTGCCTTCAGGAAAGCTAGAGGGGAAATCCTCAAGGAGGCTTGCTAGGAAAGGAAGGAAGAGCCAGATCATTCTGGAGTCTGAGCATCAGTAACGGAAAATGGATGTGATTGTACACGTTTTGTATCGATAAACACACACACAAAATAAAATAAACCAAAAAAGCCAAGTACTATCTGAGTCTCAATGAACAATTCTAGTGCTTACCTCATAACAATGTACAGATCCAACGAAAACTTTTCCAATGTCCAGCAGTTCAAGATTGAAGTGAATCTTTGGCCCCATTCCTTCACCTTTGATTCGGAGGGGCAGACGGATCTCTCGGCCTATAAAAACAAGTCAGACTTTATCACCCTGAAGGATGCTTCATTACCCCCAAACTACACATGACGTGGTGCCAATGTAAGCAATCAAGAGTTCTGTATCAAATCCCTGTGCTGGACCCAGGGAACTGCAATTTAACCAATGCTGAAGATTTTGCTTATCTTTAGGAAACATGAATACTGGTAGTTTCTTATCTTTAGAGAGCAGCTTACATTGTAATTTAGGCGGATATTTTAGCAGAAAATTTTTTTTAAATTTTAACCCAGTCTTAATGGTATTCTTGTTCCTTATTTTTAAAACAATGTAATTTTTCTAAATCAGAGAAGAGTGACCACTGACAGATGCTTCTTATAAAACGAGAGTCACCATGGGCCTCCACAGGACATCGTTCTCAATGATTTTCCCTACATTTAGGAAGATAATGGTATTAAAGGATCTGTGTCTAGGAGTCTTACCATAGAGTTTCTTTCAGTAGGGGTAATGGGATCCACTCACAATATCCACGACTGCACACCCACAGTGGACCCAGGGCGGGTGAACAGAGAGCACAACCTTTATGGTATTGACTGGCTTTGTTTCCTTTTTTAAAATGGATATACCTTTATCTGATAATATATGATCATTATAAAAATATTATAAAGAAAGTAGAAATTCTCACATAAATCTACTACCCAAAGATAACTACTATTAGCATTTTGGTGCCTACCCTTCCATACTCAATCATGTTTAAATACTAAAGTGCTACATGGTCATATTTAAATAGTAAATACTATATTAAGTTTAATGGAAATGAAAGCATATGCTGTTATTACTTTGTAACTGCTTTTTTCACTTAACAATACATCTACAACATTTTTTAATAATTTTTTTTAAATGTTTATTTTTGAGAGAGAGACAGACAGAGTGTGAGAGGAGCAGGGGCAGAGAGGGAGAGGGAGACACCGAATCCAAAGCAGGCTCCAGACTCCAAGCTTGTCAGCACAGAGCCCGATGAGGGGCTTGAACTCACATACCACAAGACCATGACCTGAGCTGACGTTGGAAGCTTAACCGAATGAGCCACTCAGGTGCCCCAATATCTGCAACATCTTTACATACCATCACTTGAAGATGAATTAAATATTTTTAACCAGTCCCTCTTGTTGGATATTTAAATGGTTTCCAGGTTTTCATTCAACAAAGTACAATGTAATTAATATCCATGAACACATTATGAATAATTTCTTTAGGCACTTCAAAGATTTTCTATTGTTCCTTGTCTCCTACAGCTCCTGTTGAAAAGTCAGCTTACTGTCTTACTGCTCATTTGAGGTAAATGTCTTTTCCTCTGACTGCATTAAGATTTTCTTTTTGGGGATACCTGAGTGGCTTATTTGGTTAAGCATCTGACTTCAGCCCAGGTAATGATCTCACGGTTCATGGGTTCGAGCCCTACGTCGGGCTCTGCGCTGACAGCTCAGACCCTGGAGCCTGCTCAGATTCCGTGTCTCCCTCTCTCTCTGCCCCTTTCCTGCTGGAGCTCTGTCTCTGTCTTAAAAATAAATAAACGTTAAAAAAAATTTTTAAAAAACATTAAAAAAAATTTTTTTTTAATTTTTTTTTCAAAGTTTATTTATTTTTGGGACAGAGAGAGACAGAGCATGAACGGGGGAGGGGCAGAGAGTGAGGGAGACACAGAATCGGAAACAGGCTCCAGGCTCTGAGCCATCAGCCCAGAGCCTGACGCGGGGCTCGAACTCGCAGACCTCGAGATCGTGACCTGGCTGAAGTCGGACGCTTAACCAACTGCGCCACCCAGGTGCCCCTTAAAAATTTTTAAAAAGATTCTCTTTTTGTTTTTGGTTTCTACCAGTTATACCATGATGTTCCCAGGTGACATTTTCATGTATTATTCCTAAGGTTTATAGCAATTTGTGAATCTCTGGATGAGTGCCATGCATCAGTTTTTAAATTTTCAGTCATTATGTCTTCAAATATTGCCTATACTCCATTTTCTCATTTCTTTCCATCCACATAGATAAATTTTTACCACATTCTATTTGACTCTGATGCTCTTTTCTATATTTATCTCTATATGCCTCAGTATGGATATTTTCTTTAGATTTATTTTTCAGTTTATAAAATCTATCTCTGGCTGCATGTAACAGGCTATTCAATTCCACTGAGTTCTTAATTTGTTAATGTAACTTTTCAGTTCCAGACTTCCCATTAGATTTTTTATAGTTTTCAGGCCTCTGCTCAATCTTTTGAGAATATTAAAAAAAATGTTTAACATTAAAAAAATCTATCAAATAATTATGTTTTCTGGCTCTCTATGAAGTTTATATGGTTTATCTTGGTGTTCTATCAGACTGTGTTGTCTCCTTATATGTTTGATTATTTTTGACTGAGTGCTGGTCAGTGTACATAAAACCTGAAGTGGTCATCTGAAGCCCTGAGAAGATAGTAAGTTCCTCTTGCTTCTGGATGGTGACTAAGGAGTATTAGCATTACCCAATCTTACCACTCTCCACTAAGATTCTGTGAAAGAATTAAGCTCTGTACCAAGTCATATGAGTGACTATCTTCTCAATTCTCCCAAGAAGGGCATATAGCTAGTACTATGCTAATTATAAAGAGAAGTTAATTCCTCATATTTAATTGATGCCTTAGAACATTAGAGATTACTTCCTAGAACCTCAGTGAAGAACTGTTGTAATCAAATTGATAATTGAAAAAGCAGTCAAAGCTGAGCTTCAACCTTTGGGAGGGCTGATTCATTTCCAGTCCCCACTTCACTGGGTCCCATTATAAAGTCTGGGGAGTTATGAGGGCCCTTTCTTCCCTAACTGTACTTAACTTTTCAGCTTGTCTGTAGTATCTACCAAAAAGGTGGTGTCTCTAAGGATAAAGTGGTGTCCAAAGTCTGACTGTCTTGGCTTTCCTCTTCTCTTGGATCTTGGCCCTATAATTCTCTACTGTCTTGGTAGCTCTCTTTTGACTATAAAAAGTCCTTGAAAATATTTTGCCTTGCTCTTCTAGTTGTGTTTTAGAGAGAGACAGAGAGAAAGAGACAGAGAATCCAAATTGCCTAGCCCACTGTTATTGGAAATAGAATTGCCAGAACGAAGGGATGCACATTTGACATTTTGATAGCTATGGGCATGTTGCCCTCCAGAATGGTTATAGGAATTTGCACACAAACAACAGTATTTAAAGGTCTGTCTCTCCATACCCTCCCTGATAGTGGGGATATCACACTTTTGAAAATCTTTGATAATTTGATAGGTTTTCCTTAAATGTATACCATTTACATTTCAAACTCTTTAAGCAAAAATAAAAGATTTGCTCTGTAACATTTTGAACATTGAAAAATACTTTTGATGCTCTGTTAGATATAATCTTTAGTATTATAGTGACTGTGCTTTGAACAATCAAGCCATATTTATAATTTATTATTATTATCATTATAATGCCTTATGGAAATTTATGTTCCAGCCTTTTGTTGCTACTTAGCTTCTGTATCTTTAAGGCTTTCTCTCCATGACTGTCCCTTTAAAGACAGGGGTATTTGTCTCTATGTCCCCTCTAGTGCTTGGCAACACAGTGGTCATTAGGCATGTATTACTTTGACCATAAGAAACAAGAACAATCAGCAATATTTGGGACAAGTGATCCATTCAAAGGGTTCTCCCAATCCATCTGATCCCTGGAAAAGAGATCACTCTGAAGATCAGGTGTTTGTGTTAACAATACTGTAGAATATAAGTAAAACTTTCAGAGAACCTCATCAACTCACTCCATTATTTTAGAGTTCTAATCTACTGGCAGTGATTTTTACTGCTTGGTCAAGACAAAAGTATTTTGACAGAGATCCAACTTTCAGAACGGCAAAGAAGGAGAATTGCAAATATATTGTGGAATAAACAGCAAGACTATTTATAACTGTCAGGCTTAAAGCTTTCCCCATCTGTTACCTTGACTGCCTTCCTTAATAATAATTTTTTTTTTTAAAAAAGGAGATGTGTTGTAATAAAGCAGTGAGCTAATGTTTCTTTGGGAATTATTAATTACTTCAACGGAGATTGTTTTATGTGTAGCTAGCCATTTCCTTCACCTAGGATAGGAGTACAAGTGATAACCAGCAGTACTTTTGCCAGAGTTAGTCTACATTTTAAGGTCACATTACAAATGCTACTTTTCTGCAAGATTTATGAAGCAGGGATTTTTCTTGTCTTGGCAAAAGACAGCAAGAGGGACAAATGTGAAGGAACTAGTAAGCTCTAGGACAGATTCCTTGCTAGAAGACTGAAGTATTAAAATGTTTATTTTATTTTATTTTATTTTATTTTATTTTATTTTATTTCTTTTTAAATTTTTGTTAATGTTTTATTTATTTTTGAGGCAGAGAGAGACAGAGTATGAGCAGGGGAGGGACAGAAAGAGAGGAAGACACAGAATCCGAAGCAGACTCCAGACTCCGAGCTGTCAGCACAGAGCCTGATGCGGGGCTTGAACTCACGAACCGCGATATCATGACCTGAGCCGAAGTCGGATGCTTAACCGACTGAGCCACCCAGGCACCCCTAAAATGGTTTTTTTAATGTTCATTTACTTTTGAGAGAGAGAGAGTGCAAGCAGGGGAGGGGCAGTGAGAGAAGGGGAGACAGACTCCAAAGCAGACTCTGAGCTGTCAGCACAGAGCCTGATTCAGGGCTCAAACCCATGAACTGCGAGATCATGACCTGAGCCAAAATCAGACGCTTAACTGAATGAGCAACTCACTTGCCCCCCAATTTTTTTTAAACAGGGCAATTTCCAGATGACACAATACTCTATATGGAAAACCCAAAATATTCCACCAAAAAACTGCTAGAACTGATTCATGAATTCAGGAAAGTCACAGGATATAAAATCAATGCACAGAAATCGGTTGCATTCCTATACACCAACAATGAAGCAACAGAAAGAGAAATCAAGGAATTGATTCCATTTACAATTGCACCAAACACCATAAAATACCTAGGAATAAATCTAACCAAAGAGGTGAAAAATCTATACACTGAAAACTATAGAAAGCTTATGAAAGAAATTGAAGAAGACACAAAAAAGTGGAAAAATATTCCATGCACCCAGACAGGAAAAAACGAATATTGTTAAAACGTCAATACTACCCAAAGCAATCTACATATTCAATGCAATCCCATCCAAATAACACCAGCATTCTTCACAGAGCTAGAACAAATAATCCTAAAATTTGCATGGAACCAGAAAAGACCCCGAATAGCCAAAGTGATCTTGAAACAGAAAACCAAAGCAGGAGGCATCACAATCCCAGACTTCAAGCGATACTACAAAGCTGTAATTATCAAGACAGTGTGGTACTGGCACAAGAACACTCAGATCAATGAAACAGAATAGAGAACCCAGAAATGGACCCACAAATGTATGGCCAGCTAATCTTTGACAAAGCAGGAAAGAATATCCAATGGAATAAAGATAGTCTCTTCAGCAAGTGGCGCTGGGAAAACTGGACAGCGACATGCAGAAGAATGAACCTGGACCACTTTCTTACACCATACACAAAAATAAACTCAAAATGGATGAAAGACCTCAATGTAAGACAGGAAGCCATCAAAATTCTCGAGGAGAAAGCAGGCAAAAACCTCTCTGATGTTGGCTGCAGCAAGTTCTTACTCAACACGTCTCCAGAGGCAAGGGAAACAAAAGCAAAAATGAATTATTGGGACCTCATCAAAATAAAAAGCTTCTGCACAGCGAAGGAAACAATCAGCAAAACTAAAAGGCAACTGACAGAATGGGAGAAGATATTTGCAAACGACATATCAGATAAAGGGTTAGTATCCAACATCTATAAAGAACTTATCAAACTCAACATCCAAAAAACAAATAATCCAGTGAAGAAATGGGCAAAAGACATGAATAGACACTTCTGGAAAGAAGACATCCAGATGGCCAACCTACACATGAAAAAATGCTCAACATCACTCATCATCAGGGAAATACAAATCAAAACCACAATGAGATACCACCTCACACCTGTCAGAATGGCTAACATCAACAACTTAGGCAACAACAGATGTTGGCAAGGATGCGGAGAAAGAGGCTCTCTCTTGCACTACTGGTGGGAGTGCAAACTGCTGCAGCCACTCTGGAAAACAGTATGAAGGTTCCTCAAAAAACTAAAAATAGAATTACCCTGTGACCCAGCAATTGCACTACTAGGTATTTATCCAAGGGATACAGGTGTGCTGTTTCAAAGGGACACATGCACCCCAATGTTTATAGCAGGACTATGAACAATAGCCAAAGTATGGAAAGAGCCCAAATGTCCGTCAATGGATGGATGGATAAAGAAGATGTGGTATATATACACAATGGAGTATTATCTGGCAATCAAAAAGAATGAAATCTTGCCATTTGCAACTACACGGATGGAACTAGAGGGTACTATGCTAGGCAAAATTAGAGAAAGACAAATATCATATGAGGACTTTAAGACACAGAACAGATGAACATAAGGGAAGGGAAGCAAAAATAAAGTAACGGGGGGGGGGACAAAACATAAGAGACTCTTAAACATGGAGAACAAACAGAGGGTTACTGGAGGGGATGTGGGAGGGGGGATGGGCTAAATGGGTAAAAGGCATTAAGAAATCTATTCCTGAAATCATTGTTGCACTATATGCTAACTAATTTGGATGTAAGTTAAAAAATAATTAAAAATAAAATTAAATACATACATACATACATACATACATACATACATAAAACAGGGGAGTTTCCTATCTCTGATTACAGCGCCCTGATTTCACACAAGAAGCAGGGAAATGCACTACAGAACCCGCTCTAACAGCCTTGAAGGCCTGAATGCAACATTGCATTTAGATCACATTGCATTTAGATGTGATCCAGAAGATATAACCAGGGGCTTGCAAAAACTTGCCATCTATCTTAGACGTCCAATATTATACTTGAACTCCATTCCTGTGCAGTAAGACAAGAAAAAAGAGGAGGAAAAGTATAAATAGAACAAACTGTCATTATTCACGTATTTTAGGACTATCCACCTGGAAAATCCTAAAGACTCTGTGAATAATTTTTTAATTAGTAAGATACAGTAATATTGATGATTACCAAATCAATATTCAAAAGTAAAGTGCATTTCTCCATATAGCAACAACCAGAAAAATTAATTTCCAAGACACTATTTACAATAGCAACAAAAATATAAAGTACCTAGAAATAAATGTAACAATATATATTTAAGATCTTCAAGGGGCAAATCATAAAAGTTTATTGAAAGATATTAACAAAGATCTAATTAAATGGAGAAGTAGGCTATGTCCTTGAGAAGGAAGACTCAATATCATAAAATTGTCAATTTTCTTCCAACTGATCTTTAATTTCAACACTCTGCTAAGCAAAATGCCATCGGGTAGAATGTACAGATTGATTATACAATTTAAATGTAAAATCAAGGGGCCAATAGCAACCAAGACATTCTTTAAAAGAATAAATTGGACTAATTTGCTCTTTGATATATTAAAGTCTATTATAAAGCTATTATAATTAAGTTAATGTGGTATTGGGGCAGAAGGTACAAAATGATTAAGGAAACAACAAAAAACTCAGAATAAATGTACACATATATGTGAATTTATGACAGAGCAAATGCTGAATATCAGTAAGGGAAGATGGACTGGAATGCACAGAGCCAAAACAGCTGGATATCCACATGGCATCTGTGGTAGATTGAACAATGGCCCTCAAAGGTGGTCCCATGTCCTAATTCCTGTAAATATCACCTTATATAGTAAAAGAGTGAATATTACCTTATATGGCAAAGTAAGTGAGTGATTAAGTTAAGAATTCTGAGATGGGTAGATGATCCTAGATGATCTTTATTATTGTAGCTTAAAAACTGTCGAAATAAGGTAGTGGTAGCCTTCCAATTTTGTTCTTTTCCAGTTATTTTGGCTATTTTAGGTTCTTTGCATTTCCATATGAATTTTAGAATCAGCCCGTCAATTTCTATACACCCACATGCACGTGCATACGCGCACGCGCACACACACACACACATACACACACACAAGCAACTAGAATTTCTATTTGGATTGCATTGAGTCAATCAACAAACTTGAGGAAGAAATGACATCTTACTAATGTTAATTATCCACTTGTTAACAAGGTATAGTTTTCCCTTTATTTGGGTCTTTAATTTCTCCCAGCAATGTTTTATAGTTTTCAATGTACAGGTCTTACACATCTCTTGTCAAATTTATCTCTAAGTATTTAGGATTTCTTAATGCTATTTTAAGTGACAGTGTTTTTTTTAAATTTCAATTTCCCATTGTTCACTGTATAGAAATACAACTGATTCTCTCTATATAGATCTTGTATCCTGCAACCCTACTACACACTTACTTTTCAGCCTTCATTTAAAACAGATATTCTCTAACACAATCTCCACAGATTTTGATTCAATAAAACATAGATGAAACCCAAGAATCTACATTTTTAATGATCAGCCAGGGTAATTCTATGCAGATTCTCTAGGGATGTTACCAGAAGAAACATGAACCTTGTTTCAACAAGGTTGAATATTAAGTATGCTAATAGGTTTCAACATATGAATTTTGGGAGAACACAAATATTCAGTCCACAGCACGTGCTAAAGATGGGCTCACAGTGCAAACATTTCAAACCATCTCAAGAAACAATCCAGTAGGAGGAAAGTCAGTGTTTACCACAAACATGCAAATTAGTACCCCAAGAGTTTGAGATAATAGAAAACTCTTAAAGGAACTCTAACCTCTCATCTTAAAATCTCTCAAGAAGTAAACACAGAAATAGAAACCAAGTTTATGAAATTAAAAACTGAGCAGATGAATACCAAAGAGTAGAAATAGCTAAACAACTAATCAACTGAGAGAAAGATCTTACAAAAATACCCAGAATATGTCAAAGAGAAACAAAGAAATAAAAAATGTAAAGAAGTCAGAAGGTATGGTGAGTCCATGGGAAAGACATATATCTAAAAAAAAATTCCAGAAGGAGAAAAACTGAGATAATGAGATGAAAACAACACTGAAGAGATAAGTGCTAAGGAATTCCAGAACTGATCAGAGATTCTTAGACTGAAGATGCAGGTTTAGTACCCAAGTAGGCTAAACAAAGGCAAATTCACCACAGTGAAGCTGTAGAAAACCAAAGGATGGAGTAATTCTGTCAATCTGATGCAAAAGATAGGCAACTGAAAGAAAGGACAGTTAAGCTGCAGGAGATTTCCCACAGTAACCATATGGTCCCTTGTCCATATTTGGAGGAAGCAAGCAGCCTCATGGAGAGACCATGGATGAGGGTTCCAGCAGACAGAACCTGGCGAGGTCCCTGTCAACAGCTAGGATTAACTGCCAGACATGTAGGTGGAAGAGCTATAAAATGATACCAGCTTTCACCTTCAGGCCTGTCCAGCTGTCTCTAGGGAGAGCAAAGTGGAGCTGTCCTTGCTGAATCGGGACCAGTCTGCAGATCTGTGAGCAGAATAAATGGCTGCCAGTTGTTTTAAGCCACTAAATCTTTAGGGTGGTTTGTTATGCACAAAAGATAAAATGGACAAAGTGGCTTACGTAATTAGGGTTTTTACTTTGCTCACATATCCGGGACATTGGGAAATGTGGATTTGGGGGAAGGGAGGGTTGAAGGCATGCTGCTGTTCTTGATGATGATGATAACTGGTAAGGATGAAAAGGACTAATATTGACTCAATAGCTACATTCTCTTCAAGTTCCAGAACCATACAGTGGTACTTATTGTAGCTTTTAAATATGTTTTAACACGTGGTGGGGTTAGTCCTCTCGTATTATTCTTGTTTTTCTGAACTTTCTAAGCAGTTCTAGTTCATTTATTTCCTCCATAAGAACTTTGGAATAAACCTAATTAAAAAAAAAAACCTTGATATTACCACTGAGATCATGTTATATTTACAAGGAGAACTGACCAATTTATAATGTTGATATTCCTGACCAAAACTATCAACATACCTTTCCATATGTTTGAGTTTTCCTAAATCTGGGTATGGACACATATATATTTTCCCTATATTCTGTATGTTTGAAATATTTGATAATTGAACATACAACTTAAAGTAAATAAGGTAGTTGATCAAGAAAATAATTTCTCATTCATAGGACTAAGAAACCCTATATTATTATTATGAGGTTGCAGTCTGATGAGTTTTGAAGAAGAAAACCTACAAATATGTAGAGCATTATTTATTATTCTGAAAACTCAAAAATGTTTTCAGTGATTGGGGTGATTTAGCTTTCTCTCTCCTAAGTGTCCATTCTATAGTTCAGCTGAGATAAAGGTCAAAAGCTCTAAATTGTGCTAAAGATTCAGATGTTTCTTTCTTATGATGGGCAGAAGGAAAATGGACACAGTAGTTACATTTTAATTGGGTCCTTAACGGAAGTAGGTACATCTGGCATCGTTTCCATCATGCTGCTTTTTCACATCTGACTCTGAAGCACCCACTAACGATGTTATCTAGCAATATATTTCACAGTTTAAATCAGAAAGTGTTGCTTACTTTGAAGCTCCCATATGGTGATCCAAACCAAATATGTGTGGTTTCCCGTTGAGTTTTTTTTTTTTTTTTAAAAAGGTCATCTCTTCATGATTAGATTAGGATTTTCCACATTACATTGGAAAGTCAAGATAGATAAAAAGTCAGTTTCAAGCCACAGATCAGACCATCAGCAAGTCTTTATCAATATCTAACATCCAGTTTAACTACTTCTAAGAAAATCTGAAAATCTAAGTGAAGAAAAACATTTCAGTTTCAGATGAACTGAAAAGATTTCAGTAATGTTGTATTTCCTATATTCAGATTTAAGCAGGTCACTCACTCCCTTGCTTAGGGCCCTTCTGTGATTTCCCACAGCAGCCAGGAGGAATTCCAAGGTTCTTAGTCTGGCAGTCAAGAGCAGCTGTCCCTGAGCTAACTACTCCTTCAGCATCCAACTCCATTTCCTGCCCCTTCTCTCCTCCCAGTCTCTCTGTCTTTTTGGCAGCCACATGCCAAGAATTTGCAATTCTTTGCCATTTCATTCACTTGCCATGTATTTTCACAAAGTGTTTCCCTCCCTGACATGCCCAGCACCTCCCCCCACCCACACACATCCTTTTTTTATTTGACTAACAAGGGGCGCCTGGGTGGCGCAGTCGGTTAAGCGTCCGACTTCAGCCAGGTCACGATCTCGCGGTCCGTGAGTTCGAGCCCCGCGTCGGGCTCTGGGCTGATGGCTCAGAGCCTGGAGCCTGTTTCCGATTCTGTGTCTCCCTCTCTCTCTCTGCCCCTCCCCCGTTCGTGCTCTGTCTCTCTCTGTCCCAAAAATAAATAAACGTTGGAAAAAAAAAATTTATTTGACTAACAAATACTCCAGAAGGGTCACTTTCCCTGAGGAGCCTTCCCTAGAAACCGAGACTGAGCTGTGTGTGCCCTGTACCCTCATCTATTAATGCATTCATTCACTGGATAGCATTGCAATATAATTGCTGGTTACTTTCCTCCACTCATTTCTAGTGCTTTCTGAGGGCAGGAGCTCTGGTTTTGTACATCTTTGTACTCATGGTGCCTAGATATAAAAGCTTTCAAAAGAAAAAAAGTTGCAGGTGGAGATGTGGGTTAAATTTCATGCATCTCAAGAGGCCTCCTCAAGACAAATGACACTGGTCTTCCCTGCTACTTCCTGTTTCTGAACATATATTCACAGGATGGAATACTACACAACAATGAAAACAAAATAGGACTGGGGCTATGAGCAACAACATGGATGAGACAGACATGCAGATTGATGCCAATTATGTACGTTTCAAAAACAGACAGTACCAACTTGCATTGTTTATGTGCACACACATTGGGGTAAAAACTACAAATGAAGGCAATGAAATAATGACCATGAAGGATAGAATGGTGACGATCTCAGGGGGAGGATGGGGTGAGGGAAGTGTGCCCGGGAAGGGACACACAGGGGGCTTCTCAGGACTGGAAATATTATCTTAGTAGCACGTATGTGATATTTGTCTTATAATTATAATATATATGCATGTGTATTAGTTCCCTGTTGCTGCTAAAACAGGTCATCACAAACTAAATGCCTTAGTGTACAGGTTTATTATCTTAAAAATTATAGAGGTCAGAAGTCTAAGATGCAAGATGGGTTTCACTGGACTAAAATCAAGGTGTTGGCAGAGCTGAATTTCCTTCTGGAGACTCTGGGGAGAAATCTATTTTCTTGGCTTTTCCTGCTTCTAGAGGCTGTCCACATCTCTTGGCCATTTATCTTCAAAGCCAGAAACAGCTGGTTGAGTCGTTCTCTTATCACATCACTCTGACACTGAGACTGATACTTTTGCCTCCCTCTTTGAAGTTAAAGGACACTTATGATTACCTACTGAGCCACTCGCATAATCCAGGTTAATCTCCCTATGTTAAGGTCAGCTCATTGGTAACTGAAACTCCATTTTCTGCCCTAATTTCCCTTTGTCAGGCAATGTAACACATCCACAGTAACATATTCACAGGTTTGGAGATGGACATCTTTGGGAGGCTGTTACTCTGCCTACCACAGTATATTTTATGCACATTTGTGAATGTATGTCTTGTTTCTTTTTAAAAAAAATTTTTTTAATGTTTATTTATTTCTGAGACAGAGGGTGAGCGGGGGAGGGGCAGAGAGAGAGGGAGACACAGAATCAGAAGCAGGCTCCAGGCTCTGACCTGTCAGCACAGAGCCCGATGCAGGGCTTGAACTCACAGACCACGAGATCATGACCTGAGCCAAAGTCGGATGCTCAACGGACTGAGCCACCCAGGCACCCCTGTATGTCTTGTTCCTTAGTGACAAAAGGTTAAAAATTAAATGATAGTATGTAAATACTAAGGATTCCTATAGGACCATGAAAAAGAATGACACTTTTTATTTAGTGTTCATGGAATAATCTGCAAGAAATACTTAATAAGCAGTGTCAAAACCATTGTGTATAGTATGCTATAATTTACGTAAAAAGGCATGAAGGGGAAGCATATCCATACGTATTTTCTACTATATGCTCAAAGTATTTTTTAAATGCAAAAGCAAAGCAAAACGAAACAAGAGAAGGGGCTTTTCTATCTGCCTAAAAAGCATTTTTTAGTGACCTAAAACCAGGAAGTTTTACCAATTCTTTGAAGATAATACTAAGGAATCATCACCAGCCCTTGAAAAGACACAGTGAATTACATGGAATTTACAAGGAAGATAATATGGAATTACAAGGTAAACAAAACCCTTCTCTGGCAATCATGTCTTTTAATAAACCACTATCAGAATAAAGAAGAATGTCATGCAGATGGAAAATTATACTATTCAGTTTATCCAGGATGTGAATTCTGTGGCAGAATTCACAACTGCAAACAAAACAATAGATGAACACAGCTAGTTATGTAATGTTTGGGAACCTCCTGGAGAGCAGCCAACCCCCTGGAACATGGCCAAGCACGACATGCCGCGAGTCATAGATGGGAGGGAGGATCTACCACCTGTGGCATGGGGGCCACTGGAGCATTTCCAGCCTCTGTCTGAACACTGATGTACCAGCATTTCCTCCAGACCCATTTAGAAGTCTGGGGTAAATGATGCTGGTATGAAGTGTAGAAATGGATTTATGTCGATCCTGAAGCCCCTAGTCCATTCTGCATCCATTCTGGGGCAATCTTGAGAATCCTGCATTCATGAGCAAGGGAACGACCAGATCAAACCAGGATTCATTCACTCATTCATTTTTTTCATTTATTTGCTCATTTATGTAATCAATATTTATTGACTGACTTTATCTTCCTGGTGCTAACAGCATAATAGAGTATAATTTCAATATATAAATTTTTTAAACAAGCATGTAAGTGAAAACAAACAAAAAAAATCATGATCATACAAGTCAAAGTGATGGTTACTTCCAGGGAGAATGGGGGAAACATCATCAGGAAGGGACATATATAACTGGGGGGAGGGGGAGGGCAGCACAATCTTGGCTTAGGCAGCCCATCCTTCTATACTGTTCTTAGACTGCTTGACCTCCTTATATACAGAGAAAAGTGGCTGTGTAGACATGCACTGAAAACATGCTAGGCAGAGCAGAACAGTGGGATTTTTGCCTTGAAGTGGCTAGCGATTGTGCATTCTTATTACTCTCTCTCTCTAGACATTGAATATTTTGTTATTAAAATAACCACCACAGCTGTAAATCCTAGGAGACCTAAACATTAAACAGCAGAAGTAAATAGCACTAATTACCCTGAAAATTAAACCCACTTTCCCATTCTTACATACAAATGAACAACCACAGATCTGAAGGCACTGGAAGGAACTCTGTGACTGCCTGACACTTGCTACCTTGGAATTTTCTGACAAATAAATACTTCTCTTCACATCCTTATTTAATAGCATTGAATGGCATTTAATGTCATTCACTGCTCATGTTTGATTAAAATCTGGTTCTTTGACA